>NW_022196905.1:177074495-177104553 GCF_008632895.1 Mastomys coucha | reverse complement strand
GCACACACACACACACACACACACACACACACACACACACACACATGCACACACAATGCAAAAGTAACCAAGTGTTCCAGAGTCCCCAGTATCAATGGTTTCTTGGCATGTGGCACTTTCAGGATTAAAACGGGCAAGTTCCAGAGAAATCAGGCCGTCCCACCACCACAACGTGGATAGAAACGTTGGCCAGAAATATCTGTTGCATCCATTTCTGTCCATAGAAGGGCTTCAGAACTCTTGGAGACTCTGAGGGGGAAAAAAAATCTCCTGGGGATGGACATTAAATACACACCAGTAGGCTGAAATTGTTAAAGCCCAAACTGCACAAATTTCTAAATTGGACTTCTGGGAAGATTTCTAAAACAGAGTAATTGATCAGAAGCTCAAAGCATTCATCTAGCCTCTGATGATGAGCCACACTACATTGCAACCCCAATTCAGAGTACAGCATTTTAATCAGGAGCCTTGGTCCAAAGGCTACCCACTAGCCCCCTCATAGTGCAAACTATGGGGAAAAGTCTTTTCTCCCTCTCTCCCCACAATTTACCTCCCCTCCATCTTGGTGGGGGGGGGCACCCTATGGTGTGGATCCTCCCACTCTCTGATGTTAATTAAATACCAGGTGAAGCAAGGCCAAACAAACCATAAGGCAGATGGATACTTATTAGCTCACTCCGGTTAAATAAATGTGGGGATATAGCAAGGGCACTGTAGACAAAAGCAACAGAGAGGACTCATTCAGGAAAGGATTCTAATAGTCTTTAGTTAGTCAATCCACAGTCCATCCAAAGGTCTTCAAGAAAGGAACCTGCTTCTGGGTCCTCCTCAGTACCCACAGCCCATCAACTTCATCATCAGTGGTTGGTCACAGTGGGAGATGGGGAGGGAGTGAGTGTACTCAGTAAAGTCATGAGGGCAAAAAAAACGACACAGAACAGTTCATAAAGAGTGGTGGGAACAACACACACACACACACACACACACACACACACACACACACACACACAGAGATTCTTGGTGAAGGAAAGGATGCCAGTCTAGCATTCCCAGTTTCTTGACACTGTCCTGTTGAGAATTCACATGGGTCTTCAGCTTGACTGCATGTGAAAAATCATCTGGGGAAAGACACTTGTTGTTCTAGACAGGGTTTCTCTATGTAGCCTTGGTTGTTCTAGGACTTGGTCTGTAGACCAAGCTTGTCAACACAGAGATCCCCCCTGCCTCTGCATCCCAAATCTTGCCACCACCATTGGGCTAGAAGCAGCTTTTAAAATGCTGGACCAGTCTTTGAGGACTTTGAAGTTTTACTTCGAGTGATCTGGCTTGCAGCTTTGGCTCTGGGTTTTCTAGGTACAGCCGAGTTTGAGTCAGATGCTGGGGCAAATGCACAGGTCAGTGGTTTTCAAGCTCACAGCAGCTCAGAATCACCCAAGGGCATGATAAGCAGTTTCCTGGAGATCCCGCTGCAGAGTTCCGGATTCAGTAGGGCAGGGTGGGGCAGAGCGGGACAGGGTGAGGCAGAGCAGGCAGGGCAGGGTGGTGTAGGGTAGGCTGTAGTTTTCACAACCTCATGGGTAGTCCTGGGCATCTAGGAGAAAGACCACAATTTGATTGCTGGTATGATGGTTAATTTGGATTGTCAGCTCGATTAAATTAAGAAATACCTAAGGTAGTAGTGAAGCACATCTTTGGACAGAGCTGTGTAGATGTTTCCTGAGAAGACCTTTCCTAAATATAGGTGGTGCCATCCCATGGACTAGGGTTCTAAGCTGAATAAAAACGGGGAAATAGAAAGCCGGCTGAGTACTTCCATTCTCCACATCTCTGTTTCCTGATAGGCTGGTCAAGTCCTGAGCCAAGACAAGCATTCCTTCCTTAAGTTGCTTCTTACTGGGTATTTGGTTACATCATAAAAAATAACAAATGGAGACCTAGGTGGTGTATCATCTGTTACTGTTCACTCAATATACTGGAGAACCCCAGGGCCGTGGATTTCACTTACATATATATGCCTAGAGGGTCAAACCCAGCCCTTTATCCATCCAGGCCAAGTAGGTAGATTTCCCACCCCCACCCCCACCCCCGGACTCCAAAGGAGGGACTATATTCTTTGCTGCCCATGCCCAACCCCAGTAGCTTCTCATCGCCACTGTTGGGTACGTAGCAGTCCCAGAGCATGTAGTGTCTTGGCACACCCATCCAGCGCCGGAAAATCCTTTATGCCTCCAGGCCCCAAGCTAGCCAGAAACTTTTTTTCTGAATTCTCCTGCATTCCATTATGAAGCCCATCTTCTACACTCTGGGCTACTCTCATCCACAGAGAGACTCACGGTGCCCTAGCTTCCTCCTGGGATAAGGATCAGTATATACAGATGACATAGTAGCCAAAGTCTAGTGGCAATCAATGACTACCTGATGGAACCCTGATGCCAGCCTGAAGAGATGAGAATAATTATGTCCAAGTAATAAATGACGAAAAATTAGGTTCAGAGTGTAGACACATGTTGGAGCTATGTAGGGAGGGTGCTAGGATATGAGGCTGTGCTTGCTTCCAAAATATGAAACACATTACTGCTTTCTACCTGCCTGGCCATAAATTAGATGGACAGTGTTGGGAGAATAGTCCTGGGCCCTGTCTGGTACATAGCATGGTTTCTCTTCCCAGATACAGCTGGATGGACTTTGACCTTGAACAGATCGCCTGCCTGAGACCCTGACCTATAACTAGAGGGATCAAGCTAACCAGATTGCAAATGCCCGCTCAGACACTAACATCCTACAGTTCTCTATGACTGACGGAACTGTAACTCTTTTCCTGAGGCTCTGCCCTGCTGTGTGCCAACAAGACGCAACCAGAAACCTGGTTTCCAGAGAGTGTGCTTGCCAGAAAGGGGCAGCTGCAGCTGCAGTGGCACCACTCAGCCAAGTGGCGGGAGGTTATGTCAACCTTCTGGAGAGGCCCTTGATTATAGTTTATGGCCCAGTTGTTAACTGTCTGCCTGGAGACCCTTTGCATGTGGGTCTCTGGGATAGCAGAGGATTGAGAGACAGTCACGCAGACAACGGATGAAGAGGTGGACGGAAAACAGGTTTGGTTCACTGCAATCAGTGAGCAACCGTTGCCTGACCATCCTGGAGCAGCAGCCCTGGGTGTGTGTTGTCATCTCAGGAGGAGCCCGTGAAGGCCAATGTTGAACCCAAGTTGGGCTCAGCTCCCTGCAGCTCTTCTGGGCCAGCAGAGAGTGGGTGGGCTGTCCAAGGCTGTTCTTACTGAGTTTTATCGTGACAGTTAGTGATATTATTGCCCCAGAGGGTTGGATGCTATTTTCTTCCAAGATCAACTGCATTTGACCTCAAATTAGGAACATTATCTTGAAATTGCTTCCTTTGTTTAAAATGCTCCCTCTCCCTTTCCTTCTCCCCCTCCCCTGGCCACTGTGTTTCCTGGATATCTGGAGAATGGACTTCTCTCTCCCATGTCTACACTGCCATGAGGTTTTTGTCTCAGACCAAAGCAAAAGACATAGCCAACAATAGACTGAAATCTCTGAAACCATGCGCTCTGAACCTTCTTCCTCCGTTAAGCTGATTGTCTCTGGTATTTTGTCAGTGATGAGAACCTGACCAGTACAAGGTCACCCACAGACTCCAGTCATGGAACTTTTAACTGTGTTATCAAAGTGTTAAAAATGTCATCTTAAACTCAGGAGTGGTTTGAAATCATATGCTTCCTTGGTAGGGAGGGATTCAAGCCATTTTATATAAATTATCTTGTCTGTGCTCATAGTGACTTTTGGTGGAAATAGAGAGAATGGAAAAACAAGACTAAGAAGGGGGAGAAAAATGTACATTTACCCAGTGTCTAAAGCATCCAGAGAGACCGAGGGTGTCACCTCAGAGGTGCTGGGTGTTGGGTGCTGGGTGCTAGGGTAGCTGATGACCTTCCCATCTGCTCTCTTTACTTTCAGTTCAATTATTTTCTAGGTAAGACTGTGGTGCCTCTGGTGGTTATAGCTATAGCCAGAGGGGAAAGAATGTAATTTATTTTTCACTGTGTTTTTTTATTTTTAATGCCTGTGTCTCTGTTTGTCTGTCTATCTCTGTCTCTGTCATTGTCTCTGTCACTGTCTATCTGTCTCTCTGGGTATGTATGTATGTATGTATGTATGTATGTGTGTATTTATGGTTATGTGCACCTGAGATGCCCACAGAGCCAGAGTCTCCTAAAGCTGGAGTTATACTTGGTTGGGACCTGCCCAACATGGTTGCTAGGAACTGAGTTTGGATCTTAGCAGTAGGTGCTCTTTACTAAGCCATTTCCCCATCGCCCAAAGAATGTCGATTTCAAGACTCAACAGGGGTGGAGTGTCCTGACTTGTGAGGGAATTTTTCTCTGTGAGCACATTGCTACTACCGCTGGATGGGCTGAGAGTGAGGCCTACAAGGGGAAGGCACCCTGACAGAGGTTTGGTTGGGCACGGTGACAATCTGCAATCCTCAGTTTCTGGATGGCTATTAATAAGTTTTGGTTAACAAGATCTAACTTGCTTCAAGTCAGAGAGCAGTGTGTGTGTGTGTGTGTGTGTGTGTGTGCATGTGTGTACACCAAGTGTGGTGGAAAGAGAACAAGGCTGAGAAGAGGAGGAGTGAGAGTGTCTGTCAGGTAAAGGTCAGACATAAAAGAAAAGTGTGTTTTCTTTGTTTTCCTGTTTGTGAATATGAAGTCAGGTGGAGAGGTTAGTAGTCAAAGTTTGGAAATTATATAATTAGCTAAACACTCCTTAGAAAGGGTCTTCCCAAGGGCTCTATGTTAGAGCACTTGTCTAGCATGTACAAAGTCTTAAGCTGCATATCTCTAGCACTAAAAGAAATAGAACCATGATGACCCAGCATAGATAGGACCAGAAAAGAGAATCGCCTTTCTGTAAAGTCATATTTTAATCATTCTAATTAGAATTGGTAGGTGAACATTGGCAGATGTCCAGCGATTATGTAGAAACAAGAACAAGTTAGCATTCCTGGCATCAAGTGTGAGTCCCTAAGATGCAGAGACAATCTTGGATGAGCTTTGATTAAGAGACAGAAATGATCTTAAACAATCCAGCAACTAGAGCTAGGCCGGCAGGAGATGTCATTTAGCTAGACCAGATGCTTGTGTGGGGAGGAGGGCCGCTTCTTAGCTGAACAAGGTGTGTAATTAATTGGTCTGCTGGTCTCTGCTCAACCAGTTATCAGCCTTAATTGGTTTCTCACTGAAAGCAAAGAGAAACACACAATGGCTGGGGCTCTGTAGTTGTTGCTATTGTTAGTGCCTGTGTATTCGCCCTTCTGCTGGATTGACAGGACCACTGGAGAAAGTTGCTGGAGAGCACCTGCTGGAGAACACTTGTTGGCAAGCAACATGGCTTCAGATCTCCTTCCTTCTTTCACTCAATGGATTAAAAACTCACTTTTGTACCAGTTGTGGAGAAGTGTTTTTCAAACTTGACCTTGGATGGTTTTATAATGTGGTAGAGGGATACAGACATGACAGTATACTAGTGCCATGTCATGAGTCATGAGACACTGTGTGGAACAGTTTATACTGAGTGGAAGCGAATGGAACTACAGGCTTGTTTGGATGATGCTTAAGGAACCAGGGGATGAGCAAGTGACACCTAAACTGAGGGGTGTGTGTGTGTGTGTGTGTGTGTGCATGCCTCTGTGTATGTGTGTGTGTGTGTGTGTATGTGTGTGCATGTCTTTGTGTATGTGTGTGTGTGTGTGTGTTGGTAGTTTTTCTGGCCAGGAGGAGTTTGGAAAGAATAAATTGTAGGTGTTGAAGAGAGCAGGAGCAAGGATAGAGAAGGTTTAGATTCCCCATAGTTCTTTCCATAAGTATTGGCAAATGGACTGAGATAGCTGCAACTCCTATTGCCCTAGGAAGAGGAGTGGGTGAGCTGTCACGATCCTCAGAAGTTGGGAAACTGTTGAAAGCAAACAGTGGAAAAAGAGACAAAAGGAAGGGAGATGGTAAAAGAGAAAGGGCGAACTCAGATGTTAAGGGTATGATGTCTAAGCAAGCTCTTCTACTTAGCCCTCTCTGAAGGACAGGGCTGTGAGTCAAGTGGCCAGCACTCATCCTTCTCTCGTTTACAGCAGCCCATGTAGTGAAAAAGCCTAAGCAGAGCTTTTTCTATTTAGGTTGCTTAATCTACAAAGACTAGAAGCCCTAATATTCTTCTTACCAGGGCCTGCCTGGTTGTTGGAGCTCACAGACTGACCACAGCCTCCTCTCCCTGCATCATGAGAACAATCCTTGATTGTGATCTGGATCCCTCCAGGAGGGTAGAAGGACTCAACGTCCCAGACTGCAAAAACATCCTCAGAACTTGGTGCCAGTTGGGAGACCACTGTCAGTTTTCAATTTCAGCGTTAGCAGGTCTACATGGGCAGCATTTGTCCTAAGATGGGCAGCCGTAGAACCATGGAGTTTCAGTGTGAGATAAGATTGTTCATACCATCTCATTTAATGCTCTTCAAATTATTTCTGGAGGTTATCCCATAGCAACAAAAATGTGTTGTAGCCTTAATATCAATGCACCCTTTTACTTTATTGACATTATTGATTTATCTCTGTGTGTCTTGGTACAGGGTCCTGAACCTAGGGCCTCCTACCATCGAGAGCACACCCTTTGCTGTCTCTTTATTCCTTTCTAAATGACAATATACATCTGTATTGATAGTTACTTTAAAAACATACCCTGGGGCTGGATGGCTCAGTGGTTAAAAGCAGTGGCTGCTCTTCTAGAGGACCCAGGTTCAATTCCCAGCACCCATATGGCAGCTCATACCTGTCTGTAACTCCAGTTCCAGGATCCACAAAAACATACATGCAGGCAAGACACCAATGCACATAAAATAAAAATAAATAAGTTAATTTAAAAGGCACATTCCAAAATAAAGTTTAAGAAGAAAAAGAAAGTTAGACTATTTTTCTTCTTGTACCTTTATTGATAATCCCTCCAGGATAGAGGTCCTCTGCTTTGGGGAGGGTTCATCAACTTCAGCCTGATGGTGATAATCTCTGAGTGGGGATCGAACCCATTCTTGAATGCCGAGAGGTACACCCGGACCCCATTTATGTCTACTTTGCTGCTTATTAACCTTCCGCCCAGGATCATAATGAGAATATAGGTTATAATTGCACACTTCTCTGTGTTTAGGGAGGGAGTCCGGTCCTGCTTCTTACTCTCCCAGATGCTCAGCTGCATCTGAGTTCCCGAGCTATGGAGGGGCAGCAAGGGCATCTAGCTGCAACTGTAAACACCATCATTGTCTGCTGCGCAGAAGAACAAGGGAAGCTGCTGCAGCTGGCAGGGAGGTGGAGGAACGGAAGTGGGAGTGTGGAGTGAAGTGGGAGGTACTGCATCGTGTCTGGGAAAAGGGGAACAATAAAGCCTGCTTAGTTCTCAGTGTTTACTATCAACAGTCCTAGGTGGTTTGGGGTGTGGGGAAACTGTCAACATGGGACAGCTTTCCTTAGGGGCTGTGGATGCAGGTGTGCTAGATGGGAGGATAAAGATGTCAGTCACAAAGGGACCAGTGATGGTGTCTGATGACACACCGTTAACCGGGAGCACCAGCCTGCCTTGCTCAGACAGACTCCCACTAGTTCCTAAACACACATTTTGACCTGTTCTATTATCACAGCATGACAGTGTCTCAGGACCAGCAACTGCAATTTTGCTGAGAGAAAAGTTTTCCAAAACACATACATGCTAGCTAGTTTGTTAGGTGTTAGCTAGTTTGGGTTGAGATTCCTTAACTGGGGAGAATGCAGACAGTCTCCCAGAAGACAAAAAGCTCAAAATCCTTTAAATACAGAGTATCTTGGACTGTGCTATGAACCCACTGGAAATGTTTGTGAAGCAAACATTTGATACAGACTCTCACCAGCTGTCTCAGGGAGGAAACCTTTCCAGCAACCCAGGGGACCTTTCCCATCACCCTGTCCTTCATTCCACCCACTCCCGAACTGCAGGCAAACCTGGATCCTGAATCTGGATTTAACCAGCTTTTTTATTTTTGTTTGTTTGTTTGTTTGTTTGTTTATTTTGAGACAGGATTTCCCTGTGTAACACTAGCTGTCCTGGAACTCACTCTGTAGACCAGGCTGGCTTTGAACTCAGAAATCTGCCTGTCTCTTCCTCCCAAGTGCTGGGATTAAAGGCATGTACCACCACTGCCATTAACCAGCTTTTAACTGAATCTTTTATTGCTTGATGTAGAAAGAGCAGCTTTCATTTCGGTGAGTGTTCCAGACTAGAAGTTGCTCTGGGTTTGGAGAAGGGGCAGACTCTTCACAATTCAGGGAAGACGACTGAACTCGAAGGGAAAGCAATTCATGGGTTAAAATGTGGTATAGCTGTTTTATTTTATTCTATTTTTCTTCCTCAGAAAGTTTTCTATTTTAGTTTCCCAATATTAGAAAATGTTCTGCTGCCCTGGACACAGGCATATGGTCGTCCAGGTCTAAACAATCATTTCATCCCCCCCTCCTAACAACAGTGATTGATCTAAACATTGGGCCTAGGACCCAAGCTGGGCCTTGCCAAAGTCTGATGTATAAGTCAGAAACAAGCTTCCATGGTGCTGATAGGAGGTTGTGAAGTTGGGACCCTTGGATACTATGTTATTACCTAACAGGTGAGACTTGAAGTGAAGCCAGAAGACAGCGGCTGAGATGAAAGGGGGTGTGTACTCTAGGTTTCACAGGGAGGAAAAAGTCCAGGTCATGTGGAGTCAAACCACAAGGCTGCTCTTTTTCCACAGTCATGAGGAAGCCATCAGAAGATCCTCTTCATCTTCACCTCTGAAAGACAACAGCATTCTGGTGACATGGTTATGCCACCAAGCTCCACTATGACAGTCCTAGGTAGAAAAGAGAGAAGGGTATCTGTCCCGGAAGATTACTGCGCGGTCTCACCTGCTTTTTTGAGCACAGTGGATTTTCTCCACAGCAAAGAGTCATTTAGCTGTTGCTCGACTGGGAGAGTTTTGAAATGTTCATTCTAGCCTGGGACTCCATGGCTCAGATGTCTGAAGATTATCCATCTTACTCAAGAGGCAAAACCTCTTGCCCAGTAACCTGCAACCTGCTGTCCACCTGACCCTCACAACTCATGTTGTTCTCTCGGATGTTCGTGAGATAGGACATGCACATTTCTAGTGCAAGGTCTTCATGGTGGCTCTGTGCTTCTAGACTAAGACCCAGTTTGTCCCTTACTTCCTATAAGGTGCTATTCAGCATCACATTAGGATCTCACTTCCCTCATGCCTGGGTCTACTCCTTGACTTCTACCTTCATTCAAATAAATCTCTACATTTTGACCAGTATATATATGTATATGTGTGTATATGCATATATATATATAATTTTTTAAAAAGACTTATTTACTTTATATACATGAGTACACTGTAGTTGTCTTCAGACACACCAAAAGAGGGCATCAGATCCCATTACAGATAGTTGTGAGCCACATCTGGTTGCTGGGAATTGAACTCAGGACCTGTGGAAGAATAGTCAGTGCTCTTAACAGCTGAGCCATCTCTCCCCCAGTTTATACTTTTATCACTGTATATTATCTACCTATTTCTGTCTCTGTGGTCACTGTTGTTGATGTACTCATCAATGAAGCCTGCACAAAGAATGAACACAGGGATTTAAACAAGTTCCATGAATTCCAATCTGGTCTCTCCAGGAGGATCCTGGGCTCTTCCTCTTGCTCTGTAAGTTGTACCTTGAGGCTGTCTCAACCATATGAGCCCACAATTGCTCTTTTCTCCCTTAAGCTACTTGAGTCAAATGGAATCATGCCATTCTTCAAACCCAGAAATGTAAGGTAGAACTGTGAATCCCTAAAACTAAACTACACTGGTTTATCCTTACAAATGTTTTTGTACAGGTCTGTCAAACTAGATATTCTGAAAGTGCTAATATTTCAATCCAACAAAAATTTAGAGCATGTGTAAGGCTTTTTTTCCATAATATTATTTATCCTTAATTTTGCATTGTGAATTGTTTTTTGTTTTGATAATCTTAACACTGTACAGTATGTCTTAGTATATCATGCTGCAATCTACATCTGAAGTCAAACCTAATTTGCAGACCAAGTGAGTTTTGATTTAGAATACTTTTGTTTATGTCAGCTTTTCAGATGGGCTGATTAATTTTCTGTTACTATGGTAGTTTGAATAAGAATGACCCCCATATGGGCTGGAGAGATGGCTCAGCAGTTAAGAGCACCGACTGCCCTTCCAGAGGTCCTGAGTTCAATTCCCAGCAACCACGTGGTGGCTCATAACCATCTGTAATGGGATCTGATGTCCTCTTTGGGTGTGTCTGAAGAGAGCAGTGGTGGACTCATATACATAAAATGAATAAATAAATCTTTAAAAAATTGGCCCCCCTAGCCTCATATATCTGAATGCTTAGTCGAACTGTTTGAAAGGATTAGAAGGATTAAGATGTGTGATCCGGATGGAGGAAGTGTGTCACTGGGGGTGAGCTTTGAAATTTAAGAAGCCCGGGCTCCCTTCTTGCAGATCAGGATATAAAGCTCTCATTCCCTGGATGCTGCTGTGCTCCCAGCCATGACGATAAATGGACTAAACCTCCAAATCTGCAAGCCCGCAATTAATTGCTTTCTTTGATAAGAGTTGCCTTGATCATGGTGTCTCTTCCCAGCAACAGAGCCAGGTTGCAGTCTTCTCAGGCAATCTCTTGGTCTTAAATATAATTTTATATGGCAGGACCATTACAACCACATCCAGACAGAGGAGCCAAGCTGAAAAAGAGAGAATTAAAGTGCATCTCCCATGGTTGGAAGGGAACTAGTGAGGAAACTCACATTCTAGCCCAGGTACTTTTGACTCAAGGGCATGAAGTCCTAAAATCTGGCTTAATTTTTAAAATTAAACATGATATATTTTAGGGCCAAATTGTTCCCCAAAGTTCATTATCAAAAGTGTCAGTCTCTTTTCAAATATCTCCCCCACCAACGGTCCTCATTCTCCAGCCTGCTGCTTTGAATTCTTCCAGCGATTTTTCTTTACATTGATGTCTGTGGCTGACACTATTATTGTTTGCAATGCACCTTTGCCTTTTCAGCTTTAAGAACTGATATTCATTGTCCTATATGGTAAAGAAGGGAATGGACCTCACTGTGTGTCTCTGCTTACTTTCCCTGACACAAATGAGACCAAATGACAGGGCTACATCAAAACGGCTGTTCTTCAGTATTCCCAAGAAACCCATCACAGGATCTACACAGACACCAGAGCTTCTCATAGAAAAGTCATGGGGCTTGCATGTACACTGTGCACGTAGCCTTCTGTATGCTTCCAAGTATCTGTGGATGGCTGAGACCTCCTGAGATGTAAATGCCACTTACACAGTAGTTACAATACATTGTGTAAAGAATGACAAGTAGAAAGATCTATCCAAGTTCAATCCAGAGACACTGTATGTGTGTGTGTGTGTGTGTGCACACGCGCGCACGCTCACGCGCATGCACACATGTGCAGATGGAGCATGTTCACATTCAAGTCCATGCAGGGGTGTACACTACTCACATAGTAGTTACAATACATTGTTTAGAGAATGACAAGCAGAAAGATCTATCCAAGTTCAATCCAGAGGCACTGTGTATATGTGTGTGTGTGTGTGTGTGTGTGTGTGTGTGTGTGTGCACGCGCGCACGCTCATGCGCATGCACACATGTGCAGATGGAGCATGTTCACATTCAAGTCCATGCAGGGGTGTACACTACTCACATAGTAGTTACAATACATTGTTTAGAGAATGACAAGCAGAAAGATCTATCCAAGTTCAATCCAGAGGCACTGTGTGTGTGTGTGTGTGTGTGTGTGTGTGTGTGTGTGTGTGTGCGCGCGCGCATGCACACATGTGCAGATGGAGTATGTTCACATTCAAGTCCACGCAGAGGTGTGCACATGCATGTGGAAGCCAGAGGTCACAAGCAGGGATGTCATTCCTCAGGAGCTTTCTACCTTGTTTCTTCATCCAGAATTTCACAATAGAACCTGGGGCTCACCAACTAGGCTAGGCTGACCGGCAAGCCCCAGAGATACACTTTTCTTTACTTTCCTAGTTCTGAGCTTAAAAGCGATACTCCATCATCGGGCTTTGAAGGTAGATGCTGAGATCAAAAGGTTAATCGCTCTGTCAATGGACCTATTTTTGACATGTAGAGGTATTTAAAACTTTTAGTAATTAATTCTAAGGTAGAACTCATAGTGGGCCAGGTTACTTGGTATCCTTGTTACATGTTTCCTTTCATGACTATATTCCTGTTTTTAAGTTTTAATACCACATGTAACTAATAATGCAGCAGATGATCCACATGCCCTGGCATAGTTTCTGGGACTCTCCATGGCTCTTTCATGTTGTTCTAGAATCTTCTTTCCATATCTGACACTTGCTTCAGATGTCTTATATCCTTAAATCTTTACTATAAGAGGAAGGGAAAAACAACAAACGAACAAACAAAGGACCAGGTTGAGAAGCCTGTACAGAGATAGACTCATGTCTGCTGGCTGCACTGAGCATCTGTACAGGAAATTCCAACTTGTCTGTCTTGGAGCTGATTCTAATTCCTAGAGAAACATCTTCAGTCCTCCATCAAAAAAGTATTACCCTTGATTTTAGTATTTCAGGAGGCGCACAAGAGACAAAGGTTAGGGATATTTCAACGAATTCTCCTACTTTCAACTAAATACCATTGCTCACTTATCCTGATTGCCATTTATTTGTTTTATTTCTTTGGACAGTAAACTTCTAAAATTCTGTAGAGGACAGAGAGGGATACTTAAGAACTTACCACTCATCCAGCTCTCAGAGATGGAGAGCGCTCCTCACTGCTTTGTAAATAGATTTTTTTTGTTTATTTAGTTTTTAAACAAGGTCTCTCTATGCAGCCTTGGCTGTTCTGAACCAGTGGTCTTCCTGCCTCCCCTCAGGTCCCACATGCTGGGACTGCAAGCAGGTACCACCACACACAGCTTTCTAAACACCTTTTGTACCTGCCTCCAGTGACACCTGTGCTATGCATTCCTGAGGCCTCTTGTGGCTCTGAAAGCAAATCGGCTTGTTTCTCAGCCTTCTTTCCTATTGACTTAGCTATCATTTGTCACGCACCCTGCTTTTTAAAAACCACTGCACACCCTCACATTTTACTGTATTATCCTGTGACCTGTTCTTGGTGCCATTAATTCTGCATCCTTTCCGAAATCTTTTACCCCGTTTTATTGGGGATAGGGGCAGATGTGTAGCTAAATGAGCATGCTCCATCCATCACCTTGATGGAATAGAGCTCCATCGCAACCTCCATTAAAAGCACAGAAGACCGATCAACATTGTGACACTCAGCAAATCCACAAGCACTTTTACTTTCCTTGCTGCAGTTGCCTCTCATGAGCTTATTAGACAAGTTATGATGCCTTCCTATGTCTACGGTGCAGGCAGTGCATGGTCCAGAAACCAAAGGTACTTAGCCACAAGTACAGCACAAGTTCCCTGATTTCTTACTCAGAGCCATTTCCACATGTTGGTACTGTGCCCTGGGCTATCCTGAGGACAGCTGAAACTGAGAGCATGACGTGCCTGGGCCTCCCAGGGATTACAGGAAGATAGGATTCTGTTCATTTGATCCCCATTTTGAGTCCATTATCTGGGTCTATAGAGATGGGGCACTGAAAATCAGGTACCTGACTTTTCCAGGTTACTCTTACCTTTTTTTTGCTCTTTCTGTTAACTTTGGATATCAAGAGCAGGTACATGTAGACACAAGACTAGATTTGAAGCACCTACAAAGGGTTAGGAAAGGCAGGGAATTCCCAGTGCTGTGAAAATGAGAGGAAGAGTGAGCCTTGTACCCAGGCTGAAGGAGTACTGTATTGAAATGGACACTGGGTATCCGAATGGTACTTAGAAGCTAACTGCACTATAGTTCTTTCCTTGGCAAGTGACGTCAGTAGCTCAGATGACTGTGGGGACATGGGCACTCCCTGCTGACCCATGGCTTAGTGACACACACTATAGAGGAAGTCTCTGCTATTCACCTTTGGAACGAAAAGTTCCTGAGAATTTATGACTGGTACATCTACTCAAGGCTGATTGGCCACATAGTTTAAAAAGAGCAAAATCTAGCTTTCAGAACAAAATAATTAACTGAGAGTGAATGATAAAAAGGAATACAAGTGTTACTGTGGGCAGATTAAGCTTGATAAAGTATACACAGAATATTATATATCCCTCCACCCCATTTTTTGGTGCATTATAATCCATTCTGTAGTTCTCCAGGCTGGTTCATTCACCAATAGTGGATGAAAGCCCAGGTAGGTTCAAAACTTTGTAAGTCTTAGTTATTAAAAGATCTTCTAGTCCTAGATGAACATTACTGCAGAAATGAAATATTTCAAGAACAAGTGGGCCAAATTAAACTTTCAATAATTAAAATGGCCCATTCAATGTAGGCATACACATTGAGAACTTCATCTTAACATAAGGTTTTTCTCTTATGGTCCTACCTTTCCTTGAATTCCAGATTTGACATTGAGATATCTCTCCTCCCTCTTCTGCTTTAAGATATTGATTCTAGTTTTTTTCTGGACTGAAGTTAAGGTGAAAGAGGGAAGGGAAGATAACAGAAGGCCTCTTTTGAAGGCCTCAGATATGTAGAGAGAATACCTTGTGTATTGTATGGATGCAGTACTTGCCAATAAAAAAACAAAACAAAACAACTATGGCCCGTAGGAAAGAGTAGAATAGAAGGTGGGGCATCTGGTAGGCAGAGAGGATTCTGGGAGGGAGCCAAGTGTGGGGAGATTTGTCCCTGGAATATGGAAGACGGAAGCATGGGAGCTGAGCAAAGGTAACCAGCCACATGCCAGAACTTAGATTAGAATAAATAGACTATCAAGTTATAAGTTAGTCAGAGAATGAACCAAGACTTATGACCAAAATAAATACATTTTGAGTCTCAGAGTCATTATTCCTGGAGTTTGGGGCTAGAAGGAAAAACTTGCCTTTTACGCAGCTTTGTAGAGAGTAGAGCAGACCAAGGTGTGACATGATCCAGACCCGCTCAGTGCCATCTCACTCCTCTCTCTTGGTCTTTTTGCTCAGGCTATCACTTTTCTCCAAGAGGGAATAGACACAAAGATCTGAACACCACAACCACTCTCTTTGCTCTTGCTGCAATCTCTCTGACCTAATTTGGAGAGAGGTTCTCTCCTCTTCCACAAGAGAAGTAGATCTAGATGACTCTACACGTGCTCCTTTTCCTGGATTCTTCACTGTTCTCTGCTGTATATGCGGGTAGCTGATGACAGACAGTGAGGTTCCTTGTCATGCTTTGGCCTTTTGTACTGGCCAAACCCCAAGGGGTTTCCTCTATCTAGGCTCTAGGAAGCTGCAGTTGAATGAGCCTTCTTCCCAACTTGTAAATATTATCGTATTGGTAAAATACGTCATTAAACTAAAGATCTTAAGATGGCATTATCTCAGATTATGAGAACAGGCTTTTGGCTTAGGCATGAGTGTCCTTACGAGAGGAAGATAGACAGAGCTGACACATGGATGATGTGAAGGTGTTAGAAATTAGGTTTGGAATAGCTCCCAAAGATGCGTATGTTTATAGGCTGGTCCTCAGTTAGTGACACTAGTTGAAGGTGGTAGAGGCTTTAGAAGGCAGAACACATTTCAGAAGATGGATGACAGAGGAGGAAGTAATTGGGAAAAGTAGGGAACTGGTGAGTATGCCAATGAAGGATACATCAAGCCCCCCTTTCCCACTCTCTGCTTGATGGTCACCATAACATATAGACCTTTGCTCCCCCAGACAGTCCTCACCACTATGGTCTGCCTTGTTACAGGCCCCAGAGTCTCGGGGACAAGTGAGCATTGCATGAAACCTCTCAAACCACAACCCCAAATACGCCTCTCCTCCTTTGGAGTTGGTTAACTCCAGGTAGTTTTTTCTCCTCCAAAATGATGAAAACCAACACAAGATGCTAAGTAGCTGTAGAGGCAGAGATGAGAGGGATGTCATAGATGTAGGATGGCCCAGAAGGTAGAAGAGCAGGTTCTCCCCTCACTCTTCCTGAAGGCGTAGGATGCCGCAGACACCTCTGCTTGAGCCCGGTGTTTTTTGATCTGAAGCTGCTCACCTCCAGAATCCTCAGAGGATAAATTTGTACCATTTTTCAGCCATTCAATGTGTGGTGATTGATTATAATAACAAGCTCAGAAAATTATACCAGAGCCTCAGCGGAAGCAAGGTAGAAATCCATTTTAAACATCCTGCTTCAAAGAAAGAAATTCTACAATTATCTCAGTGCCCTCGTAAAGGGCTCATTCTCTCCTTACAAAGATTGTCTGTCCGCTCAGCTTTTCCTGAGCCAAGATCAGGTCAGGGGAATGACTTGGACTGGTGGCAGGGTTAATCTTGCTAGCGTGGTTGGGAAGAAGAGATCGCTGGAGCTTTAGTGAAGCCCACACAGCTTGGGGTGTGCCTGGGAGGGCATTTCCAGAGCAGATTCCATCACAAAGACGCTGTCCATCACATTCATTCCATGATGGATTCACAAGATGAGTGAGTTATTGGGGAGGGGCGATAAATATGAGTTGGGACCTGAATGGCGTAGGTCACTGGAGGCATAGCCTCCAGAACTTTGCCTTGCTCTGGCCCTTCCCTCTCTGTTTCCCATCAGTCATGAAGTGATGGACCATGAGAAACGTCCACTTCCTCTCTTAAGTCGTCTCTGTCAGTTTTTGGCCACAGTAATGATAAAACTGATTAACAGGTGGGCTCCGTCCATCTGTTCTCTCCTCTGCCTGACAGTCTGCCTTAATGCAGGGGCTGTGCAGCTCTGTGGCTGCCGTAATTCTCTGAGGCCCTCTCTGGAGATAAAATGTTCATAATGATCTCATTTGCATGTGGCGTTCTCGTGCTCGTGTTTCCAAATAACTGTCCGGACATGTTTGTTTCTTTCCCTGGGAAATTTAATATTGTTGTTTCCCCAGGGGCATTCCCAGAGAGAGGGAGGGAACAGCCTGCGCTGGGTGCTCCTTATAGAAAGAGGATTCCCCACACAGATGAGAGATAAGAGATTGATTAAGATCGTTCATGCTGAACTGGCTCCCAGTCCTGGCATCCAGGCTGCTGACTCATGGGAACTTAGAGTTCTAATGGAACTTGGGGTTTTGGTCTCCAATCCCTGGGAGTTACAAAGACCTCAAGCAGCTAGTGAGTTTGCTGGATGTGGGGCATGATCAGTGTCGGGTCACTTTCAGGCCCATGCTGCTGCCTCTACCACCCTGTCAAACCCTTCCCTGTACCACTCAGATTCTCATCACTGAAAAAGAAGGGGAGGCATGAGTGGGAACATGATTTGCTCATCCAACAAACAGCTGTTAAGCCATAACCATATGTCAGAACTTCTGCTCAGTGCCGGGGTTCTGAACACTAAGCAAACAGTCCCTGACTGAGGGAACACAGTCTGCCACCAAGCTACATCATTTCCTGAGATCCCCTCTTTCACTTTAAAACTTATGCAGATGCCCACTGTCTACCAGAGGCACAAACAGTAGTCAGAGCTGTAGAGGTGCCTAGAGAAGTGGGGGGACACTGGGTAACTGTCCCCCCATCCTTTAACTGTCCTTAGGTTATTGGGGTCATAAAATTAATGATTTCTTGGCCTGAAAAAGTACTATTTTCAAATTAAGCATAACACGGGACTGGCAAATTCTAGCTCTGGGGAACACTTTGCTTGGTTTCTGATCCTAGTACAATTATTACCAAAGTTAGGGCTTTTGTTAAAATCATTTAATCAATAAAACAACAGTGTCCTCACCAGCAAAAATAAAGATGACACTAATTCTAACACTGTCTAACTCCTTGGTTGTAGACAAGATGAAAGAGTTCCTCATGTAAAAAACCCGAGAGGTGCCTGCCAGAGTCAGCCCTGAAGAATGGCAAGTGAGTTGCTGTGTGTGTCTATGAGTTGCCTTCTCCTACCCATAATCCAACTGAACCAGCCCATTCTTCAGTTAGTGTAGGGGATAAGTGAACATACAACGCTTGTAATCTCGTGATCAGGACTGAAGGACAGCAAACTCCGGACACTGAAGCAAAACTCAGTTAAGAGGAACAGAAGGGAAAACCCATCATCACCCTGGGCCAGGGAACTGACCAAAGAGTCTGAGGGAAATTGTAAAGGATCGGGAGAGTATGGCATGGCTAATGGAAAAGAGGTTTTTCCGACTCACAGAGTTCTTAGCTGAGGCTCAGATATAACGTGAATATTGGGAATGGCCCAAAGCAAACTGGAAACAAACAAACTTTAGACACAGGGCAGGAATTGGGGCAGAGAATGGATACAGCCAGGTAGGGAGGCAGACTTGTGCCAGACAGTAGGGGTAGAGGTGGTGAGAAGGTTGAGTGGAACCTTCTCGCCGAGGAAAGAAGTCTTGTTCAAGTGCTGGAGGTTTGTGTCCTGGACAGGAGCAAACAGATGGAGCCTTATTTAACAGCCTGTAGATGACTCTAGGGGAAGACTCGGCTGGTGGCAGATGTAGCTCCAAAGGCAAAGCCTGGCCGACCAGCTGTGCTCTGTGCCCGGACTCTCTCCCCACCTGGTTTATGATAACATCTGCAGTGCCCAAGGGGCTCCAGATTAAGTTCCCTGGAAAGGCTGACATCAGACCCAGCGCTTGCTTTCGGATGCACATTCTAACCAGACATGCAGCCCTCCCCAGCAGGGCAAGCCATTAGGACAGAGAGACCGGACACCCTAGATCAATGGTTCTTAACCTGCGAGTTGTGACCACTGGGAAACATGTATTTCTGATGGTCTTAGAAACTGAGACAGGGCTCAGTAGCAAAATTACAGTTATGAAGTAGCAATGAAGATAAATGTATAGTTGGGGGTTCCTGAGACAACGGAAGTATGTGTTTTCCAATGGTTGCAACCCATAGGTTGAGAATCACTGGCCTACATCTTTCTAACCTATACCAGAGATGTGAAGTCAGCCAGGAAGAGGGCAATGGTGATCAGAGTGGCTCACGTCTTCCATCTTGCTGGAAAGTAACAGAACACCTCCCTAGGGGAGAGACACATTCACATAGGAACAGAGGAAGTGGGACCAGCAGACAGAGATAACCCAGCAGGAAGGTCAGCCGGCGGCAATCTGTCAAACTTTAGATCTCTCAGATCAGAGATGGAGCTCAAAGGTCACAGAGTCCTCTCACATTACAGGTGAAAAAAGACTAGACTCACTGGGTTCCAGTTAACTTGCCCAAGGCTATGAAGATAAGTTTGAACAGAGACTCAAGCAACTGCAGTGAATCAGAGCTCTCTATCCCACCAGAGTGTCTCTGTCTCCCTATGCACTTCTGTGGAGAGTGGCTTGCAGTTAGGGCTGTGTGGTTGTGACCCTAAGAAAACTTGAATTGCACATGCTCAGATGGGGCTAATGAATCTGCAGCAGCAATCTTCGCTGCCTAACTGGACAAGGGACAAGACGGGATGTTGACCTGTGCTGTGCCCTTCCTCTGAAAACTCCAAACATCACTAAAGGCATCTAAAACATTTTCACAAGTAGATCCTAAACTTTGGTGTATAATCTTTACTCCATATATAACTGATTTGATATTTTTGGTTTTGGTTTGTTATATTTATATATAACAGTATATAAACTGTTATAGCTAGAATACACATTGTTCTGTTACGTATATGTTTAAAGGGACATATTAAATACAAAGAACAGTTGATAAAAAAAAAATTTACTTACACCAGATGTTCTTAGGAACACCACTTGGTGGTTACTGCAACATCACTATTGAAAAAAAAAAAAAAACTAAAACTTTGGGAACTTTCAACCACCAAATTTTCTAGGACATTTTCTGATCCGCATTGCTTTGGATCGGACCCTTTCCCGGAAAGACTTTGGAAGTGCTGGTTCCTTGGGCTTCCTACCCCGCCTCTTGCTGAGTCTTCTTCAAGTGGGACCTGCTCGCTCTAGTTCCTATTAAGATCTCTTCATTTAGCACAGGATTCTGTAAGATTATCCATCCTGGGAAGATTTTAAGTGCTTTATGTACACAGTCGGCTCCCACTGTTTGCTGTGGTTATACGTTCTGTGAGGTCACAGCAAACATGGAATTAGCAAATATTAAACCACTAACTCCTGGGACAGCCACTGGGTGGCGTTCCCAAGAAACTCTGGTGTAAGTAACTTTTTTTTTTTTAATCAACTGTTCTTTGTATTTATATGTCCCTTTAAACATATACGTAACAGAACAATGTGTGTTCTAGCTTTAACAGTATGTACTGTTATATATAAGTATAACAAAACAAACCCAAAAATATCAAATCAGTTATATATGGAGTAAACATTATACACCAAAATTTAAGATCTATTTGTGAAAATGTTTTAGATGCCTTTAGTGATGTTTGGAGTTTGAATTTTTAAAATAATGATTGGGGGCTGGGACCAAGGGATGGATCTAATAAAAATTATTGGAAATTCCTTAAAAATTGAGACTCATTTTAAACATGACATGATTCAAGATGATTTCCATAATACTAAGAATGAAAGGGAACTTGTCTTCCTCAGAGACCTTACTTCTCCCCTCACGCCCCCCCCCCCAAAAAAAAAGATTTTTATCCTCAGGGAAACAAATACAACTCTTTGGCCAAGGAAAAACCAGATTGTTTACTCCTCTGGCTAGCAGCTTCCCAAAGATCTGACCTTCCCAAAACAAAACAAAACAAAACAAAACCGAAAAGAAACTAGTTAGCCTGCTGCCTCTTCCGCTCGACACCTGAGAACTTAAAAATAATGACTACCTGAAGCCAGTTCTACAGTGTACACAGTTGTCAAGACTGACTTGTGTCCTATGATTTGTGTGCTATACAATTAACAGATTATAGCTAAAAGAGAGAGAGAGAGAGAGAGAGAGAGAGAGAGAGAGAGAGAGAGAGAGAGAAAAGACTGCTTTGAATAATTTTGTTCCCTAATTCGGCTTCCTTCTGGCTTATCCCAGAAGGCAAGGTCTATGTGTATGTCATCATTTTATTTCCTTACTTCATTCTTGTTTAGTTCTGTGCAGAAGCCAAAGGAGCAAAAGCCACAGGCATGTTGAAGTATTCACCAGCCTAACACTACCCGTGCTAGGAAGGGATGGGTACGGACTTGCTCTGCTGTCTGCTCTGTGCCTCTTAAACACTGGAATGTGCTATGATTGTTTCAAAGAAACAGTTATGTACCACATCAAAGGGTCGAACTGTAAAACCAACTACCATGCAAGGTTACAGGCTTCTCAACATCACAGAAGCTAAGCAACATGTGTGGCTCTGTGTGATGCTCTGTCTGGGCAGCAGTTCACCAGCCCTCATCCTTCTTTGTCTCATTTCATGGTCCAGGATCTTGGAAGAGAAATGGGTGGAGAGACAGCTTGTGGGCTGAGACAGGAAGCCTGGAACTATAATCTGAAATGGGACTTTCTCCTTCCCGTGCTTTTCCCTTGAGTCATACAAGATTAACAGAATGAACCGATGCTCTTTAGAGTATAAAAGGCAGGCCATTGACATCTGGTTTGCTTGTCTACAAAGCAGGAGACTAATGCTTCCTTTTCTTGCCTTCCCAGACCTACTTCAGTAGGGCAGGAGGTGTCAATAGTGTGTGTGGTGGTGGAGGTGGTGGTGGTGGTGGTGGTGGTGGTGGAGGTGGTGGAGGTGGTGGAGGTGGTGGTGGTGGTGGAGGAGGAGGTGGTGGTAGTGGAGGAGGAGGTGGTGGTCATGGTAGGGTGCTTCCAGTCAGGTCCAGGAATATGAGCAGTGTGGGTTTGTAATAGGGGAACATGCACCCCAAACAGCTGCTCCTGCTTTTAATGCTTTTCTCCGGTTAAGATTTGTTCTGTGGCATTCAGAGTGACATTGTGTAACAGGGACTGCCAGATGGTAATCATAAGCCTAATTTCCATTTGAGGTTTTCGTCTTGCTGTCTCTATCAATTTATGTTCTCAGGGACTAGTAAGAGTTTTGGTCTCTGGTGGCAGCTGATGCAGCCAGCCTTTCAGAACCAAACACCAAATACTGTGAATGGTTTTAAGATGTCTTATCCTTGGCTTCCTGACGCCTGGAAAGCATCTGCATCGTGGATTCTATTTGTGCGCTTGCTTTCATGAGGAAGGCGCCCTTCATCGGAACTCAGGTGTTCCACACACCTATGTTGTACGTTTCAGGTTCTCAGAGAGGTTGCTCACTCTCATAGCTTTGAGGGAATTAGAAAGGACACAAATGAAAGCAAGTAATTAGCAATTCTACCAATAGATGTCCAAATCCCTGAAAGATGGCTGGGGTGGTGTCACATCTATTTAATCTCAACTCTTGGGAGACAGAGAGGAAAATCCATGAGTTCTAAACCAGCCTGGGGTACATGGTAAAACCTTTTCTCAAGGGAAACACACACACACACACACACACACCAAAACAAACAACAATGACAAAATCCCCAGTAACCTAGTAACTCTAAAAAGGTTCATGGTTGGTTTTGGATGTCAGAGAAGGAAAGTGATTCAAACTACTTCATTGGTACATTTGAATGCAGGATACAGCACTGTTGTATTGTTTTTGTCTTTTTTTTTTTTAAACCTTGGTTCTAGGGCAGTTGGACTAGAAGGAATATGTCCCAAATAGCTAGTTAGGAGAAAGAAGGCTTTCTATACAGGATGGATCATCTCTCAGCTTTGAGGAATATGCCAGAGGAAGAACATCAAATGGTCCCTGGATGCAGCAACTGAGAAATAGATTGGCAGAGCATCCAGGCCAGCAGTGTCTCACCTCACCTTGGCAGCCTGGACACAGAACTATGTCTCCAGCGAACCACTCCCTTCTGAGAAATGCAAGGGTCACAGAAGCCTTCAGTCTGCAGAGAATTCCTGTTAAGGAAGAAGAGACAAATGCCAGTCTTAGCCTTACACTGGGTACAGGAAGTGACTGTTCATGTAGCCAGCTAGCCAGTCAGAAGCAGGTATAAACCAGCAGAATTTTACCCAACCTCCAGGAATTTAAAATCTCGACTTCCTTATACAAAAGAGAGGCCAATGCAGTATGTTCTTTGTTCTTCTGAGATTAGACATCATCGGATGCTAAAAAGAAAATGCAAATGACGGAAAACAGTAGCTTGGAATGTAGAAATACAAGCTCTGGATGCCAGTTTTCTGCTTAAAAATGGACTTGGTTAGTTACACATCCTGTAACTGTGGCTGCTTCTTCTTTCTCGCCCGTGCTTATTTAAATCTATTTATTGAAAATGTCACACTAAGCAGAAAGCAATAATCCTTGTCATAAACAAAAGGTAGCTGATAGAGAGTTAAAGCTAGAGGGCTGTGGAGGTCTGGACCCTTCCCAGCTGCTCTGAGTCCTCATCTCGCTCCTGGTCTGGGCATTAGCTCATGTTCTGGGGAAATCGCAACACTGGCAGCATATTGAGCCTTTCTTATGGGCTTACATTTCCTAACAGAAGCACAGGATCTCCCAGAAACAGGGTAGACACCTGACACTTCAGCGATGCTAGGTGTTTAGAGCCTCCGTATGTTTCTTGCTTTAACACAAAAGGGAATCCACACCTATGGCCCTTTCTCTGACCATACCTTCCAGGTGTCCACAACTCCCTTCCCATGCTCTTGCTTTTACAACCAAGGCTCAGTCAGGCCCACTCAATAGGCCCATCACCATAAGCCCCACATCTACCCGCCAGGTTAATGTTAGCTCAAATGAGATAACAGGTAGACCAGGCTGAGGGGACCTAAACAATGTCTACCAGCAAAGGCCATGAACCCTTAGCATCAGCATCATGGACAGGAAAACCAACAGGATAGGTAGGACTATGAAAGGCAGCCTGGTTCCTGGTCGAGCACAGGCTGGAAACCCTGATGACCCTGAAGAACAGTAGGCATTTTGCCTGGATCGCAGACACTAAGATCCTGACATGTGACCACAGCCCTCCATAGATGTGTGGCCATCAATTACTTAAGCCCCAAGCTCCTCCACAGGTGGAGGATGTGACCACAGGTCACAGAGCATCAAGACACATCTCCATTTTAAATGAGGTGCCTAAAGGCCTGAAGGGCTTAGCCAATTAAGCTTTCCTTCCTAGACATTCCTCCCTGCAGAAGATATTTAACCTCAGGCTCGCCCTGAGAAGAGTTTTACTTAATCGACATTCTCCGCCATGA
This sequence comes from Mastomys coucha, assembly GCF_008632895.1. NCBI lineage: Eukaryota > Metazoa > Chordata > Mammalia > Rodentia > Muridae > Mastomys > Mastomys coucha. The sequence goes on along the minus strand of NW_022196905.1, from coordinate 177,080,242 downwards.
CAATAAATGCCTTAAAACCATGGACTATCTGTTTTCATCAGAATTCGCCATGGGGAGCCACAGAGAAGGCCTTCAAAAAAAGCTGGCTGTCTAATCTTCACAGAAAGCCTTCCTGTGCTCCCAGCCAAGGACTCTTCTCTGAGCTGGATCCCCCACCCCTTTCCCCTTCATCCCTGCTAGATCCAGCCTGCAAGGTGAAGGGGAGGTGTCCAGTCCATTCTCAGCTCTTCTAGGGCTCCCAGCAGCACCTGGATGCCCAAGAACCTGAGAAACAGATGGCCCCAGCCTCCGCGCAGGCCCGGGGACCCCTGAGGCAGTTCTGGTAGTTCCTGGGACCTCAGACTGCACTCCCCAACCCCGAGCAGTCTCCACAGCTTCCCATAGCCCCACACTCACCCAGTGCCAGTGTGGGGTAAATGTAGTCAAAGATCCCTCTTCCTGCCTCCCCAGCAGATGCGGGCCCTCCACCCTCCCACCCCCATCCCTACAAGGATAGAGGTCATTGGCTTGGTGGTATGGCTGGCAAGGGAACATTGGGGGAAGCCCATGTTCACCAGCTGCCAGTTCAGGCTTTTGGCTTTGGCAGGTCTACTAGTACTGCTCTGGCTGCCTCCTCCCAGCTTCCAGTAATCGGCCATTCTGTTGTCACTCTTTTCCTATGTTAAGAGAATTCTGGAAAAAAGAGATGGCTAGGACAATGGTATCCATTTCAGCCTGGAGAGATGGCTCCGAAGTTGAAGTTAAGAATTGAAGTCCTATTACCCATGTTGGAAAGTTCACATTAGCCTGTGTCTCAACTCTTGGGGATACAACTCCCTCTTTTGGTTTGCAAGAGTACCTTTGTGTGTGTGTGTGTGTGTGTGTGTGTGTGTGTTTCCCTTGAGAAAAGGTTTTACCATGTACCCCAGGCTGGTTTAGAACTCATGGATTTTCCTCTCTGTCTCCCAAGAGCTGAGATTAAATAGATGTGCACGTGCGCGCGCGCACACACACACACACACACACACACACACACACACACACACAGAGACATACATAATAAATGCTAAAAATAAACCACAGAAGAAGCATTCATTTCACAAGACAAGAAGGCACCCATCGCAGAATCTTGCTCAATAGTGTTAGAAAGATAGGAAGGTAAGGGAGGTGCTCTGTCCGCGTTTTGACTAGGCTCTGAGACTTTCGCTACCTATGCTTGCTTGGTGTACCTCCTTGCCCTTGGCCACTCTGCTCCAAGAATCGGATGAAAGTTTCTTCTAGTCTTGGAACGACAGTACCCGAGTGGGTGAAGCAAGAACTATCATGGACTAGTCAACAAAAATTCATTGAACACCCACTAAGTGTCAGTTGTGTCTTCAGAGGTAGAAGGACATGCAACCACACTTTTTTTTTTTTAATTTAGATATTTTCTTTATTTACATGTAAATTTCTCCTTTCCAAGTTTTCCCTCCAACAAACAAACAAACAAACAAAAACAACAAGAACAAACCCCTGTTACCTCCCCCTCCCCATGCCTGCCACCCCACCCTCTCCCACTTATTGGCCCTGGCATTTCCCTACACTGGGGCGCAGAACCTTTACAGGGCCGAGGTCCTCTCCTCCTATTGATGATTGAATTTGCAATCCTCTACTATACACATGCTGCCTGAACAATTAGACCCACCATGTGCAGGTTGGTGGTTGAGACCCTGGGAGCTCTGAGGGTACTAGTTAGTTCATATTGTTGTTCGTCCTAAGGGGCTGCAAACCCCTCAGCTCCATAGGTCCTTTCTCTAACTCCTTCATTGGGGACCGTGTATTCAGTTCAATGGATGGCTGTGAGCCTTTACATTTGTGTTAGTCAGGTACTGTCAGAGTCTCTCAGGAGATAGCTATATTTAGGCGCAACCACACTCTTAAAGGCAAGGTCTCATACAAACCCTTATAGGCTTCATGAAGTAAGCATCTTTCTCTTTCTGTAAGGACACTCCCGCATTAAGTATAGCTGGGATGCAGCTCACGATGCGTGTTCCTTCACAGTCTTGACAGATTATTGTAGCCAATTTCTCTGAGACTGGATACTCTAGCTTACGCATTGCAAATCATTAACACGTAAAGTCTTTATTTAATCACACATTTTAGTGCACATGCAAATGAAACTATGGGTTGATATGAAATGATTAGATGGATGCTGGCCTGGGGCCAGGGTGACAGTTTAGTGAAGACATGTGAGTTTCAATCCCTAGAATCCTAGCAAAGCCTGGTGTGATAGAATGCACATCTGTGATCTGAGGGCTTCTATGAGGATGTGGAAGAATTCCCAGAAGCTCCCAAGCCAGAAAGCCTGGAGTATGTGGCAGTAAGCGATGAAGCCCTCTCTCTACCAAGGTGAAAGATAATGGCTAACAGCAGAGGCTGTCCTTTGACCTCCAACATGTGCGGTGGCACCCACACATCTGAACGCATGTGCATACACATTGTACATACATATGTACATACACAGAGAGGGGGGGAGAGGGAGGGAGAGAGGAAGGGAGAAGATAGTGTCTTGAATCTAGAATATCCCTACTGACTTCCTTTCTGCCCTCTGGTTCCATATAGTATTTGCATCATATTATTTGTAAAAACTTTATAATAAGCTTTTCAATTGTTCTTGTTGTTTTGAGATGAATACAGACACATATATAGAGCTTTAAAAAATAAACAAAGATATCTCATGTACTGGTTTTCTCCAGAGTTGACATCTGGGAGCTAGAGAGTCCAGTGCTCCAACTGGATATTAGTTGACATTCTCATGGTTAAGATACAGGCCATGTGAACTACTGCAGATGTCCACTGAAGCCAGCTCGCTCCGCTCCCATCTCGCTACCTCTTTAGCCCCTGAAAAGCTCAAATGTCTTTTCCACTTCTATAATATTTTTCATTTTATGAGTATTGCATAAATGCAGTCATGCAATCAGTACATTTTAGTTATTTTTTTACTCTGACATTTATAGTTTCAAGGCTCCTGTGATGAAAATATCCCAGTAATTGATCATCTTTTAGGATTCTACTTTGATTGGTCTCATTAAATCTGTTTATTATTCTTACATGATATTTTCCTGGATTATCATTTTCCCTAATTGTGCACGTCTGTCTGTACAGCTGTGTTAGTGGCAACCTCTGTCACACTGCATGCCTTCGTACATGAGCATGGTCTGCTGGAATCCCTGCTTCCTCTGTGTGTCTGAGGAACCGAAATCTGAGCTCCTTGCTTTCCCTTGTTTTTGCTACTGTCCAAAAATATTTCCCTAGTGTGTCTAGAGACACTCTAAAGACTTAATCCCAGCCATCAAGCATGAATTACTACATCGAAAAGGGCAAGGGAAAACTATTACATTATCCCTTGGTTTTCCTTGTTGCTTCTGAGTGTATGTTCCAGGGGTCTTTATTTAACTGAGTCTTCTGTTTAGACTCTTTGTGCAGTTACTCTTTTAGGAGATTCTCTGGTAATAAGCTATGTTAGCTTTCCTTTACCTAAAAATACTACGTTTTCTTCTTCATCCCTCCAAGGAGTAGTTATAGACCATTATCTTCTCTTTTGTCCTCATATATTAGTATAGTAGTAACTTCTTTTGGGCTTCTTAGAAAGGCACTGGTCCTATTTATAAAAGTGCCTTCCTCATGGGCTCATGTAGCCTAATTACTGCCTCGGGACCCACCTGGGAACCCACTGTCTACACCATCTGTACTGGCTAGTTTTGTGTGTCAACTTGACACAGGCTGGAGTTATCACAGAGAAGGGAGCTTCAGTTGGGGAAGTGCCTCCATGAGATCCAGCTGTAAAGCATTTTCTCAATTAGTGATCCAGGGAGAGGGCCCCTTGTGGGTGGTGCCATCCCTAGGCTGGTAGTCTTGGGCTCTGTAAGAAAGCAAGCTGAGCAAGCCAGGGGAAACAAGCCAGTAACTAACATCTTTCCATGGCCTCTGCATCAGCTCCTGCTTCCTGACCTGCTTGAGTTCCAGTCCTGACTTCCTTTGGTAATGAACAACAATGTGGAAGTATGAGCTGAATAGACCCTCTCCTCCCCAACTTACTTCTTGGTCATGATGTTTGTGCAGGAATAGAAATCCTGACTAAGACCCCATCTCATTGGAAAGCGTGGTTTCAACATGGAATCAGGGGAAATACAACTAGTCCTTCCTACGGGGGTGGGGTGGGCTGCCACCTTTCTGCGTGTTTGTTTGCAGGAGAACAATGATTGTTTGCAGGTTTTCTGCCTTGCTAGGCTTCCCATCTTTTACCTGTTAGCTGGAGAGGGCAGCCTTTCCATGTGAAGTGAGTTGTTTGCTCATTTGTTCATTCATTCATTCACACATTCGTTTCACCGTATCTGTTTGTATTTTTGGATGACCTTTCTATCTGGGGTACGGTTCTGAAGGAAAATCTAAGGGCTTTGTGGTGCTTAGCTCACCTATTTCCCTCTTTCTTCTTTGTAGGAAGGGCACTCTTCCATGGAGTTCATCCTCCATTGATGGATGGATGGAGATGGCATGCAGCCATTGGATTCACAAATGATTCTCATGTAATCTAGAGGAAAAGGGTCCCCTTGCCCTCTAGTGATCAGCACTGCTATGACACAAGTGCATTCATGGAGAACTCTGCACACAAAGCTGTTAGAGAGAGAGACAGAGAAGGACAGAGAGAGACAGAGAGAGAAAGAGAGAGACAGAGACACAGAAAGAGACAGAGACAGAGAGAGACAGACACAGAGAGAGAGGGAGAGGGAAAGAGAGAGACAGAGAGACAGAGAGAGGGACAGAGACAGAGAGAGACAGAGACAGAGAGAGAGACAGAGATACAGAGAGAGAGGGAGAGAGAGAAAGAGAGAGAGAGAAAGACCAAATGCTACTTTCCACCAACATATTTAAGGAGGTTTAGTCTTGGTTATGTTAAAAAAAAAAGCACTGTCGTAAAGGTGACTAATTTTCTTTACACATCTAAATATAATGCCAGTGAGAGAAGCTGCTACCCACTGTGTGACAGAGTTAACTCTGTTTAGCTATTTAGTATAGAGCATGTGGAACAGGCAGATGATGTCCACTCCTACACCTTCTACCCACTCAAATGCCAAAAAAAAAAAAAAGTCTGTTTTTCACCATTTCTGAATATGGCGTCTCCATCCACCTCATACTTCAAGCTCCAAATCTGAACCCTTCACTCTCCACTCCCCTGCCTCTACCCACGTCAACAGGAAGACTTGTGAGGTACGCCCAGCAAAACTTGTCTCATTGTCTAACAATGGTAGCCGCTCTGCTCACCACCTCCTGTGGATTTCCATGTGAGCGGTGGATGGTTTGCCTGCGTCCGTTTCTGCTCTACTTTCCCACAGCTCCACTTCCTCCTAAATCTGAAGCCAGGTCACCTTACTCTCTGCTGAGCACCCACCAGCCCTTTCCCACCACACCTGGCATGGAAGTCCAGCGTTCTTCCCAGACTTCCAGCATTCTTGCCAGCCTGGATTGTCCTGGGCCCATCACTTTAGTGAGCCACTGTACAACTGAAGCGCACTACCCAGGTCATGGTGGCTTCTTTCTTTGAACTTGGCCCAGCTTGGTCCCCTCTGTAGGGCATTCACACTTCGGAGGATGTACCTGTAGATTTGGTAGGCTACTGGAGATAGTTTTGTATCTACTACAGCTGTTCATACTGAGTGCAGCATTGGTCAGGATGTACAGGAACTTCTGGTGCTGTAAGAGTCATTTGGTTGCTTAGTGTTCCTTTTTTT
>NW_022196905.1:177064186-177074485 GCF_008632895.1 Mastomys coucha | reverse complement strand
GATCTGTTAGGCTGTGGTGTGCATCAAAAGAGGACTTTAAAATCCTCTAGCCAGGCAAGCTGGTTTGTCTCTGTGATCTTAGCACTTGGGAGATAGAAGCAGGAGATTTGAAGTTCAAAGGTCAACCTGTTTTGCATAATGAATTTGAAGCTAACTGGCCTACAAGGGAGTCTATCTCAATCTCCTATTACAAAACACAAACACCGAATCCCTCTGTCTTAGTTAGGGTTTCTATTCCTGCACAAACATTATGACCAAGAAGTAAGTTAGGGAGGAAAGAGTTTATTCAGCTTACATTTTCACATTGCTGTTCATCACCAAAGGAAGTCAGGACTGGAACTCAAGCAGGTCAGGAAGCAGGAGCTGATGCAGAGGCCATGGAGGGATGTTTCTCACTAGCTTGCTTTCCCTGGCTTGCTCAGCTTGCTTTCTTATAGAGCCCAAGACTACCAGCCCAGGGATGGTACCATTCACAAGGGGCCCTCCCTGAGAAAATGAAAAAAGGCCTTAAAGTTGGATCTCATGGAGGCATTTTCTCAACTGAAGCTCCTTTCCCTGTGATAACTCCAGCTGGTGTCAAGTTGACACAAAACCAGCCAGTATAATTGACCCCTTGTCAATTTGACATACAAACACATCACTATTAAATCTCAATCCTTACTTTCTTATTCATCCCCAAGATCTAATTAACTTTAAAAGTCCCACAGTCTTTAAAAATTCTTAAAATTTCAATCCTTTTAAAATATCCAATCTCTTTAAAAATTCAAAATATCTTTACAATTAAAAGTCTCTCAACTGTGGGCTCCACTAAAATACTTTGTTCCTTCAAGAAGGAAAAATATCAGGGCACAGTCACAATCAAAAGCAAACTCAAACTCCAACTCTCCAATATCTGGGATCCACTCACAATCTTCTGGATTCCTCCAAGGACTTGGGTCACTTCTCCAGTTCTGCCCTTTGTAGCACACAGCTTGTCTTCTAGGCTCCAGATGCCTGTACTCCACTGCTGCTGCTGTTCTTGGTGGTCATTCATGGTACTGGCATCTCTAAAACATTGTCTTCCGCTGTAACTAGGCTTCACCAATAGCCTCTCATAGGCTCTCTTCATGGGTGCCAAGCCTCAACTCCTTTGCATGACCCCTTCAGTCTGGGCCATCATTTGCAACTGAGGCTGCACATTCACCAATGGCCTTCCATGGCCTCTCACTGTGCTGAGTCTCAGCTGCTCTTCATGACCCCTTCATGCCTTTGAAACCAGTACCACCTGGGTGACTCTTACATATTACCAAGTCCTACTGCAGCACAAGGTACAACTTTGGCTATCTCTGGAACACAGCCTCTTTGTGCTCTCAGAAAACATTTCCTAGAAGATGTCACCTCAATAATGCTGGTCTCTTCTTAATCACTGCTAATTTCTTAGCTCCAGCTAACTTGCATCAATAGTCCCAGTAATGCAAAGGTTTTGCTTTAGTAGTTTTGGTATCTTGTTAATTACAGCTGATTCTTCATCCCCAGCTGACCAAAACCATAGAATCTTCACAATCAAAACAACATGGCTCTGACAAGAGTCTTTAATCTTCCCTCTGAAATGTCACAAGCCAGGCCTCCATCTTCTGCACTGTTCTCAACATTATCTTCCAAGCTCCTACACAACATCTCACAGAGTTCTTTACAACCAATGGCTCTTCTAGCTCAAAGTTCCAAAGTCCTTCCACAGTCCTCCCCAAAACATGGTCAGGTTGTCACAGGAATACCCCACTATGCTGGTACCAATTTATCTTAGTCAGGGTTTCTATTCCTGCACAAACATCGACCAAGAAGCAAGTTGGGGAGGAAAGGGTCTATTCAGCTCATACTTCCACACTGCTATTTATGACCAAAGGAAGTCAGCACTGGAACTCAAGCAGGTCAGGAAGCAGGAGCTGATGCAGAGGCCATGGAGGGATGTTCCTTACTGGCTTGTTTCCCCTGGCTTGCTCAGCTTGCTTTCTTATAGAGCCCAAGACTATCAGCCCAGGGATGGCACCAACCACAATGGGCCCTCCCTGCTTAATCATTAATTGAGAAAATGCCTTAAAGTTGGATCTCATTGAGGCATTTCCTCACCTGACTCTCCTTTCTCTGTGATAACTCCAGCTTGTGTCACGTTGACCCCAAACCAGCCAGTATAACCCCTGACCACAATTCCTTGTAGTTCACATTGTGATCCGAAACAAATGGAATGTGTGGTTTCTGAGATCTTGTTTGGACTCGAACAGAAACAGGCCTCTGTTAATAATCAGTGCTGACCACAGAAAGGAGGGAACTGCCATTGCTTCTGGCATAGATTCTGTCATGGCCACCTCAGCCTCAGAGTATTGGTGATTGCTTGATGTGCTGTCCTGCACCCATGCCTCAGGAAGGAGTGAGTCTTTCCACGGGAGAAAGCAAAAACCCATGCTGACAAGAACACAAAGTTTACTCTGCTTCTAAGATTAGAACAGGCCCCACAGAACAAAGATTTTTGTGTATATGTTCCAGTCATCATCTGAAACACTCATATACAGTGAGCACATTGTTCAAAACAAATTTAATTACCCCCAGTCCTGACCACAATTTGCTATTTTAGAATCCTCTTTGTTTCTGTTCTGCTGAATTAATTTAGACTGTCAAAAAGCAGAGGGCATATCAGGGCCCTAAATCTAGTCATCTGTCTAGAAGCTGCCTTTGAGGAATGTTCCTGTTCTCATTCTTCCCCCAACTGGTCCCCTCTGCCTTCTCTTTTTAATGAAAAGACTTCCAAGGGGATGCGCTATGTGTTTCTTCTAATGGTACTCAGGAAAGAGGAGGCAGCCATTTGAAATACACATCTCTCTGTGAATGTTGCGGGGGGGGGGGGGGGGGGGGGGGGAGGAATGGGCACAATTGTTATCAGCTCCTGCCATGGAAATTCCTTAATTTAAAGAAGCATCCAGCTGTCTTCATTGAGAAACAGTCTTGAGTTCTCTGTCTTGCAGATGGAGGTTATTGGTCAGTCACAGTAAATAGTATTTAAGAGAGTGATACTGAGTGGGATAACGGTGGTTTAGGAGGGATGGTACATGACTCAGGATGGAAACTGTGTAGCCAAAGCGTAGAAGAGGGGATACAGGCACATGTAGAGAGTAGGCAGGGCAGGGAGAAGTTTCCACTGCGTAGCCAACTGGCAACACATCTTCATTCAAGTCACTGATGCTTCTCTCCATAGATAAAGAAGTCTAGGGAGCAGAATGTTTCCAGCTTTCACAAGCAGGAATCCAACCTCCAGAAGAGCACTGATGTCTACTCAGACCATCAGCCCACTATTTCCTCTAGCCTATAGCCTGGTGCTTTTAGTCATGCCATGGCCTATCACAGGGTACCCAACTATGACACAGTTGATTTTTCCAGTTATTTATCAAGGAGGCTGCACTGTGCTTTGTGGCAGAGTACACAGTGAACTCAGGGTCTGTTTACCAGTTGACTGACCGTGGCTTCCCACTCCCCAGCAGCACCACTCTCTGCCTATGCTCTGACAACCAAACTGTGTCTAGGTCAAGTGCCTTCTGGAGGATCATATCACCTTGACTTAGACCCTCTTCTTTAACACTTTGAGCCCAACACTATTAAAAATACAAATGCCTGAGAGAAACAAATATGAAGGTATAAACCACTGTTGTGTTTTGCTCATCCAAAGAAAGGACAATGACATCCATGTTCCAACCAAAAATAGTTAATTTCCTTTTCCATTAAAAACTAACTAGTAAACAAAACCACCAACAAGGTGGCACATGTCTTTAAACAGTGTGTGAGCTTCCTGGGTAACTTTGGGATGAAATAGAAAAGTAAAAGTCAGTTACAGTTGGGTCACATTCAGGAAGAGACACAATTAGGCACTGGAATTCATTCAACAGTACCTGGATCCACTGACTTGACTGTCAATCATGGCATTAACACTAAACAGCTCTGGTGATGATGTGGAGTAAATTAGGACAGTCATTATGGCAAACAGTATAGAGATTTCTTTTAAAAAGCAGAATCTATCTATCCATCTATCCATCTATCCATCTATCCATCCATCCATCCATCCATCCATCCATCTATCTATCTATCATCTATCTATCTATCTATCTATCTATCTATCTATCTATCTATCTATCTATCTATCTATCTATCTATCTATCTATATATCCAGAGAGATTAAGATTCATTCTATAAGTTCTTTTTCTCGGGGGAACCCTGACTAATGCAGATTTTGGTACCAGGAGTGGGTATTGTTGTGACAGACCTGACCATGCTGTTTTGGGGAGGATTGTAGAACTTTGGAACTTTGGTCTAGAAAAGACACTGCATATTGAGAGAGCAGTAGAGAGATCTGTTCTGTAGGAGCTTGGAAGATAAGAATGTTGAGAGCAAAGGAGTAAGCAGCACCCTCCTTGGCCTCAACCTCAGCTCCTGTCTCCAGGTTTCTGCCCTGTTTGAGTTCCTGTCTTGACTTCCTTCAGTAGTGAACAGTGATATGAAAGTGTATGCTAAGTAAACCTTTCCCTCCTCAACTCAATTTGGTCATGGTATTTCATCATAGCAACAGTGATCCTCACTAAGTCAACAGTTTTTCCTTTTTCACTGTCTCTGAAGTGGTTTGGTCATATTAATACCACAGTATAAATCATCATAACTTTTAAAACTCCTACAGCCTTTAAAAATTCAAACACTTTCAAAGATCAGTCTCTTTGAAGCATCCAAAGTTTCTTTCAAAGTTCAAAGTCTATCTAAAATATTCAAAGTCTCTCTCTCTCTCTCCAATTCCAAAGTCTCTTAACTGTGGGGTCATTGTTAAAAAAAAAGTTACCCTTTATTATCCCAAGAGGGAAGAACCAGGGTACAGTCAGAATTAAGGAAAAGCAAAGCAAAACTTTAATAGTGTAAAAGATTCGGTTCTTGACATCTGGGACTCACCCACAATCGTCTGAGCTCCAAAGGGCTTTGGCAGTGGCATTTCTCCAGCTCTTCTATCTGAGGCACACACAGCTCTCTTATGGTTAGGTGGATCCACTCTACAGCGTTTGCTCTCCTTGATGGTAGTCCCACGCTACTGGCATCTCCAGAGTTAATCCCTACTACAACTAGGATGTACCTTCACCAAATCCTCTCCTGATCGATCTCTCTTTGGGGATTCTTCTTTTTTTTTTTTTAAGATTTATTTATTTTTTGTATGTGCATGAGTACATTGTAGCTGTACAGATGGCCATGAGCCAAATCATGTGGCTGATGGGAATTGAACTCAGGCCCTCTGCTCACTCCGGCCCTGCTCGCTCAGGCTCTGCTCGCTCTAGCATAATACACTGTAGCTGTCTTCAGACAGCACCAGAAGAGGGTGTCAGATCTCATCACGGATGATTGTGAGCCACCATGTGGTTGCAGGGATCTGAACTCAGGACCTTCGGGAGAGCAGTCAGTGCCCTTACCCACTGAGCCATCTTGCCAGCCCCTCTTTGGGGATTCTTATCCTGCTATATGGTACCAAGTTTGAACCTTTCTCCATGACCCCTTTAGTCCTGCCTAGGCCTTCTAATGTAATTGAAGCTGTACCTTCATCAATGGCCTCTTCTTGTCTCTCACAGTGCCAAGCATCGGCTGCTCTCCATGACCATCATACCTTTAAAACTCTACCTGGGAGACTCTTACACATCACCAAGTACAATTGCAGTTCTCAGAGACTGTGCAGTACTATTTACAGCTTCTAGACCATAGCTTCCATGTTCTGATCTGAGGAAATACTTCTTAGAAGATTTTTACCTCAGCAATATTGGGATCCTCTTAACCACAGCTGATAATCTAGCTGCACTGACTAGTATTGATTATCCCAGTGAAGCAAAGGGTTCACTTTAATGGTTCTGGTCTCTTGCTAATCATAGTCAAATTTTCAGCCCCCGCTGAACAGAACTATAGATTTTTAATGCAAAATATCATGTGAATAGTCCTGGTCAAGTCTTTGCTTCTCTCTGAAATTTCACAAATCCAGCCTCCACCCTCTTCATTGCTTTCTGCATCTGTATCTTCCAGGTTTCCACAGAGCATCCAAACACTAAACTCTGAATATTCAATCGCTTTTCCAACCCAAAATTCTTATACACCTTGTCCCTCAAACAACATGGTCTGGAATTTCAGTAGCACCCCACTCCTGGTATCAATTTCTGCCTTAGGTTTAGACTACTGTAATAAAGTAATATGACCATAAGCAACTTGGAGAATAAAGAATTTATTTTAGATTATATTCCTATAGGGATATGTATATCCCTGTGCATACACACACACACACACACACACACACACATATATATATATATATATATATATATATATGCCATGAAAGTAACAAAATTCAGCAATTTGCCAATATGCAGTAACACAGATGGGACCAGAGGATGTTATATTACGTGGAATGACATACCACATGTTCTTGTTTAGATGTAGAACCTGAAAACATGATTTGAGACTATAATAGTTTTGACGGAGGCTATGCAGTACCAAAGAGGGTGGGTGATGGTTACTCATTATAAGAAGCAAGTCTTATTATAGGAAGAAGTTCTTTTGTTCTATAGCAGAATGGGAAAACTGTTTGACAATAACTGTGTACTTCAAAATATTGCATGTATGCGTGTGTACATACACAAACACTTAAAAAACACTCACTCAAAAAATTTAAAAATAACTTTTTAAAAAGGTATAAGTACACTTTGTATTATTATAGTAATAACTTATTCATCCCAGATTGGTTTTTGTAAATATACATGAAGCAAGTAAACTGAGTCTGAAAACTAACCATATAATTTGATATAACATGATTATCTAAAAATGTAAACAGTTACATAAAATGCATCAGTATTTGTGGTATACACGCCCATATGATATGGTGAATATATTTAATAATTTTGGAGGGTGGTTTATGTTTGAGCATCATGTATTTGCTCTACTTATTATGTTTTCTGTTTGCTTGGTTAGGGGGTTGGTTTTTTGTTTGTTTGTCTGTCTGTTTGAGTCATGCCTTGTTATGTATGTCTGGCTCTGTACTGTTTGCTAGTAACATCAGCTTGGCCTTGAATTTATAGCAATCCTCCTGCTTCCACATGCCAAATTCTGGGATTACAGGCATTTGGCACCATATCTACCCTAATCCATATGCTTTGGCATGACCTGCTTATGAATAAAGAGACCATGCAGTACACAGCCTCCATTTTATTCAAGAGGAGACATTTTTGGAGTATCAAATAACTATTCTCTTGTTAAAACACACATTAAAAAAAAACCAAAAACTCACATCTTGTCTTTACTGACATCTCAAATAAACCCAGAGAAATAAAGGAGCAGACTACTGGGAAATCCCTGTCACTCTGTTAGAACTCTCAGAGGGAAAGGTTGTGGAAAATCGTAAATATGACAGCTAATTTCCACACTCCTGTCAGCTTGTGTGCGGGGTTTCATTAACACGGGAAACTGAACTGGGAATCTGAAGACTCTCGCTGAATTAATGAGCTTGCGTTCATTTTAAGATGACAGATCCTTACAGCATCTAATCATGGGCCCACTTGGTCTGAGGGAGTGTCAGGCCAACAGGAAGACCTGGGGTGTGGTATGACTAGGAGCTCTCCGGTTCTCGGGCCATCTCTGGTCTTCTTTGAATCTAATTACTTCATTTGGTCATTTAATGAAGTGCATGGTCCAATGACCTCACACTTTTTTTCAGCATTGGAGGAGCTGTCTGCTACCTGTTCAAGCCTCTGTGCCTCTCCCATCTAAGAGCCTAGAGGAAAGGGAGTAAATTTGCCCCTTGGAAGGAAACCCTGTTTGAAAGCATGCCCTCTGCAGAGCAGACTTGCCATGCGATAGCAAGGAAGGGCCGTCAGACACTCGGTCGGAGTCCGTGATTTTTCCTGATCCATGTTTCTGCAATCGAGGAACAGTGAACACACAAGTGCTAAGCCAGTCGCAGAAACAGTGGGCCCTGTGCCTAGCAAGTGTGAAATTGTACCAAACCACTGGCAAAGGTCGCCGCAATGCAGAGAGGCCTGACTTAAAACTTAGGAAGTAGCCCTGAACCACGAGAACTTGAGAAAGGCCGCCTGCATGAATAAATGAGTGTGTTACAGGAAATAGCCCTGAGTCCCATTTTAGACTAAATTCATTACACGAAAAATTGAGCTAACAAATCAAGTGCCCATTAAAAAATAATTCATTTTATGCTTCTCTTAAGTTTCTTCCCTCCTCTGGGACACTTAAAGTGCAATTGATTAAGGACTGAAGGCTGTAACCACAGCAGGGCTAAAAATAAAATAAAATAAAATAAAATAAAATAAAATTAAATTAAATTAAAAAACCCTTCCTTTCTTATACTCTATTTTCTTTCACATTTTTTCCTCTCAAAACAAATACATGCTATTTGTTTTTTTAACTAATAAAAATTATTTCAAAAAAATATAGAATAATATGTAAACTTGGCATTTTTTTTTATTTTTTATTTTTTTCAAAATAGATCTTATCCACAGCATCTTGAATCTGCTGCCACCGCTGCTTGTGGGAGCATTGTTGGTGATTGAATCTGTACCCGCTTTTGTAGGCAAAAAAAGCTGAAGTTCAGAGAAGGGGAGTTGATGGGCCTATATGCACGGTCTCTGTCTGGTAACAGGTGAGCTCGAAGCCTCACACGGCTCAGTACAGAAGGGCTCTCTAAAATGAAAGTGACAGCGGATGTGAATGCGTGGAAAATTTGGGCTATGCTTCACTTTGAGCCGACACAATGAAGTGCCAGAGGCCTATGCAACAGAAACTTCGTTCTGTCGGTTCTGGAAGCTGGAAGTGTGGTCCAGTTCCGGTGAGGGCTCCATTCTGTCATCTTCTCATGATCTCACCTGGAGGCAGACAGCTAGCTAGCTCTCCAGGTTATGGGTCCTATCCGTGACATCACTATTCTGTAAGGGTCAGATCTCTTTGTGTCCTCACATAAAGGGTTAGGATTGTCAACATAGGGAATCTCAGTGGATAGAACATGCAGGGCCTTGTGGGCGGTGGATGTTGAATTGGGTTCTTGAATTCTACAATATTTCTACTGTTGTCAGATAAGTTATGGTACCCTTTTAATCCCTCAGGGTGAGGGATCATATGTACAATCACCAAACACACATGTTGGACTGGACGGCAGATAATAGCGCTAGATAAAAGCAGTTCCCACCTTCATGAGTTAGTTCATTAGCAGGTACTGCCTGCACTGAGTATCAGAGACAATTACAGTTACGTATTTCCTTGGGAAAAATTCCAACGCCGTGCTCAATTTTCTGCCTTATGAGTTCCAAAGCCAAGTTTGCAGCCGAGTTGTATAGTACAAATCAATTCACCAGCTCCTCCAGCAGCAGTTTTCTTGGGGAAGAAAGCAATTAAGATTTGGAACAGGTGCTGCTTTGACTATTAATTATAAGCCCTGTGGAATGCAATGCAATGATCAGGATGATTCCAGGAAACATCTCACTTCAAATTGGAAAATGTTTTCTTGCTCTTTAAAGGGACAGTGTTCAGTAAATTTGAAGTGTAACTGTTTTAATATATGTAAAAACATTTAAAAAACTGAGCCTTTCTGGAACTTAGGTCACAAAAAAATGATCAGTTCTTAATTTAATGACTCTAGGAATGAATCTGGAGCTTGCAAACTCTTCTGAGCTACAGGGTTTGAAGAATGAGATAAAGACAAAGGAAATGAAAAACAATGAAATAGAATACAAGCAGCCTAAATACTGAGAGAAGACGTCTGTTGTTGGTTATGGGTGTGGCTCAAGGGTATTCTCAGATCCCAGGGGATGCAGGAACACAGGATGGAGACTGGGCGCCACGAGATGATGGGCATGACTGCTTCTCCACTGTGAGTGCTACTCTAGCTCCTAGAGGCAGCTCACAGTTGGGCGTGTATGGACCACCCTTAGCATACCCCTTGCTCATCAGCTCAGCATCTTAACTACACACCCTGCCTCTTCCCTGCATCCCTGGAACAAGTTAAAATACAGTACTTCCAAACAGGCAAGAGAGAGCCTCAAACAGACAGACATGAATACAAAACTCAGGTCACACAGAGTGTCAGGACGCCATACCCTAATTCACAACAAACTGGAGCAGAGGAAACCAGGGAGAGTAAAGGATACAACAGTGGGAAAATGGCAGGATGGAGATTGTCTTCAGAGGGAACAGGAGACCACACACGCCTAGAGCCAACAAACAAACAAACAAACAAACAAACAAAAAACCAGCTTGAAAGCA
>NW_022196905.1:177024848-177064176 GCF_008632895.1 Mastomys coucha | reverse complement strand
TGGAAATTAAAATCATAATCATTCAATAGGTGTGCTAAAAGAACAGGCAGATGTTAGGCACCATAGGCTGGAGAACAGAGCGATTGTCTGAAATGATAGTTCAAAGGGCACAAGATACGCAAACAGACGGGAGTAAAAGTTTTGGAGAACAGATCCCCAAAGTGTAGCATCTATCAAAAGAAGGGAACTGACAGAACTAACAGAAGAAAATCTTCAAGAGACTGGAGCAGTTCCTGAGCAGAGATACATTATCAATTGATTAGATTTCATTTCTATTTTTAGAAATTAAGTATAGCAGTAATGGCAGGAAGTGGATTCCATTCATCTAATAAATACTGATAGATGGGAGAAAGCCCCAAACAGCCTGGAGCTGCTGCATGCTTCTTCGGAGTTATAATCATGGCAAAGCCGGCTTCAAAAGATTGAGAGACCGCATGCTGACCAAACCCTCAAGTGTAGCAGGAATGTCAGGCGAAACGGGATCCAAGGGGAAAGAAGAAAATAAAGGGTATATTTCATTGTGAAAAGGTGCAGCTGTCTAGGAAAGTCTAACAGGAATCCGAATGCTGCCAATATGTCACCTGAGCTACGGAAATAAAGATGGCACAGCACAAAGGAAAGTATGCAAGCATATCGCCAACTAAAATAGGTATATAAGACGCAAAAGGCACAATTAATACACTTAAGCTACTGGTCATAATTACTGGCCATAGGATATTATTTAAGTATAAAAGTGTACAGATATAAGTGGATAATTTTAAGTGTAGGAAATTTTCTAAAACTGTCTTCTTGTTTATTTAAACATAGAGAGCATCTACACAAATTCTGAAGTTCCCAGGCAAGCACAAACTAGATGGGTCACATTTACTGCTCATACACACAGTAGAATTAATATTAAAGGGTGGGAAATAAAAATTTTAAATTTAACTGAAATTCAAGAATGTTGAAGTATTTCTAAAACCAAACAAGCCAAAAAGAGGACAGGTTAGTGTTGGCTCATGGCTACCGAGCTCTCAGGCTTTTGACTCCATTGATTTTGGACCCACGTTACCACTGGCACCAGGGCAAGGCGTCCGTGTAACACAAAACTGCTTTTTGAATGATGGGGAGTGAGGGGTTGTGTATGGGGGTGGTGATGAGGAGGAGAGGGGAGGGAGAAGAAGCAGAAGAGAGGACAGCGAGGGAAGGACCAGGACCCCAAGACATCTTTCAAGGTCAGTTTGCAGTAACCAGTAACCCTTGTCTACCTAGGCTCTCCTACCGTGTCTACTGCCTCCTGAGAGTCCCACAAAGCCTCTAAGGAATGCTTATGGTCTTCCAACAGACACCGTGAGCAGAGCACACAGAAAGAGCTGCCAGTAGAGGAAAACATCTAGACCTACCCATTCATTTTATAAGAAAATGCAGAATTCTTTAGTATCCAGGGTCTGAAACCTGCTTCAAATGGCTCATCCAAGCAGAAGAACATACTGACCCCATAAGATGTCCACGGTAGGTTTCAGATATTCTTGGACCTTCTATTCAAGTGTTACCATCAGTTCTTGTTTCCTCTGTGTCCTCCTCATTTTCAGGATGTCACCTGCGATGCATACAAGGGAGCCTTCTTGTAAAGAGTTCCTGGCTCACTCCAGTGTGCCAGTTTGGAACAGGGAGTGAATTGTTCCATTTAAAATACAAACAGGAATGCATAAGCAAAGCTACCATTCTAGGAGCAGAGAAGATGGCAATGAAAGCTCTGACACAGATAAAACCAAGCAAGAAGTACCATAAAAGGAAAGAGCAGTGGCAGCCAAGAAAACAAAATCTCTCGAACTTATAGATGACGGCTAAGGGAACATCTCTAGTAAGCCTCAGAGAACTGGGCAAAGCCAAGCATGATGACACATGTAGGCCTGGAAAACTAGAAGAGGGTGTGTCTGGTGACTCTGTGTAAAGTAAAATAGTAAAAGAGAAATAAAAATAGAGGAGATAATTTTCTGTGAAGATCCAAATAAATTAATTGTAGAAGATAACATGAGAATTCTTGCGAAGCACACTCATGCCTCGTGAGGCTTTCTCGTGCTTGCACGCATGCACACATGTACGCAGATTTTTTTTTCAGGTATCTTACAAATGATGCTTGGTTCAGTACTGTGGTTCCTGAAAACTCTCAAGAGATGCTTCTAATATTGCATTAACTATCGTGAGCATAAAGGTATCTTTCATGGGTTGGCTTATTTCTCATATGGATTAAAGAAATTCATATAAACGGACTCCCGTAACTGATAAGGGAATGCCGTAAAGAATACAGACTTGCTGGGCAGTGGTGGCACACGCCTTCAATCCCAGCACTTGGGAGGCAGAGGAGACAGATTTCTGAATTCCTGGCCTGGTCTACAGAGTGAGTTCCAGGACAGCTAGGGCTACACAGAGAAACCCTGTCTCGAAAACCAAAACCAAAAAAAAAAGACTACAGACTCAAGACTTATATACAAAGGTATTTTACATTTGTTGGTAATTACCAATTAACAATTTTCCATAAATAAACCCTATTCTTAATAGAAGAAAAATCCTTAGGAACATTCTAGTAAGAAAAATGTGGGGCTGAAGATGAAGCTCAGAGGTTATGAGCTCTTGCTGTTCTTTCAAAGAAGCAGTTTGACTCTTAGCCCTAGGATGTTGGGCAGCTAACTACTCGTAACTCCAGCTCCAGGGGATCTGATGCCTTCTTGGGCCTTCCACTAGCAATGCCCGCCTCCCCCACCATCAACACACACACACACACACACACACACACACAAATACAAAATAAATCTTAAAATAAAGAAAAGAAAAACGCAGGCCACAAAAGGAAAAGTGCAGCACTCACAGAAGACAGCCTTGAGTAAGCTGACATCCCAAGCTCCTGAATGTAATAACGTTCAGGCATACTCCGATTCCCCTCTAAAGCTCTGTGTTTCTCGTCTTGTCCAAACCAGCCACCTGCGTGGAAGAGAACCCCCTCTTTATAGGAGAAGGAAGGTCCTCAAGTCTAGGAAGTTTGAGGACAGGGTTCAGAGTCCTAAGGCTGAGCTGAAAGACTGGCTGGGCAGGTTCTTTGGGCATTACCACAGCCCCACAGCAAGCTGCTTGACTGTCTGGGAGAAAGAAAGCGAAGTCCTGACTTTTATTATGACATCATCAGATTTTCTGTTCTCCTTCAACTGCCTGTTAGCCTGAGAGACAAGAAAAGGTTCAGAAGCCGCCTTCAGGGGCAAGGCGATTGTATAAGGGCTGGGCTTGCTGTCTACCTTCCTTCTCCCCATCAGGGTTAGCTATCTTGGACACCAGTGACCAGTGAGAGCTAAGGCAGGCTAAGGAACGGTGCTGTTGTACGGAGTACGGTCACCGACGTCTGAAGCAGTCCTTGTCACTTCCTGCCCAGAGTCAGACTGTGAGCTGCATCCCGGAAATGTCACCATCCGCCTTTGATCATCGGCCCCAGTCGCCATCCCTCAGGTGCCAAATCTGACCTTAGAGCCCACTGACCTCAAACACGTCCGTAGTGATTTTCAAACATTCAGAGGCAGGCTCTCACCAAGTAACACAGCTGACCTAGAACTTACCATCATCCTCCTGCCTCAGCCTCTGGAATGCTGGAGTTGCCGATGCGAGCCTCTGCACTCAGTTATCACTAATGACTTCAAAACAAAACAAAATAAAACAAAATAAAACAGAACAAAACAAAACACAATGTGCTTAGCCTCCTTAAAGAATTCCTTGGAGATTCAGCTCTAATACACTGAGAACAAAGATTTCCTTAGAATAGCTATGGGCAGCTGACCTTTGTTTTGCTGTGTTTTGTTTTGGTTTTGTTGTTGTTGTTGTTTGTTCCTTACAAATTGATTCTCCCCCACACCCATGCTTCAAAGTTTGGGGTTCCTCCTCATCTGTTTTCCCCACTTTCTTCTTGAACTCCTTCTTGAGCTCTTGTCAAACTTAATACCCACAATGTCCTTTTTGGTATCAGTGTTCATTTATATTTTCATCCCTTGCCCACACCACGGACAAATCAATTCTGAATCGGGGCCACGAGAGGCACCTTCCTTGAACCATTTATGCTCAGATCCTCATAGGCTTTTCAACAGCCTGATCTCCCCCAGGAAGCATTTTCTGGGTCCAAAGAGGCAGCAGAAGAGAGCTGGGAGAGGAGGCCAGGTAGCAAGCTCAATGCCCCAGGGAACAGGCAGTTGACCTACGCAAGGGAAGGAGACACCTGGTAAACTGGCACATGCGGGGTGCCACTGCAGGGAGCAGCTGTTAAGCAGTTCTCCTGATTGCTGCCAGGTGGGAGTACGGACTTACTGGTGCCAGAGCTCTCAATTTTTTAAGGGGAAGCCAGAAATATCTCTGTTATCAGAAGCATAGCCGGCTGCCCAAACCCTGTAAATTCGACTTGGAAACCTGCAGGAGCTAATTACTCACTGCCACTTAAATCTTTGAGTTCCAAGAAGATTGCTATCACCCACCTGGGAAATGCCCAACCCCTCAAACAAAGAGAGCAGATGGGAGCCCAATCAGTAGCTCTCTCAGCACCCCCACTCTTGCCCTCTCTTCTAACCAACCCCCCTTCCTCCCTTGTTTTACTCCCCTCTTCCATTCAGTATTATGCCCATCACCACCCCATTTCCATTTGTCCTTTTCCCCAAAATGCACTTTGTGGCAACATCTGGCATCCTGTAGTGACTGTGCCTGGGTATGGTGTTAAATCCTTGACGTGCTATCTCAGGGAGTCCTCACACTGACCATGACAGCTAGATGACAAGATTGAGCAAGTAAACACACAAAATGCCCACTTACATTTGAATTTTTTGCTTGAGATTCATTTATAAAAAGTATCGGCTATTTTTTTTTTCTTCTAAACCTTGAAATTAACTGAGCATGAAGAGTTTTGTCTGGTGACCCTGCTCGGGGTAGGAAAGTGAGTCCTTTGGCAGTTGGCCAAAGTTACCCCCGCTAGGAAATAGGTGTGAGGAGTGGTAACCTGGATCTCTTGCTTATTTACCAGCTATATGGAGAAAAAGTTGAATTCTGATTGAACAAAGCAATTATAAGAAGTATTTGTCAGACATCCTGACAAATTTGAACAGAGTACATAACTGATAACATTGAAAAAGTAAAGATGAAAATGGTACTGTTATTCTTTTTTTTTAAATTCTTATTTTACTCTTTAGAGATATGGATATAAGTTGAAATATTTACAAATGAAATCAAATGACCTGAGGGTGGTATTCCTTAAAAATACCACCAAGTACAAGTGAATGGCTAAGGCGAGACTGGCTGTGAATTCATCTCTACTGAGTTTGGATGGTGGGTATGTACATCAATAGCTCATGTTACCTCTCAACCTACCCACTCATGCATATTTTAAAATATATAATGTAAAGTAAAACAATGCATCTGTTATATAAATGCAATTTGCAACTAAGAGATATTTTCATGAAACAGATAAATTCCTTATGTCTCCAATTGCCAAAGTCGAGTCCAAGTATTCTTTGGAATTCTTGAGAATTAAATTTTCTTTGGATTACGGACTTGCAATTTTTAAATCTGAGAAACACCAAATGCTGCTTGCTGTCAAAAACACACAAGTATAACCGAAATACTCCAAGTATCTAAGGGCATTGTAAAACTTTTGTGTGTGTGTATGTGTGTGTGTGTGTGTGTTAAAAGCAATCAAGGTTGCCAGGCCCTGGAGTGTGATTGAAATCCTAGCACTTAGGAGCATGGCAAGTTTGAGGCTTGCCTAGGCTACCTGACAGGACCTTATCAGAAAAAGAGGTAGGTGGGGAGGATAAAGTGTTTTTGCTATTGTTATTTTTAGATTTTTTTTTTCTTTTTATTTCTGTAGATGGGAATGAAGTTTCCAGACCATGCATGTGGATAGACATACATGTTTTTAATGGGGAAATCTCAATACTAAGCTTTGCTTTATAAAACAGGTTTGCCCTGTGTAAATGTAAATGCCACTTTTATTTCCTCAGAGGAAGGGATGAGATAAGAGCTATAACCAAAGTTTACAAGTACTTGACTTTAGCTGAACCCAGAGTATCTCTTGGCCTAGGCCTGGAAGCTTCTAGTCTCCATCTGCTCACCTGAATCTGTCTGCTAAGCTAGGCCTAGAATGTTTCAGCCTCTGAGACTTACTGCTAAATAAAGTCACTCTTCCTAACTCTTTCTGAACTCTGGCTGGCTGGTTCAACTCCTATCCAAGTTGACTAATTCAAACTGGCTTCTCTTAGCTTCTCACTGAATTATTCTGCCTCAAACTAACTCTAGCAATATCTTCTAATCTTCTGGCTCCTTCTCATTCTCTGTCTCCCTCTGTCTTCAACTATGAGCTGTCTCTGTAAAACTGCCCCCGAAAAACTTCCCTCTCCCCCTCTGTCCCCCTCTCCCTCTTGCTTTCTCAACTGCTCTCTTATATACCTTCTCTTTCATGTGCTGTACTCATGTGATTTGGGGGTATCCTATCTCTGACTCATTATGTCAAATCTTTTGATGATTCATCATTTTGTCTGCCACTCAATTAGATGCCATTTTCAAAGATGGCTGCTTCCTTCTACAGACTTGCTTGAGATTGAAGGTGTTTACTAAGGGTGTGTCTGTATTCCAGCCAGACCATAGTGTACCCTAGGAGATGTCTACATTCCAGCTGGATCACATAGACCTGGAAGGTCTTTGGATATCATCCCTTGCTAGAGCATCCATGTCACTGGATTAAAATTCCTCTATAGTCCTGGAAGTACCTTCTGAAGTAGCTTGACTCTGCTGAGAAAACATCTTATCACCTTAAAGCACAAAACAAAGTGATGATGAGGCTAGTAAGCTCCAATGTGCTCCATGTGCTCAGAAGAGGTCATTACTGCAACAACTCCTAAAACCTGGAGCCAGCACTGCCCTGCTCACCTGCCACACATATGAAAGTGTGTGTGTGTGTTCCAGCTTTTAAAAGTAGGAGCCATTTTGTTTTCTAACTGTTTCACATGGTATGTGTTCTAGTTAGGGTTTCTATTGCTGTGATAAACAGTATGACCAAAAGCAACTTGGGGAGGAAAGGGTTTATTGCATCTTACAACTCTGAGGTCAGCCTCCATCATTGAGAAAAGTCAGCACAGGAACTCAAGGCAAGAACCCGGAGGCAGGAATGGAAGCAGAGCCACAGAGCAACGTTGCTCACTCCTCTGGACTGCCTCAGTTTGCTTTCTTATATACCCCAGGACTACCTGCCTAGGGGTAGCACCATCCACAGTAGACTGGGCCCTCCGACATCAGTCATTAATCAAGAAACTGCCTTATGATGTCATACAGGCCAAACTCAAAGAGGAGTTTTCTAAATTAAGATTTCCTCCTCCCAGGTAAGTCTAAGTCTGTGTCATTGACAATAAACAAACAAACGAACAAAGAAATATCAGCCAGAATAGAGGGCATAAGCAATGGTATTGGGAAAGGAAAGAAGGAAGAAGACAAGGAAAAGAAGTGCATGTCCTGGAAAGCACAATATATACTAAGACAGAAAGTAAACATGGTCAGCAATGTCAGGAGGAACAAACTTAAGGGTGATATTTGGTGTCATTTGTGCTGTGGAGAGCAAGCCTTCCCAGCGATGTGCCTGATGTACTGATCTCCCCACTGCGAGTGGCCAAACTGGGCCCAGATGACTAGAGACCCAGGATGGATCATCTTCACTGAAGACAGCTTTGTGTGAGATTCCAAATGAGCTACAGGTGATCTCAGTGTGCCTCACAATTATGGCCATTTTTAGCCTTATGTGATCTCAGTGTCAGCCTCTAGTGTTTTTCATTTTAGACTTTCTCAAAAGGAGCTGATCAGGTCAAGAAACTCTCAACAGTCTCTGCTATCTAGGTTGTGCTTTCTGTAGAAAGATAACTGGCGATCTGCCTTGTCTCCCAGGCAAAGTGTGTGTTATCGTATGGACTTAATTCACCCTGGGTACAAATGTTGAGGTCACCATCACGTGAGCCATGCCCTTCATGGAGCCCTCCCCACCAGCTTTGGAAGAATCAGATGCCTACTACACTTGTTTCATTCATCCTATAACATAGACACTAGGAAAAAATTTTGTAGTGTTTTGGTACTTGAAAGTACCTTCAACATTTTAGAAGTCTAATAGTGTTTTGAGGAATTAATACAACAGATGACAGATACCTGATAGGAGAAGGATAGCTAAGTAGAGAAAGAAAGCCAGGCGTTCTCACCCTGAGCCCATCATACTCATTTTCTTAGTCTTTATGGGAAGGGTGGTAGAAAAGCTGGCAGGAGTGATTATGAATGCTTAGTGTGATAGCCTTGGGGAAGAAGCAGTAAGAGCTTGGGGGAGGGAGCTGTCTGGGTACTGCCAGGAAAGGAGGCTAGATCATGAGATTAGTGAATCTCTAGAAAGGACATGCAGCCCGGTGAGGTCAGCCCGACCCACTTGCCAGTGCCAGTTTCTTAATCATGATTGAATTTGCAGATGGGCCACACACCCCACATCCATTTCAGAGCTCTTCTGACAAACAAAGAAGAATGAACTTAGTGGGTTAGTCAAGGAGCCCCAAGCCAAGCAGGATGGAGCCTGGAGTCCACAGCTTCTAGAATTTAACTTAAGTGAAAGGAAGACAAGTAGGGGAATCCTGAATAGAGAGGTTTTGCTCACCGGTGCTACCGTTGAGAGTTCTGAGTATAGGTTAGCCCCAGTCCATCCCATTCCTAGCTGGATGTAGGGAACCTAGGGTTAGCAGATGTGTTGACACTAAAAAGGAGCTGGGCTTGTTTGAAGCTTCCAGGGAAACTACCATGCTAAGGGAGAGAGAGGACAAAGCAGGTCCTTAAGTTTAGCAGAAAACAGAGGGGACAGATAATAGCCTTTAACTCGTTATTCAGAAGATTCAGTGTGGTATCCCCTCTGAGATTCATATTGTCTCTCTAATGATAATACCTGAATGAATCACCTGAAGGTCTTGCTAGAATCTACAACAGTGACTCAGTAGCTGTGTTGTCTGGTCTTATGTCAATTTGATATACAAACGAGAGTTATCTGTGTGGAGATAATTGAGAAAATGTTTTTATAAGATCCAGCTGTAAGGCATTTTCTTAATTAGTGATTGGCGGGAGAGGACCCAGCCCACTGTGGGCGGTGCCATGCCTAGGCTGGAAGTCCCGGGTTCTAAAGGAAAACAGGAAAAACAAGGCATGAGGAGCAAGCCAGTAAGCAGCAACCCTCCATGTCCACTGCATCAGCTCCTGCCTCCAGGTTCCTGCCTTGTTTGAGTTTCTGTCCTGATTTTCTTTAATGATTAAGGGAGCTATGGAAGTGGAAACCTTTAAAATAAACCCATTCCTTCCCAACTTGATTTTTGGACATGGTGTTCCATCATAGCAATAATAACCCTAAACTCTGGAGTAGGCTTGACATGCTACAGTTCTACTGAGCTCTCAGTGGCGCTGGCCTTGCTGAAGACCGTGTTCCAACCAAATTGCACAAGCCTAAAATATTCCTAGGAAATATTTTTGAGCTACTTTGAGAGAGGTCAAACCTAGTGAGTACACTAGTCTATTCTTGGTCTGGAGTATGGCCAGCTTTAAGGTAAATAATGATTTTTTTTTTTTAGCAGATTGAGAGTCATTATGAAGATAACAAATTCTGTCTAGATGCTATGTTTCCTTCAAATTTGCACCAGTGGGGATCAGTCTGTAAGCATGATGTTTTATATCTATGTTTGGTTCAGTTAGAAAGTCAATTTTTTTCTTCTTCTTTCTCTCTCTCTCTCTCTTTTTTTTCTAGATAGGGTTTCTATATGTAGCCCTGGCTGTCCTAGAACTTGCTCTGTAGACCAATGGGAGGCCTCAAACTCAGAAATCTGCCTGCCTCTTCCTCCAGAGTGCTGGGATTAAAGGCATGGACCACTACCAGGGTAAGAGTCAAGTTCTCATTTAATTACTGTTTATACTTACTGGGTAGACTGATGAATGGATAAATAAACAGGTAAAAATCCATTGTGCCCTCTGACTTAGTCTACTAATGGGTAATGGTCATTTCAACCTCAAATGCGATCAGCAAAATAATGGTTTCCACATAAGTACAGTGGGTGGAGTGTTTGCTGAGTATGGTCATTTCAACCTCAAATCAGCAAAATAATGGTTTCCACATAAGTACAGTGGGTGGAGTGTTCGATGAATAGGAACACAGCCCCATAGAAGGCGTGGCTCTATTGTCTCTTTCCCAAGACTCAGCGATTTTTCAAAACACAGTAATGTGTATACACAAATACACCGTTAACATATGAGAAAACTCCATGGGCACTGCTAGCTGGGAGTGATGGCAGTAGTCTCGCATAAGTACAGCCTGGAAATTCAAACAGATGCAAGACGTCAGGGGGGGGGGGCTGAGGTGAGGGATCTGAGATGTGATAAATGGAGGCTGTCAGAGCATAGGAATAGCCGCCTCAGCCGCTGGAATTCTCTCTTCAGTTGATTATATAGCTGCTCAGCACTGGGTGATTGTTGGGGGGGCTATCTTTCTAGTAGATTCTCATCTCCCTCTCTAACAGGCACCCCCTCTCCCCAAATATTCCTCAGCACCTTTACTGGATACTATTTCCAAGTCTCCTTGAGGGGAGTGGTGGGTGAATGAACATAATTCCTTCTCACAAATATATTAAGATGAAGTGGGATTTTAAATCAGAAGGAACAAGGCCATCATTACAGAATTAAAATTGGATGTGCATGATTAGACTTCTTAACATTTTATCCACAACATTCATTGGTGTTAGCAGCCCAGTCTCCTCCTAGATGGCTGTATGTAATGTCTTTGAATTAATGGACATTAGGAAGTAGGGCTGAGAATGCTTCCCGTTGAAAATTCCATTAACGAAATCAAGATGAGATTCTCATCTTAATTTACAACTCCTCTGATTTACAGACCTATAAAAGGCAGAAGTGCAGGCTTTTCACACTACTATTGTGCTACCGAAAGTATAAGTAGATGTTTAAACAAAGTCGACAGAGCAACAACAGCAAAGCAAGGAAGAAACCTCGGAAAATATGCAGTTCAGGTTCCAGAAAGGAAGAAACGGTTGCTATAGCAACCTTAAGTCACTGATGAGGTTGACCAAATAAGTACACAAGTAAAGGAGTTATTATCCTGTGAAAGCACTGGAAGAATACCAGCAACCTTGTTCCCCAAGTCCAGGGCAGAGACCAGGAAACAGGAAGGGGAGCAAGAAGCAATGAGCTTTTGTAGTCCCTCTTCAGGATTCTGGATCTATTTGCTCTTAGGAAAAACGCCATCTAAAAAGATGTCCTCATACAATGTTATTCTTGATTAGGGTCCACTGTTTGACCCTTGAGACCCCTCTTAGGGCTTCTAAACTAGTTCTTCTGTATTAGGTGCAGATTCTAAGAGCTCTTAGTTTCCATGTTTCCTCCAGGAAGGAAGATGCCAGCATACAAGGCTACAAAGGGCCTGGACCACATCTCAGTCAGCTTCATGTACTTCTAAGGCCCCGTTCCTTCATCTGTCTGAACTATAGGTTGTTCATTTCATTATTAGATTATTCTGTGGACCAAGTATGCCTTGATTTTTCAGAAGTAAATGTGAGATGTATTTTTCTTCCTTGGAGTAAAGGGATCCGAGACTCTGGGAGTATGGAGCCCATGCCAAGCATTTCACTGCTATTGTCTTTGATCATGCCAGTCGAGAGTTGCAGATAGCCAGATTCTAAGAATGATGTACTGCAGGTGATACTTTGTCATGGTAAGTAATGATTGATCTGGGGCAAGCCATAGGCAACTGTGGGCACCACACACCAAAGAAGACTGTAGGATATGGGGCAAGTGGCTTCATCTGAACTGGCTTCACCTATAACCATGCTCCTTTGAGAGCTGCTGTAGACAGGCAATTATAAGATTGATATTGAAAGTCCTCTATTCCAATAAAAAACAGAGGTGATTTGTCTGCTCAATAAATAGCTATAGAGTCTTCAACGAGAATGGCGTGACTACAAGGCTGACATGTTTTCAGTGCCATTAAGCCTCAGAGAGTGAGCAGAGGAAATGAGACAGTCACAACTAGGCCCAGGCATGTGACTTCAAGAAATGATAGTGGTAGTTACTCAGGAACTATTGTGTGCTACTTACCTGAGACACGTTTTGTGTTATTGTTGTTTTTGAATGGCCTTGAACTCATTGCGTAGCCAAAAGTGTCCTTGAATTCCTGATCTCCCTGCCTCCACTTCCCAAGTACTAGGGTTACAGGGGCACATCGCCATGCCTTTTCACTTATATTTAAGAGAAAGTTAAAAAACATTTAAGTATTAGACATATTTTAAATATATTACATGTAAGACATATATTAAGTATAAGACATTAACTATAAAGACAACCAAATGTGGCACATTAGGTTTTGTGAAGGTTCAAGGAGATGATGTATGTTGAGCATTTATGTTCTTGGTTGGCAGAATCTATTTTGACCTGGGCCCCAGTCTTCCTGAGACCCTGGAGAGGCCCTTTAGCCTCTATGTTCTGTTGGCTCTTACCTGACGCTCCATCTAGTGTCCAACTCTCCCTTGGGGCAACATCAAACTTGAGCCTCCTGCCAGAATGAGGAGAGTTCTGGCTGTGGCGCTGCGGCTCCCAGCCCCAGAGTTGAACTGACTCTCCTACAAACCTGCAAACTTGGAAGCCAGGCTGGGCTTCTGGCAACATGGGGAGGGTGATCTTCTTTACTTTCTGGGTTGGTTGCCCTCCCTCTTTCCTTGATGCCCATGCCTTTTCTCTTGGAACTAGAGCTGCTTCCATCTTCGTCCACATAAGAACTTGATTTTTGAGAAAAACCAGTTCTCTCGACTTATCCTCCACACACTTTTTCTGCCATAATATGGAGACTCCCGGGCACCCCTTCTTCACTCCGCTTCCCCCTCTCCTGAATTCCTCTCTTCACTGACCATCTCTAAACCCTAGGCACACCTTTGCCCTGCCCTGAGGAGCTCTAGCTTTGTATCCCCAGCTTTATCTCAGACACACCTCCTCATCTTAGTCTAGCTAATCACTGCTTCACCCAGGAGCTCTGCTACCCTTCACCCTGCCCAAGGCGACTCTCTTGTCTCCCTACATCCCTCCCAACACACTGTCACTTACAGGGTTTAGTACATGATTGCTGTTATTGTACCCAATTCTGATGATGCTGCCGCACTCTTGATGCTATGCTGATGGTGACAGCAGTAGCTCATCTCTCTGTTTCTTGAACTTTGCCCCTTCAAGTTCTTTTCCATCCTCCCTTCCCTCATTCCCCGTACTGTCTTCTTAGCTCATTTGCACCAGCATAACCTAATGAAGAGTGTTCCACCCCCTAAGCATTGCCCTCAATTAGGGAATGCTTAGGGGCTGAATAGTAACCCCTACCCCAAGACTGGTCTGTGCCCTACCGCCCAGAGTCTGTGCATGTGACCATATTTGGGGGAAATATCTGGCTCATGTGACTAAGTTAATCTTGATTTTGAGAAGAGGTCACTCTGAATTATTAGACTAGGCTCCAAATCTACTAACAAGTGTCTGCATAAGAGAAAGAAGAAAAATAAAAGAAAACATGGTAAGAATATGGAGGCCAACACTGGAGAGACTGGAGTAGGGTAGCCACGAGCCAAGGGATGCCCAGAGCCCCCAAAGACCAATAAGACAAGGAAGCAAAAAGCAAACTTTCGTTTGAAGAGAAGGCATCAGACACCTTGACTAGGGTGGGACTCCAGCCTCTAGAATGGTGATGGCCTCTAGAAAGGTAATGGCGACAGTGGAACTTTGTTGCTTTGAGCCATGAAATCTGGTGATTTTGTAGCTCAGCCATGGCAAACTAATCCACTCCCCTCAGCCCACTGTCACTTCATATCTCTGCACACCCCAAGTCTGACTCAGTTTAGCTCTGTCCTGTTTCTCACCACCACTCACGTAGCTCTGAAGGGCTGGAGAAAAACTCTTCCTGGATCAAAGGAGCTCACTCCTAAGTCCCTCCGCTGGCCTTTCCTTGCCCCTGCCTCCAGCCACAGCCCATCCTTCTCACCCCAGCAACTGCAGTCTGGTCTCTTTAATGATGTGATACCCTGCTACTCTTCTTTTCAAAGCCTTCCGGTAGCTTTCATCTCACCAGAGAATTTGCCAAATCTTTGTCCTGGCCCAGTAGGCTCCTTGGCCTCCACCCCAGCTTATGTCTTCTACCATTCAGCTCCCCGCCACCCCAGTCGTCTGGCCTCTTGCTCTTGACATCCCAGTGGAGCCATCTGTGGCTGTGCTCCTTCCTATATCCCTCTCCTGCCTTGCTCCCACACTTTGTTCAGGCCTCTATCTCCTCTTTCACCAACTTCCTTTCCCTCTTGCAACCAGTTCATATTTACCTGAATACTTGCTTACCATGTATTCTCCTAGTACATGACTCAGAGACTGTGTTAACTGTTGGATTAGGACTCTAAGATGAGAACATGGCATGACACTGGTGCAGCACAAGTCTCGATTGAATGAATGAATGAATAAATGAATGAACAAATGAACTCATGAGTTAATGAACAAGAAATCAAAGGGAGTGAATCATGGTGTCCAATTCTTAAGATAAATACCTAAGGAAACCTCTAAAATTCCTATAAAATAGGCTCTAGGTGAGTAATTTGATTAGGGTTTTATTGCTGTGAACAAACACCATGACCAAGGCAAGTCTTAGAAGGACAACATTTAATTGGGGCTGGCTTACAGGTTCAGAGGTTCAGTCCATTGTCATCAAGGCAGGAACATGGCAGCATCCATGGTTCAGGCAGAGCTGAGTGTTCTACTTCGTCATCAGAGGGCTGCTAGCAGAATACTGACTTCCAGGCATCTAGGATGAGGGTCTTAAAGCCTATACCCACAGTAATACACCCACTCCAACTAGGCCCACTACTCCAAACAGGGCCACACCTTCAAGTAGTGCCACTCCCTGGGTAGAGCATATCACTGTGGGATTGTCTTAGCAGTGGACCATTCTTACTTATCCAGATGCCAGGGGCAGATGCAGCCTCTAGGCTGAGTCTCTCTTTCTCTTGCATCTCACCTTTCCTCCCTTCTAGAGTCCATTGCCCTAGTGATGAGATAGGATGTCTTTCAATGTAACTCTATTATCTGTCTGGGTGAGAACCAGCTAGTCCCTATTGCTAGTTCAAGTTATGAAAAAAAAAAAAAATCTGCTGGGCAGTGGTGGCGCACACCTTTAATCCCAGCACTTGGGAGGCAGAGATATGTGGATTTCTGAGTTGGAGGCCAGCCTGGTCTACAGAGTGAGTTCTAGGACAGCCAGGGCTATACAGAGAAACCCTTTCTTGAAAAACCAGAAAAGAAAAAAGAAAAAAAAAAGAAAGAAAAAAATCTAATAAAAAACAAGAAGGAGCAAAGGATTCAAAGAAAGCACTTCATTATTTCCCATAAGCATATACAGCATAGCAAGGCAAGGTGGCACATGCCTTTAATCCTATCACTCAGGAGGCAGAGGTGGGTGGACCTTTGTGAGTTAGAAACCAGCCTGATCTACAAAGTAAGATCCAGGACAGCCAGGGTTGTTGCACAGAGCAACCCTGTCTCAAAAAACCACCATTCAAAAATCCATCCATTCATCTATCCATCCATCCATCCATCCATCCATCCAACCAAACAAACAAACAAACAAAAATCCAACCCCCAAAGAATATACAGTATAGAAATGTTCAAGAATTAAGGAGATAAAGAAAATACAATATCCACATAATGAAACTGCTATTTTACTGTTAAGAGCAATGGCTATCTTTTAAAGGATTTATTTGGATTATTTTTGTGTGTGTGTGTGTGTGTGTGTGTGTGTGTCTGTGTGAGTGAATTCAACATGTATATGGAAGTTCTTAGAGGCTAGAAGAGATCATATGATTCCTTCGAAATGGAGGTACAGGTGGTTGTGAGCTGCCTGTGGGTGCCCAGAACCAGACTCAGGTCCTCTGGATTAGCAGCCACTGTTCTTAACTGATGAGCCATCTCTCCCGTCCAACATTTATTTTTAAAGGTTTGTGTTTGTTAATGTCATGTCAGTGTACTAAAATACCCAAAGCAATGTAAAGGTTTATGTGTCCCTTGGTTCTGCCAGTCCTAGTCCAAGATTAGATGGCCCTATTGCTTTGGACTCTGGCAAGGTTAGCAAAGCATTATGGGAAAAATGGGCAAAGCAAGCTGCTTTCACCCTAAAACAGGAAACTGAGAGGACAGATGTGGGTGACTCAATCTCTCCAAGGCCTTGCCACCAATGACTTAAGGATTTCCATTAGGGCCTTCTACATTCCATTTGCTTTCCAGTAGTGTTACCATGGGGACCAAAGCTTTAACACTTGGGAATCTGAGGAACACTCTTTTGAACAGTAGCAATTTTAAAATCTTCCCACTGTTTTATTTTCTTGGCTTTACTTGCTGAGTTTTTGCATGTCTTAATGTCTTCTTCATCTCTGGGGGGTGGCAACTGGTGCCTCCATACCTCTTATGAGATCTGGTGAGTGGGAGATCTATACCTGAGCCTGCCTACTGTTTCCAATGTGTGCATGCTAGATGAGGAGACACTTCTGGGAGTCTCCGTGAAAATCTATAGACATGGAAATTGGAACCTGTAAGATGTTAATATGGTCAGTGTCTTTCAAGTACCTAGAAGGATAGATAATTCACCAGAGCATCCCATCTTTCCTCTCCCTGACTCCCACACCAGCCCCCTCTGTCCCAATACAGATATGGATATGGAAGTGTGCCTTCACAGATGCCCTAGTTAAATTTGCTAACAAAAGAGCATCACTGTGCTTGGGGATTTCGTTGGGAAAGAGATACCATCTTGTGGGAGGAAATGCCTCCAACTCTTTTCCCAGGAAGAGCAAAAGTCCCAAGGAGCTTTCTTCAGCAGCATCTTCTGCCTTGTGACAAAGCAGCAGGCTTCAGGGACTAACATGAGAGATGGTGTCTGAGAGCTGAGACAGCACATGTGGAGATTGTGGGGTCAGGAGGGATCCAAGGAGAGATCAGCTCTATTCTCTCAACACTTACCTCCTATGGGGTACTTCTAGCAGAATGGTTGACATCCAGCAGGCTTTCTGCCCTGAGAGTTACTTTCTAAGGAATCCTCCTAACTACTGTGTTTGTGAATTAACATGCTTTCTTTGCATATGCATCCCCTGAGTATGACATGGACCTTCACAGTGCTAATTAATTGCACAGTGCTGACACAGGAGGGCCAAGCCTCCCCCCACCAACTGTTTTCCTAGGGATGTAAGTTAAGTAAACAGAAGTCTTGTCTCCTAAGGAGACTATTAAAGTCAAAAACAGCAAGACATTTTATAAATTTAACTAGGCCAAAGGAAAAATCTTCCCTGAGTTTCTGCCAAAATATTTTTAATCAGCAGCACAAAACATATATATCTTAAGAAGGAAGAAAACACAAACAATTTATTCGAAGTGTTTTTGTTTGGTTAGAGACACTGTTGTTTGGGTCTTTCTATGACCCTTATATAGCATAAGAGCTGTCTTTCACGGAGGAATGGAAACACCAGTGCTAGAATTTCATGTGAGTAAAAGCCAGATGTTCTGAGACCTCGGCCTCCACTCAAGAGTTCTCATACCTCCCATGGCTCAGGATGTAAGGACACAGTTGAGCATCCCTTACGCCAAATGTTCGGGACCAGAAGTGCATGCAAGTTTAGTTTTGGAACATTTGCATAGATTTTACCAGTTGGACATCTGGGTTGTGGATTTTGAGATCAAAGATGCTGAGCTTGTAACAGAGTCCAAACTCCACTACATCCTTAGAAACCTGGACTCGGAATAATCTAATCTGCCATCACAGGGATCTCCAGAGGGAATACTGGAGACCCTACTGCACGGTGAAGGGGAAAGATAGAATGTCTTTTTTCATACATTTCATTACTTCATTAAGGTATTATTTATGATAGTTGAAAGTTACACAAAATATAAACTAATCTTCACAATTTACAAATAAATACCTACATTTTAAGATTCATGTTCAAAACCTTTGTTTGTTTAAGAAAGGTCCTACTGTGTTTCCCTGGCTAGCCCTGAACTTGAGGTAATCCTCCTGCTTCTGCTTCCTGAATAATGATTATAAGCTTCAGCCACCACAACCTTACACAAGCACAAAACCTCTAAGGCAGGAGTGATAGTTACAACTTTGAAGATAAAAGCAAGAGCATCAAGTCTATGTTCCAACTTTCACCCTTTCTTTCCAACTCTTACCTCCTTCAGGAAGTCACCTTGTTTAGTCGTACGATGTCAAAAGGATCTGCATTTCCCCTCCAATCACTCCTCTCCCCAGTGTTATTTTACTCCACATTCCAGCCTCATGGGAGTAATTATGTGCCTCAAATACTCATTCCAGCTCATTCCCAGAGCTTCTCACAACTTCAGCAGGGGGTTCTTTTCTTCTCTACATTACTTACTGTATTGGTTCATTTTAACTGTCAGCTTGATGCAATCTAGAATCACCTGGGAAGAAAGCCTCAAGTGAGGAAATACCTAGACAGGTTGGCTTGTGAGCATATCCGTTGGTGAATTGTCTTCGTTGTTAATTAATGCTGGAAACCCCCGCCCACTGTGGGTGACACCATTCCCTAGGCTGGCCTAAATGGTATGCAAATGAAGAATACTAACAAATAAACAGGCAACACGTGTACATACATTTCTCTGCCATTTTGACTGTGGATATGGTATGACTACTCTATCTTAGGTTCCTGCCTTGAGTTCTCTTCAATGATGGACAGAACCTTGGAAATATAAATCAAATAAACTCTTTTCTTCTCAAAGCTGCTGTGCTCAGATGTTTTGTTAGAGCAACAGAAAGTTACTAAACTTGCACCCAATGTTTAGGTTAGAACTTAGATTTTATTAACTTAACCTCAGTAGTTGATCAGTTATCCCTTCTGTATGATACCATAGATTCTGTGATGCACATTTGTAGGAGCAAGGCCTGAGCAAATGTGTATTGTTTGGCAGGAATATGGCCATGTCAAGGACTCTGATGCCTGAAACCCATGGAATGGCAAATTCTTCCCAGGGTGAGAAATTCGGCAAAGCTTTCTCCTGATCCATTTGTAGATGTTGACAGTGTGTGCAGAAAGTGTCTACCTTAGCTTTCTCCCTCCTGGATGCTGTGGCCTGAAGACAGTTTCCCTAGAGAGTCGGCTCCTGTTGAGACTGGCTAAACTCACCCCTTGGTTCAGCTATGTACAGTGACCCTAACTCCTTGCTTATCTGTATGCAATGATCCTGCGCCTCCTTGTTTAACTGTGTGAAATAACCCTGCCTTCATGTTAAACTGTACTAAACACCCGGAGCTCCTGAGTTGCTGCGGCTTTTGTATCAGAGAGCCCAGTCCAGTGAATCCCAGCTTTTCTGTGCCTGCGTGTTGTTTCTTTTAGACCTCATCACCTCTAGTCAGGGTTCTGGGACTCAAGCCCTGGACCACACATGGTGACTTATACTGCTGTCCTGTCAATGCTTTCAGGACAGGCTGATGTGGCTTATCATTTTGACTCCAGTGCCTAACATATTATAACCACTGAACAAAAGTGGAAACTATTCCATTGTTTTGTTTCTAAACAGTAAAAAATGTCCCTCCCCCTTTGATGTTGGTCCATCTACTCCACCTTTTATGATCCCAAAAGAATAAGGGAATTTATAGTTTCCATATTTCCAAATACTCAGGCCCGGAAAATGAAACTGTATAAATAAGATAAAAATGGCGGATGTGTAAATCTCTCACTGAGGCTATTTTCCTCCAAGAACATTTTGGGCATTGGGAGGAATCAAAGAAAGAAAAGGAAGAGAGAAAGAGCAAAGATTCACCTACCTTAATTCATGTGGAAATGACCATTAAATCATTTCTCTCTCCAACCTCAGACACTAATACAACATTAACCACATGGCATTTACTACAGAAAGGTCATCTATAAAGACTCTTCCCACACAGCCTATCATAAAACAAGGCAAATCCCCATGACGTTCACCCAGAGCAGCAACTATTACTCCTACCCGAGGCATTGTTTTGCATTTCTAGTTTTGGGGGGACTCCGGAGTGGCTTTTAATATGAAAGAAGCACCATGCACCTACCCTAGTTTGTCCCAGAATGCACTTGCCTTTACTAGAATTATCCTCCCAGATGAGTAAAGAAGGCTCTTATAAAACAGCTCACCTATGCTTAGGGCCAGCCAAGGCCTGAGGAGAGTGCCACCCCAGACAAGAACCTCACATTTCAACACTGTTGATACCCGAGGGTAGAGGGGGCCTGGAAGCTTCACATTACTAAATGACTCTTGAAGCCAAAATCCTGACACTGAGTGCCCACTTAACTTCTCAAATCAGCACTATTCTAATGTATAGAAACCCATTTTGGTCATTATCAACTCAACTCTTATAATCTCCCAAAGGCCCATATTCCAGGCAATTATATATCCTGTTGAGTGACAGTTAATACTACCCATTATACTTAGCTTCGGGTTCCTTAGAGAAAGACATAATAAGTACTGGACCACTATTCTCTTTTGTTCTACTCTGTCTTCAGGAATCAATACCATCTTGAATTATAGGCACTATTAGGTTGCTTATTAATAAGCTGAGCATGTTGGAGCACACCTTTAATCCCAGTACTTGAGAAGCAAAGACAGGCAAGAATCCTATGAGTTCCAGACCAGCCTGAGCTACATAGGGAGTTTCATACCTGCTAGAGCTGCATACTGAGCCTCTGTTACAAAACGAACCAACAGAGCCCACTAGTTTACCATTTTGTTGTCTGTCTTTGCCTTTGAATGAAAGTTTCATACTAGAGATCCTGACATTTTTACTTTACATAGTTAAGTGATCTACCCAGAACCTCCACACATGAGGCAAGTTTAATTAAGTTGATAGATAAATGCATTCAATATCTATGTGAGTTCTTAGGTGACGTATATTCAATATACTGTACCTGAAATGTTTGCCAAATGACTACTCTGTGCCAGGTACTTTCACATTAACTGAAGATATAAGATCTTGCACTCTTCCCTGACGTGAGGTGGTTTCTAGTCTCATAGAGAAACGCTGGCGAATGGAATAAGAATCATAAAAGACAGAATAGACATCTACAGAGCCCCAAAGAATAGCCAGGGACCTTGAGAGATGCTTTCCAGAAGCAATGCTGTCTAGGATGGCTTCTGCCAGGTAGGACATGATATACAAGGCTCAGTACAAGCTTGAGGTCCTATGTTCAAAAGTTACTAAGAAACCAAGCAGTGGTGTCACATGCCTTTAATTCCAGCACTCAGGAGGCAAAGACAGGCTAATCTTTTAT
The DNA here is from genome assembly GCF_008632895.1 of Mastomys coucha. Classification (NCBI taxonomy): domain Eukaryota; kingdom Metazoa; phylum Chordata; class Mammalia; order Rodentia; family Muridae; genus Mastomys; species Mastomys coucha. Next base: position 177,042,802 of record NW_022196905.1, on the reverse strand, counting down.
TTCAAGATCAGCCTGGTCTATAGAGCAGGTTCTGGGACAGCCAGAGCTACACAGAGAAACGCTGCCTCACCCCGATCCCCTTATCTACCCCCTCAAAAAAAAAAAAAAAAAAAAAAAAAAAAAAAAAACAAAGAAAAGAAAAAGTGACTAAGAATTTCAAGATTAAATTTAATGTGGCACTTTCTGAGCCAATTTGCTGTGTGACTGCAGCGTGGGTCCCAAGTCCTTGAAGTGGGCATTGCTTTCCTGGTTTCTACGACTCTGCCCGAGGCAGCTGTATAACCTAGAAGTTTAGAGTGAAGGTGATTCTTATTTGTGCAGCCTCCTGTTTGAGAGTGTTCCTAAACCATCCTCCCATTTAGCAGTACATTGCTAAGGCTCCGAGAGCCGAAACTCACAATGGCTCAAGAAGGAAGTCAGCTACAGCAGGATAGCAGCCGAGTCATGCTCCACAAGGGCAAAATATCTCTCAAGGGCAAATAACCACTCCCTATTCTCTCTGTTTCCTACGCATGCTTGAGGACTTGGAGGAGAAATGAAGCCCACAGACCTGAAGCAGCCTGGACACTCTTGTACTGCACCACCCCAGTGAGCAAGCACCTGGGCTTTGCATGCACCGTAGCTCTCAGTGGGAATTTCTGCCTTCATCAGACTGGCAGATTTTGCCTCCAACAGCATTGTTGGTACCTTGCCTGATAGTGTTTCCTCCTTTCTCTCTTGCATCCACTTCTACGACCTTCAACCAAGAAATCAAGAAACTGAAGCGGGGCAGAGGCCTTTCAAGACCTCTTTCGTATAGACCTCGGACACCTCTACGATTCAAGCTGTCTACCATCACTGTCAGTGACCTCACAGAGGCAGCTTTCTGTGGCTTACATTCCTGTGTGCTCTTTGCCTTGGTACTCTCTGTCGTTGCAAAGCCTGTATTTAAATGTAATCAATAACAAAGGCATGTGTTGATTTTTAGATTACTGTGATCTGATAAAGTCATGAAGGCAGAACCTTGAGATTATATTCATGACGTTGTACTAGGAGAGAGACCCAAATTAGCAAGCTTGCAATTTCACCACGTGGAGTTGTATGACACCAGATGGTCCCTACAGCTGCCATGCAGATGCCAACACCATGCTCTTGGGATTCACGATCCCCGTAAATGCGAGTCAAATAAACCTCTCTTCTTTATAAACTACCCAGTCTGGCATATTCAGCCACAGTAACCGAAACCCAAGTCACCATGCCTGCAGAAAGAGTACCTGTCTGTCTTACTCACCTGGGACTCAAAGGCATGCCCACTTATGACACATGCCCATGCAGCTAGTCTAAGAAGACAACTCAACACACATTGCTAGAAAGGTAGGCCTGGCCTGAAGCCTCAGTCTGGGCTTCAGAGTAATTCAGTCCCCCTCTACCTCTTTGTGATAATACAAAACAGGAAGGAAAAGCAGCTGGCAGTATGGATGCCGTGATGGTGGGGAGACATATGTTTGTCTTTGTCTGGGCCTGCAGGATTCCTTAGTGCCACGAAGAAGAAAGGTCACCTGTGACTTTGGTTTACTTTAGTGGGAAGCCGAGGGCTCCACACTTCAGGCTCCTGTGGGTGTATGTTACCCAGTTCCTGTCACAGCTGAATGTGAGTTCCACAACCATCCTTCTGTTTCCCGGGCCTGCAGCTTCTTTGCCGTCTCATCAGTGCCAGCTAGCTGCCCAAAACTAGCCAGGGAAAGCCAGCATCCACTACAGTGATTGGTATACAGCAGAGAAATAGAGCAAAAGCTGACATTCAGCTCACAGATGAAGGAATAAAGAAATGGTTGAGTGAGTTCATTGCTCCTGGGCTTGGCGCATCACCAGATGGAAACAGATGAAGGTGTATTGTGTCAGTAGCCGTGTGCTCATACAACCCCACATAACTGTGAGGAAGCTCACCTCTCCTGCGTGTGCTAACTAGATGGCTTGTATTTTGCATAGCAATAGATTTTATACAGTCTATTGTATAGTGCATAAATTTAAAAAGAATTCCTTAATGACCATGGTTATTGATTTTATCATAAGTGATAAAATGTACAAAACCCCTTGGATTTAACTAAGATGAAAGCAAACAATATAAGTACGAGATATTATTATGCCTCTTATAATTACAGCCTGGGTAGACAACAGTTCATTATACACTCTCATCATACAAAATACCCAGTCATGCTGATCCAACAAAAGGCAATTGTTAAAAAGGTTCAGCGAGGCCACAGGAGGCCATCTTAAAAGGATTTGTGCTGGCTCCCTGTGTATAGTAACACTTTGATGAGAGTCAGGTGCCTCAGATTCCATTGGCGGAGGCCTGAGCACCCATTCGTTTTTTAACAAGTTCAAAGAGAAAAATGAATCTCTTCTCAGGAATATATTTATGGTCTCTCCTGAGTTGGTGAGTACCCACGGCATGAGAAAATGTGTTACGTCTCTCAGAAGGATCTTGACTTAGCCTCAGACTGGAGAATACAGCTAGAGGATTAGAAAATGGGAAAGTGATTGGTCCTTTAAATTCTTCACTGTTATTTGGAACCCAGTCTTACACTCAGTGAGGCTAATCTGACCCCAATGGGAAAATTGTCTCCAAGGAGAATACCATTCAGATTTCCATCATGATAGCCAACATTCAGGCAATCAACTTAGACATGAAGTTATCATTCGGCTTTCTATCACTATAGCAAATACTCAAAACAATCAATTTAGACATAAAGCTAGTTTGGACTCACTGGTCCAGAGGTTTCAGTCTGTGAATGGTTGCCTCCTTTCAATTTGCATCCATGCTGTGACAAGGCCACAGATCATGGTGAGAATATATAGTAAAGCTGTAAGGCCAAATCTCTAACTTCATGGTTATATGTTAGCAGGTAGAAGAGGGAAAGCCAGGCTCCTACAAAGCAAAGGTACACCCTGAACGATCTAACATTCTTCCACTAGGTCCCACCTCCTAAAGGCTCTACTGACTCCCAATAGTGTTGTGCTGGGGTCAAGATGCTTACAGGTTGTACTGGCTGGTTTTGTGTGCCAACTTGACACAGGCTAGAGTTATCACAGAGAAGGGAGCTTCAGTTGGGGAAGTGCCTCGATGAGATCCAGCTGTGTGACATTTTCTCAATTAGTGATCAAGGGGGTAGGACCACTTGTGGGTGGTACCATCCCTGGGCTGGAAGTCTTGGGTTCTATAAGAGAGCAGGCTGAGCAAGCCAGGGGAAGCAAGCCAGTAAGAAACATCCCTCCATGGCTTCTGCATCAGCTCCTGCTTCCTGACCTGCTTGAGTTCAAGTCCTGACTTCCTCTGGTGATCAACAGCAATGTGGACATAAGCTAAATAAACCCTTTCCTCCCCAACTTGCTTCTTGGTCATGATGTTTGTGCAGGAATAGAAACCCTGACTAAGACACAGGTCTATATATAGACAGCCCCCAAGCATTGTCAAAATCCAAACTGTATCAGAAGGAAAATAAGAACAAACCCAAAAGCCAAATAGAACAAACACACCCTATTACTGTGGAGAAATAACAAAATAATCTATTCTGTGGTGCAGAATAGATTAGCTTTGAACACTGTCCAGTAGTACTAAAACTTTATGGATAAGTACAATGGGAAGAAACATCTCCAAAGGTTTCTGAAAGGAGTAAGAATGGGATGATGTCTGAGAATATTCTGCTTGCTTTCTAAGAAACAATCTAATAGGTGGTAGCTTCCACATTCTGAGGAGCTTCACAGTAACTCTAGAAGCCCAGGGGGAAATAAATCCTCCCACAAAGTCATTGTCCTTTCACTGAATGGAAACCTGGCATTTTACTAGGATGAGTTTTTCCCTCCTGGCTTGAATACCCCCAGCCCCTTGTCATACTTATGGTTTCTATTGATGTGATGAAACACCATGGCCAAAAGCACCTTGGGGAAGAGAGTTTATTTCATTTTACAACTCAGGTCACAATCTGACACAGAGAGAAGTCAGGGCAGGAACCTGGAGGCAGGAACTGAAGCAGAAGCCAGAGATGGTCACTGCTTACTGACTTGTTCAGCTTTTTAATTTCTATAACCCAGGACCACTAGCTCAGGGGTGGCACCACCCACATGGGCTGGGTCTTCCCACATCAATCATAATTTGGGGGGTAGGGTGGGGGTGTTTGGCCCACAAGCTTGATCACAGGGCAATCTTATATCCTCTTAAGATGTCTTCTTCTCTATGTCCACTCAAGTGACCAGATTTTAAAAACGGTAATATGTACAATGTTTCTTTGTTTGATTTTTAAAATAGGGCACTATTCTTAGTTGGGGAGGGGGGGGTCTGCGAATTCAATATGTAGCCCAGGCTGACTTTAAACTCAAAATGCTCCTCCTGACCAACTGAGTGCTGGGATTATAGGCTTGAGCCATCATGTCTACATTTATTTACTTTTGGTCTTATTCTTAAATAGTCTGAGAGGAGGAAGGATTTAATTTTGTTTATTTACATAATTATTTATGATCTATGAATCTCTAATTGCCACTAAAGCACAGACATTTTGAAGTGAGTTTACACTAAACTAAATCATGTATCATTTCCCTATCCAACATAAAATTTTCGCAAGGGAAGAAGTGAAAATAGGGTAACAGTGGAGGGAGGGATGTGGGCAGGATTGAGGGTCTCTACCAGGAGAAAATGGAGGGCCTGTAAAATTGATGAACAAGAACTATCCTTATGTTCTAGAACATCAATGCCTTGATTTTCTTCTTCTGAGTTGTCTGTTGAAAACAGCCATTGGCTCTTTAGAATTCCATTTCCTGGAACTGGGGTGTGATTCTGAAGGCAATCATACAGAGCCAAGGGCTGGGAATGACGGGTTGTGGCAGTTGTGGCAGGCAGGTAAATGGGGCATGCACACCAATGCAGACTCCACCTGAAAGCTTGGGGTTGGGCGACACCCTGCCCCCATGTACCATACTCACTCAGTCTTGCACATGTCTAGCCTTCTAGCCAGAACTAGCGATGGGTTCCTCTACTTCCAACTTCACTGGAAGCTAGCCAGAGTTCCCACCTACACCGCCAACCTCACCTGCCAAGTTCGCATGGGCACAACATATTACAGAATTTCCAGTACCTGAATCCCTGTGCCCCATGTCCAGTATTTCTCTTTAGTGTAGTCCCAGGAGGGTCTGTCTGTTTCTGGGCTTCAGCAACACGGATTCTTCCAAAGTCGTTGCTGTTTCAACCCTGATCTCTCCAGGACAGAGCTGCTGCGATTCACAAGTGTTGAACTGATTCCAAATGGCTTCGCTTTGAGCCATCACACCTTCTGTGAGGCAATTTTTGCAGAGTGACCAAGCTGACAGGGACTGGCCAAGGTGAAGGGATAGAAGTTAGCAACATTTCAAAGCATTCTACCAGACTAAAAAAAGATAGGCTGTTTTTATAATACATAAGTTAAGGATGGGTGTGATAGTACATTTCCTATAAATCCTAAAACTCAGGAGGCAGAAGCAGATGTTAATGAGGTCAAGGCCAGCCTGAGCCATACACAGAGATCCTGTCTTAAACAAACAAAATAACACACACACACACAGAATAAAACAACAACAAATGAGATTAATCTACTATCTAGCATTACTTGAAAACCATATTCAGAGAAAAATGTTGCATCTTTATACAAGAATATCCTCTGCATTTTGAACCCAGTAAAGACTCATTCTCTTTTCCTTCCTTCTGTCTTCCTTCCTTTGTTCCTTTCTTTTTTTCTTCAAATTCACTATTGACTTTGTCATGTATGTCCCCAAAGACATTAATAAAATTGTGTGTTTACTTCCCGAGGTGAGACTTAGCATTCAAAATGACACATGACTAACACATAATTCTAAATGTTTATTTAGGTGCAGAATAAACATTGTTGAATAACTTCAGTTGTGATCTGAACAAGTTTATTTTAGACGTTGCTTGTAGATCAAGCATTTACAAACTCTTTCTAGTGGCCTCGATGACTGTGACAGTGATGTTTGTGTAAAGTCAGCAGAAACATCAGTCTTGTGAATACCGTAGCTGTGAAGCCAAAGTCTGCAGCAGCAGACACAGCTCCATCTGGGTTCTTCTGTGCACATGGGAGTGTTTGCCACTGTGACTTTTGGAAGAAGGAACAACATCAAGTTTAATTATACCTTAAATGGGTTGTTATTTGTCTTTTATGAATTAAGGCTATGCTAGGAACTAGAGTAGCTGCAGAGACCCTCTGACTTGAGTGTGGTCACACAGTATGTATGCACGGAAAGAGAGTATTCCTTGAGGGAGGTCTAGGAAATGTGGTTTGAGGAGCCGGCCACATGTGATCCCCTGGAGCTCAGCTGCTGCGTCTGGCTGAGACTTACTTGGGACAGTTTCTGTGTAGGCTGCAGGCCATCACATTGTAACCAGAGGATGATGGTGTCTTTAGGACAAACCTTGTCCTAAGGGTGCTGTAATCATGGGGTAGATATGCCCTTCACTTAGGTTGCTCTCAATTCACTTGATAAACAAGTTCTTTGTTAAAAAAGGATAAGAAAAAGAAGTCTACACACACACACATAAATACAAAGAGATACACAACACAGACACACACAGACTTACACATAGATACACAACACACATATAGATACACCCAGAGACTCTCACACACACAGATACACACAAACAGACACATATACACAAAAACATACAGACACATGCATATACACAGATACACAACACACAGAGACATATATACAGATACACGCATATTTAGACACACACAGACACATACACAGAGACACATAGACAAACACATATACACATACAATATAGACACACATAGACACAGACATACACATAGAGTCATATAGACAAACATGTACACATAGACACATACAGACACAGAGACACACACACAGACACAAAGACACATAGACAAGCACATACACACATACACATATAGACACACATAGACACAGACATATACATAGAGTCATATAGACAAACATATGTGTACACATAGACACATACAGACAAAGAGACACACTCACACACACAGACACAGAGACACATAGACAAACACATACAGAGACACTCACGCACCCACGAACACACACACACACACATATACACACACACACATACACATACACTCACACACACAGACACAGAGACACATAGACAAGCACATACACACATACACATATAGACACACATAGACACAGACATATACATAGAGTCATATAGACAAACATGTACACATAGACACATACAGACACAGAGACACACTCACACACACAGACACAGAGACACATAGACAAACACATACAGAGACACTCACGCACCCACGAACACACACACACACACACACACACACATACACACACATACACACACATATACACACACACTCACACACACAGACACAGAGACACATAGACAAACACATACAGAGACACTCACGCACACACGCACACACATACACACACACACACACACAGCAGTCTTATGCCTAGGCTTCCTTCAGTCTGGTAGCCAGTATTTCCAGCTCATGAGCATGACATCTTAGCTCCTTAGCAGGACATCTCCTGACATGCCATCTTATCCTTACCCCTCCCTTTAGAGACTTTAGAAGGTAAAGGAGAAAACAATAGACCATGAGAGAGGTGAGTGTTGTCTTTAGAGGGACAGTGAAGTGATGTTTCTGTAGACTGATTAACAGTAAACCTTTCTCACTGAGTATTTCCTTTATTCTCATAAATAAGTCCCACAATGTGAATACCGTGCAGAAGTGGTTTTCGTCTGTGTTATTACACCGCGAGTTTTATGCCAACTTAACACAAGCAAGCTACAATCATTTCAGAAGAGAAAACGTTGAGAACACCTCCCCTCCCCACACCACACACACACACACACACACACACACACACACACACACACACACACCAGATTGTCCTGTGGACAGGACTGTGGTGCATTTCTTTGATTAATGATTGATGTTGGAGGTCCAAGCTCACTGTAGATGGCATCATCCTTGGGCTAATACTTCTGGGTGCTTGAAGATATCAGGCTGAACAAGCCAAAAGGAGTAAGACAGTTACAAGGCCCTCTTTTATGATTTGTGCCTTGGCCCCTGCTTCCAGGAGCCTGCCCTGACTTCCCTTGGCCAAAGTCTGACACAGAAAGGTAAGATGAAACCCCGTCTTCCCCAAGTTGCTTTTGGTCATGGCCTTTTATTAAAGCAATAGATACCCTAACCAAGACAACTATTATTTTAGAACTTGGATGTTTGCCAAATAGAAGACAAAACAAAGCCCCAGACTACCAAAAAATTACACAAAGAGACAAAAACAGTGTATTTATCTGACAGTTATGTAGTTTTCAAAGATGGATTTCAAAATATGGCCAAGCACACAGTTCTTCATCGCCGAGGTCTGATGACAACTCCATGCTTAGATAGGCTGTCTGAAGCAGGGATGGCACCCTAAGTCACACAGAAAGCCGACGCCAGCCAAGCCTCACCAAGTCTGAACATGTGAAAATGGTAATCTACTAAGTAGTCCAAACTGAGGGGAAGGGAGAGGAGGGACAGCTCATCCCCATTGGACGAACCCATCCTGGGAACTCAGATAAGGACTTAGCTTCATAAATACTACAAATCCGTTTTCCATTTTCCTCAAAGTCCTGGCAGAGATTCAAAGCCAGCTCATGGAGCAGACAAGGGGGCTTGTTTTGAGCCAAAATCTAACTGCAGAGGCTCTCTCCAAGGCAGTATTAACAATAAGCTTTTTCATTCCGAGTAGTGACAGGTTCCCACACAACCTCTTGCCAGTAAAGCCATCTTCAAGACACTGCTGTGCAAGCTGGTGACATAAATCCCAACATTTCATGAATGTTCTTTGTGGGTATATGTGTTAGGGGATGTATGTGTACATGTGTGTACAGATACATGTGCACACGTACACATGCCTGCATGAGGAGACCAGACGTTGATGTCAGCTATCTATGTCCCTTGCCCTCCACAGCAATCCAGGATTTCTCACTTACCTCGAAGCTCACCAATTTGGCTAGATTAGCTGGACAGCAAGCTCTGGGAGGAGGGGGTGGTCCTGCTATCTCTGTCTCCCCAGCTCTGGAATTACAGGCACATAGAGCCAGATTTGATTTGGGTTCTGGGGTCTCAAACTCAGTTCTTCATGGTTTTGAAGTGAAGTGGCTAGCCATTTGCTGACTGAGCCTGAATGCACTCACTATTATGGTAAGCATTTTGTGAGATTTTCAGTAACCCCACAAGATGAAAGAACTACTGGTCTCATTTGTTGACAGGGTGAGTGAGACTCATGGTGGTTACGTGCCTTGTATCCAAAGAGCTATAGTTAAGTAGCATAGCTCCAGAGTCCAGGCTCTTAATCACTACAGTGATCACCCGAGTGCCCAGTTGCCTTCCTCTGTGAGTGTTTACATCATACACAGATAAGGTGAAGTTATTCATGTACCGAATAATTGTCACCGAGTGTTAGACTAAATGTGACCTTAACTATGAAAGGAAGAATGCCCTTCAGAACAGCTTTAAGTGCTTTTGCATCATCATTGAAATATGAATGTTGGAGTTCAAGAGGAAGCCAAACAAAACAGCTGCTAAACTTTTGTTCGGAGAACAGAATAACCCCACCAAAGGGTAAGTTTCAAGGGATTAAAAATCAGAATTTCTATAAACTAGAAAATGGGTATGTGGCAAGGATGTTGGTATTCATCTCAGTTTTCTAGTGAGTGAGCCAGAAGGACATTAATATAAGTCTAAAGGGCACTTGGAAAGCTGCATGAGAGATTCAATAAATTCTTGAGTTAGATATAAAGCTGGTTAATCTCCAATTTAATTTAAACTGTAACCTTTAGGACCATCTCTTCTCAGAGAGAAATTGTTGGCATTTCTATTGGGCAGAAATTGATCAGCTGATCTCTTGCTCTACAAAGATTCAGAGCAGTAAATCGAGTCCAGCCTAACCCTGCTCTGAAAAATACAAAACAACAACAACAAAACCTATATAAGTTACGGGGGAGGGAATCCCCAAAGTTACTGGAGAGGGAGTTCCCGGTGCCAGCAGTGACCAACTGGGAGCAGCCAGGGTTCTATCCATAAGCCTTCTACCCCTTGTGCAAACTTCAAATCGGCTATGATCACCATGGCAGCAAGGGACATGGAACTGCTCAGCAGGGATCATTTTTAGAGGGACACGGTTTCTCCTGATTGGTCCTTGTTCCTTTTACCTAATTCGCTTACTGGCTCCAGCCAATCAAGTCCGCCTGGTTCAGTATCTACCCTCAGGCACAGCTTTTCAATCTGTTTACCTTTGAGTGGGTGTCTGGCATGGGCGGATTTCTAGTCTTCGGACATAGGCTCTTTAGTGGGAGGCACTTTAGAAGACACTTCGGACCCACTCTTCTGCCAGCTTCACTCTCATCCTAATACTTGTAGGCAACTAACTGTGAGCATCCTGAGCATCCCGCTGCCACCTCTTCTTTCTCATTCCAGTGCTCACTCCTACGTGAGTGAGTCACCTCCTTCCCATTTGATTAACGTCTGGTGCCCACTCACTTTGCTCACAGCCAGGCAAGACAAGAAACACCTGACCATTTCTTTTTTTTTTTTTCTTTTTGGTTTTTCGAGACAGGGTTTCTCTGGCTGTCCTGGAACTCACTCTGTAGACCAGGCTGGCCTCGAACTCAGAAATCCACCTGCCTCTGCCTCCCAAGTGCTGGGATTAAAGGCATGCGCCACCACTGCCCGGCTGTGACCATTTCTTATTAGCAAACTCAGAGAGGGTCCTTCCTATTTCCCTCCCTCCCTCCCTCCTTCCCTTCCTTTCTTCCTCCTTTCTTTCTTCCTCCCTTCTTTCTTCCTCCCTTCCTTCCTCCCTCCCTTCCTTTCTTCCTCCCTTCTTTCTTCCTTTCTTTTTTAAAATTCCTTTCAAGTGAATGAAATTTCAGCTCTCCCTTAGCGTTAAAACAATGTACAACATCCTACAATGGGAAATAACGGGATTAAGCTCCACATGACCAAGGCTAAACTGCAGGCTTGTTTAGCCTGTTCTGGAGTCACAGCATACTGAGTCATCTTACTGCATATTCAGGCCTTGTCCTCTCCCAATTCTAGACATCTAGAAACTGAGCTTGGAAAAGAACAACTTATCAACTCCATTGCATTTACACTTTCAACTGGAAATATGGGTTAATGGTGCTCAGTTCTTTAAGATTTCAGGGAAATTTTATGTTTCTCTACAGGGGTATTTGGAAAAGTTTTACAATAGACATCATTCTATGATAGGGTTTCTCTGTGTAGCCCTGGCTGTCCTGGAACTCACTTTGTAGACCAGGCTGGCCTTGAATTGCCTTTGCCTCTCAAGTGCTGGGATTAAAGGCATGGACCATCATGCTCAGACTTTAGCATTCTTAAAATGAGTAATGACTCAATATGACCATGTAATTTATTTAGTATTTATTAACTTTCCTTTGTTTGAGATGGGATCTTTGTATATGTTCCAAGCTGCCTTCCCCGCCACCTCCACCCCGCCCACCCCACTCCACCCCCCGCCCCAGCTTACGATTCTCCTGGTCTTTCAGACAGCTACTAGAATTACAAATGTCTACTGTCAGGACCAGTTTTTGTCTTAATCACTAGCTTTTCAATATGGAAAAATTAAAGCCTGCAGAGTCGGAGTGAAACACGAGCGCTCCAACACCTCCTCCCCACTGCTCTCTTTATTTGCTTTGACGTTGCTAATAGATCTAGAACTCCTCAGGAGCTGAAGACATAGCTCAGTGCTAGAATATTTGCTCAGTACACGTTAAGCTCTGCCTACAGAAACCTAGCGTAAAAAGGAGGAGGAAGAAAGAGAGAAGGAGAAGAAGAAAAAGAAAGAGGAGGGTGAACAGGAAGAGAATTCTTCAAAAATAAAGATATTATCATAATAAATAAATATTCAATAATAAATAAATAAATATCATAATAAATAAATGGTCAAAAATAAAGACCATTATCACAACCCCCCCATTAGCAATAATTCCCTAATATTTTCCTTTGGTTCTTTAAGTATAAAGTTGGCAGCTGCTGCTTACTCCTTGGGCTCATTGCAATCTCACACAGTGGTTTCCCAATCACCCAGTTCCTTGTACTGTCTGCAGTGGTCAGTGGAAGAAAAATGCCCCTAACTACTTATATAGTTACTGCATGAGTAACCAAAGAGATGCTAAATTCCTCCATCATGTGGCCACTTTTAAAAAGAATAATCTGATTCAAGATAGAGAAGAGTGTGTGGTTTTAATATCATTATTGTACTGACTGGTTTTGTGTATCAACTTGACAAAAGCTGAAGTTACCACAGAAAAAGAAGCCTCTCTTGAGGAAATGCCTGCATGAGATGCAGTTGTAAGCCATTTTCTCAATTAGTGATCAAGAGAGGAAGGCCCAGCCTGATTGTGGGTGGTGCCATCCCTGGGCTGGTGGTCTTAGGCTCTATAAGAAAGCAAGCTGTAAAAGCCAGGGGAAGCAAGCCAGTAAGGAACATCCCTCCATGGCCTCTGCATCAGCTCCTGCTTCCTGACCTGCTTGAGTTTCAGTCCTCACTTCCTTTGGTGATGAACAGCAATGTGGAAGTGTAAGCTGAATAAACCCTTTCCTCCCCAACTTGCTTCTTGGTTGTGATGTTTGTGCAGGAATAGAAACCCTGACTAAGACAATCATTCACTAAGAGACTTAAATACATTAGAAACTCTTTGGTTTATCACAGTCGTTCATTTTATTGTTCAGTGGTTTCAGCCTTGGCAAGTATGGACTTCCCACTTCCAGTGAACATCTGCATCCCCTCCATTTTGGCATGCCTGTGTTCTTATGAGGCTCACTTCAGGACAAGTGTTATTTAAAGCTCCCAGAAGCCTCTTTCCACGAGTAGTCTTGGATATGAATAAACTGTTGGACAGATTGGTTGCTTGATAGAGCCACAACAGAGCTGTGTGGTCCATTTAAGAGCTAACAGGATTAGAATGTGCTTTCATTCCATAGGATCCATAGGATTCCCACGGATCAGCTGAGGTCAAGTAGATGCTGATGAACTAAAGAGGTATGTGAACCAGCCATTCTAAGGTGAGACTAAGAAGCCAGATAAAGAGAATGCTCCTGCTGGGCTATTGAGAGTCCCAGGCAGGTAGCTGGTCTCAAGGACCATTGCTTACTGTGCCTCTCTTCTTCATATTGCATTCCTCCTTAAGGACAATCTTACCTCTACTTCAGAGACTTGTATAGTCTGCTAACCCCCACATCTAATCCCCGAACACTGGAAGATGAAATATATTATTAACAGCACCCACATGTCACTGGCTGGATCTCCAGCTACAGTAGCAACCCCAAGCCTATCCTAGATCCTGACAACAACACTCCTCCTCCTTGATTTCCTTGTTGTATGAGAAATCAATGCGCCTTTGTTCTGGATATCTGAAAGAGCAAAGTCTGCAGAATGACAAGCAGTGTTTGGGCTGGCTCTGGTTTAGAGCAGAGGAGAAGCCAAGAAAGAGAGCCTTGGGGCTTCTTGTATTCATTCAGTCCTGCTCAGTAGCTCAGAGAAAGTGCGACAAAAACCATAGCTAGGAGTAAATTCAGAGATCTGATGGGCTTCGACCTCTTTTGTGTTTCTCAAAAAGCTCAACCTGGTTGCAGATGGACACATTCATGACAAACTTCATCATCTGGCACACTTGAAGCATCTGTCTGGCAGCACTGAGGGCTACATTAGAGTGCATGCTCACTGGAGAACCTCCAGTGTTGAAGACAGTGACATATCACTGGGCCTTGATCCCTAAAGGAAGGGGGTGTGACACTGCAGCCTTTGCAGAGGATCTGAATTGATTGGCTTGGGGAAGATCTATGATAGACTTGGGGTTGCTACTGTAGCTGGGGATCCAGGCAATGACACCAGATACTTCATCCTGTTACAGAATTACCACTATCAATACTGATAATGATATTAACCATAGCATGATTTATTACTTGTTATATATTATATGTAATATAATATAACACAGTTACTTATGATGTGTAATAAGTATATATAATATGTAATAAGTAATAAATATATATTTTAAGGAAGAGATCAATATACTGTACATTAGCAGAAATGGAGGCATGGAGAAAACAAGCAAATTTCTCAATGGTGCACATCTACCATCTATGTCACATTACTTCTCGTTTCCTTCTTTCATGTTCCTCAGCTGGCAGAGAGGGCAAGATCCATCGTTGTAGGATGTTCTTCTGTTTTACAATCAAGAGGACATGGTAGCATCTAGAATAGGATATGTTTTGAATATTTCTATGGCTTTGCTATGAGTTTTCTAAGGTATCTGAGTATGAATTTTTTTTTATTGACTATCCAATGCAAGCCAATTTCTCATACTAGATCAGAAAAAAAAAAAACCCAGCATGCTAAGTGAGTGTGCACAGGGCAGTGCACTGTGGGCTCTGTTACCAGCATTGACTCTCCTTTCCTCCTTAGGCAAGGCTCTCCTGAGTCAAGGTTCTCACACAAACCAAGAAAACGCTAGTCAAAGTGTTATCTTTCCCAGAGCAAGATCAAGTAAACATTTAATCAATGAACACGTATTTCAAATAGGGAGGTCCCTCTTATATGGAGAATTAGCATTATTTAGGTTAAGGAAAATGTCAAGAGATTAGCAGAGCTTCAGAAGCTAAGGAGAAACCTCAACAATCAATTCCAGGGAGCCCCATGCTTCTGAGATCTAAGTTGTTTCAACTGGAGCAGAGTTTGTTTTCTGGGGATAAGACACCCTGGGAAGCCATACAGAAACCCAGCGCCAGCACTGAGGAGATCTCTGGCTTTGGAAAGAAAGCATTCAGCAAAATACAGGATTGAGCATAAAAATAATTTTTTAATTAGCATAGGCTTTCTTATGCATGTAGTATTTGTGACAACATGTGGGTCTTCAAGCAAATTAATATATCACATGCTTTATTGGCCTTTTGAAAGAGAGTTAATGTGGTTTCTCCTTTTAAACTTTTGATTATTGTTGAGGGGAGAATACGCATTCCATGATGTGTATAGAAGTCAGATTTTGGAAACTCACTTCACTCCATCCATTGTGGGTTCTGGAGATCAAGCTCAGACATCTATAGCAAGTACGTTTATCCACTGCATCATTTTATTGGCACCCCACACCCCATTTGTAGCTTATATCTTGTGGTAGTTTGAATGAGAAATGTCCTCCATATCCCCAGACATCTAAATACTTAGTTCCCAATTTGTGGTTCCACTTGGGGATGTTTAGGAGGTGTGGCCTTGCTGCAGGTGCCTCTCTCCCACCAATTCTAGTTCACTAATACTGCTTTATGCTTGCAGTTAAGACATGAGCTCTCAGCTTCCTGTTCCTGCTGCCATTCATATTGGTTGTTGCCAAGTCTCTACCATCATCATCTCTCTGGAACCAGAAGCCAGTATAAGCTCTTTCTTTTCTAAGTTTCCATGGTCATGAAATTTTATCATAGCAGCAGAGAAGTAATAAACACACATCAACACCCAGGGGCATATGTTTTAGTATTGTGGTTTATAGGTCATTTTCAGACACTGGACCAGTGGCTCCAGCTCATTCCAGTTGGCCTAGAGTGCGGCGGAAAGAATTTCGAGCCTTTCACTTTGTTCGTTGGTTTCTGTCATACACTTATTTGCAGTCCTTCTATGAGGACTTCCAGGCCCCCATCATCTGCCTTACTTCCCTGTCTCGCCAGAGAAGGAAAAGAAAGAGACAGAAATGGAAGAAACACAGAGACTACTAGATGCTTGGCAGGCTGGGAGATAGGAGAGTTCAGAGTTCAGGGCTGATGATGCTCAGGTGTCTGACAAAGCCAAGGTGTCGGATTAAGCTGCCACTCACAGAGGTGGAATAGTCCTCAGGGGACAGCCTTCAGGAAGAACAATGTGAGAGCAATTTTGCTCACTGTGTGCGTATACATGTAGAGGTCAACATCAAATATCATCTTCAATTACTCTCTACTTCTGCATGTATGTGTGGTTTGTGAGCCTCTATATGTCCATGTGTGTGTACGTATATGTGTGTGTGAAGGCTATAGGTTGATGTCAGATGCCTGTGTATGTATGTGTATTATGTATGTATGTATTATATACTTATGTATGTATGTATGTATGTATGTATGTATGTATGTATTTAAATACGGTTTCTCACTCAACCTGAAGCTGGCTCATTCAGCAGCAAGCCCTGGGGATGCTCCCATCTTGACCTCCCCAGTGCTGGGATTATCAACTTGTGTTGCTATGCAGGGCTTTTTTAGATGGGTGCTAGGGATCAAACTCAGATCCTCATGCTTATGTGGCAAGCACTTTACCAGCTGAGCCATCTCCCCATTCTCTCCATATAACCTTATTAAAGTCAGAAAACTTTCTGAGATCTGGCAGTTCCTAGTCAGTGTAGGAAACAGAGGAGGGGGGTCTGGGGCAAGGAATGGTCCTGACATTGTAGCTGTCCCCATACAGTTTCTTGTGTTGACTGACTGAAAATCAAAAGGTTTGGAACCATGAATTCATGCTCAGAATAACGGCGTGGTGACCACTGACTATGAATGAGCTTGATTGTCAGTACAGACAGCAGAGGAAGCACAGCGCACTACCCTAGCTCCAGCAGAAGACTACTACTGAGGCCTGGGGGTTATGGTAAAGGGCCTGTGGCTAGAAAGCTTGCTTCTCCTCTCACAGAAGTGCTCTTTCAAGCAACTTTGCACTGGCTACTGGCCAGTATCCTCCCAATGCAAAAGAATTCGGACATCGAAGGTCACGTATACTTGCATTACTGAGAGCTTCTCCAAAGCACTGAATATGGGAGCAAGCCAAGCATTCACCAGCATGCTGAAACCTCAACAGATGGACACAATGCTTATCTACAGCTCTCACTTTTGACTAAAAAAAATCCCTGTGGTCTCTCTCTCTTCCTTTCAAAATGCCTCTTTCTTCTCTATCCTTCTCTCTGTGTTCATACCCTCCACATTTTATAGAACAAGTGCTCATTTACGTCTATAGTGAATAAGCAGCCATGTTAAAATATTCCCAGGACAGCTATTCACACCACTGGCTCAGACAGAATATGTCTGGAATCCAGATTAGCATTGCAACTATGGAAAAGAATTTCCAGAGAACCCCGACCCAGAGTTTAAAAGTTAATGTATCTGGAAATTCCTCTGGACTATGGAGATTAAATCAAAATGATTTCACTCTTTTGGAATCAAAGAGGAGTCAGAATGTTCCCATGAAACCATCCAATTTTCTCCAAGGATACAGTTTCTTATATGATGCCATGGTAGTGGGTTCTCAGTGCATCTCCTGCACCTACTTCCTTACACTGAAGAACAGTTTTTAAACAAAAGGAGACAGAAGGTTGAACTCTTTCTCCTCCTGGATGAGTCCTCCTAGAAGTGGTCAAAACGTGGATTCTGGAAGCCACTGGAAGTTTGCTTTATATACGACTGGCAAGTCTAGCATAATATGGGGGTATGGAAGGTTAGAGTGAGGAGTTCCAGGATCATAAACAGAGAGTGAGCTGGGATAGGTGGAAAAACAGGTCAAGCTGGGAGGTTACAGGAAAGCAAGTCACCTAACAGACAGGCAGGCTGAGGCTGGCAAGCTACCCAAGGGTCACCTCCAGTATCTTCCTCAGTTGCTCTCCACTTCATATACTGAAGCAGGGTCCCTCACATCGGCCCAGAGCTTGCTTATGAACTGGTCTAGCTAGTGAACTTGGTCTGGGGTATGCCCTGTCTCTGGGTCCCAAGCACTGGAATTATTATGGATGGGGCCCTATACCTACCTAGCATGGAGGTGGGTGCTGAAGAGCTGACCTCCAGTTCTGATGCACAGCAAGTATGTGACTCACAGAGCCGTCAAATCAGTCACCTCTTTTTCAA
>NW_022196905.1:177002785-177024766 GCF_008632895.1 Mastomys coucha | reverse complement strand
AAAAAAAAAAAAAAAAGAGCTGGAGAGAGGGCTCAGTGGTTAAGAGCATTGGCTCCTCTTCCAGAGGACCCAGGTTCAATTCCCAGCACTCACACAGCATGTCACATAGGATTTGTCCTAGACGTCAGACAGTTCCTCCCACTCCACTGTAACTCCAGTTCAGAGAGTTCTGACACAGACCCATACATGCTGGCAGATCACCACTGCACATAAAATAAAAATGAATACATCATTTTTAAAAGGAAAAAAAGAAGATGCTGCATGAGGAATCAGGTAGATTAGCTAACAGAGAAACTGTGCAAATAATTTTCTATAAAAGAGCCCTCATAGTTATACGGTTATATGGTTAAGACAACCCTCATGGTTATACGGCTGACCACAGGATCATAATGTTTAAAATTCATATTTTATGACTTAACTGAAGACATTTTGAAGCACAGCTGTCATTTCTTTTATTTCAGCCCCTTTCATTTTCATTGCAACTACATGAACACAAAGACATCTCCTTTTTGGTTCCTACTTGGCACCAGTGGTCTTACCAGCATTACTTCCAGTTCATCAATATAAAAGCTGATATAGAAAAAAAAGAGCATCTAAGAGTTGACCTTATTGTGAAAATGGTTAGTTCGTGGGACACTAGGAAAGGTCTTGGGGAGCTCTTGGGTGTTCTCTGGAAACCATTTTTAAAGAACATCAGTCCTGTGAGGGCTAGAGAGACTCTCTCAGTGGGTGTAAGGTACTCCGTGCTGGTGAGTGTTGGGTATCCCCTTCCCCCATAGGGCAGCATCAGTCCATCAAAGTCCAACTGTTTACTTGCAACATGGAACTATTTAGTTACAGTAGCTAAGTAGCCAAACTTGGCTTGGTTCTTAAAAAGCTTTTTTTTCCCAATTACATTCTTTCCTGCCCTCATGGAACTCACCTATTATTGGAAAGATAAATGGAGCAAATGAAGCAGGAGGTGTTTGGAGCAATGCATGAGAAAGTGACGGTTCGGTGGAGAAACTTGGAAGAAGGCTAAGAGACCCTGATGGACAGGAGATCTGATATCCGAAGCTTCAAGGTTTTCAAAGCCAATTTAGCCTCAAGCTCTTGAGGATGCAGTTAAATGCATTGGGTTCACAACCTGGTCAATGCAAAGCCAAACAAGTGAGCAAACAAAAATGATAAAGAAATAGAGATAGAGAAGGATGCTTATGGCCTACAGCTGTTAGGGAAATCTCAGACATGTAGAATTTTACGTAGAGAAGGCAGGCCCATTCTCAAGCATGCTCAGTTTGAGAGGTTCATTACTGACCATATTCAGTTTAAGGTCATAGCTCAAAAAGGAAAGTAGCCCATGCATTCCTGTTTAGTTTGAGGTCAATGAAACATGACCCAGAAAGAAAGGTTTTAGGCGCAGCCCATGAAAGGGCATGGAGGAGTTTGCCTCTAAGGATACTTTGACAACACAGCAACATTGGTAACTCAGTGAGCTAACTATAGAGTTCTGTTCAGCGAGATGGGACAACGAATTTCCAAATGAGCCTCAGCTTCAGAAAACCTCAAACTGGGTTGCAAAGAAAATCCTACTGCTCTGAGTTGAGCCTTTGAATGTATTTCCTTTTAGACACGGGCCTTTCCTCTCTTCATTTATTTTGTAAGTATGTAGCAAGCATTTTCTTTGTGTCATGTTCTGTGGTAAGTGGTGGGAAAGGACAGGCCCTCTGCTAAAGCAGTTTAGGGATCTAGAGTGAAAGAGAGAAGGAGACAGGAGAGTGCGCATTCCAGAGGTAGGGAGGGCCAGGGAGGGCCGCTCACACCCCAACCTGCTGGGTCAGGAGATGACTTTGGTTAAGGAGTAAACACAATTCACACACACACATACACACAGACACATGAGAAAGAGAGAGACAGAGACAGAGAGAGACACAGAGAGAGAGACAGAGACAGAGACACACAGAAAGAGACACACAGAGAGAGAAAGCTAAGCCTATGTCTGTGATCCAGAACTTCCGTACCATATTAGATGAAATTTAGGAATTCCTCTTCCAGGGATATAGTTCAGCAGTTCAGCTGAGAGAGTGCTATCCTTGCATTCACAATCCCTGGGTTCAGTCCACAGTGACAAAAAAACAACAAAAACAAAACAAAAAACCCTGACCTGACAGTCCCACAGCCTCTCTCATAACGACAGAAGCTAAGGAACCTGAGAAACTACAAACAGTATCCTCTTTAATATCCAGACCAAGAAGACATTAGCTGTATTTTACAGAGAAGGGAACTGAGGCCCACAGAGTCTACCCGCTCTCCTGCTCAGCCATTATATTCTGCCAAAGCAAACATCGTGTGCTGGGCATCAACTCCCAAACACAGAATTCATCAGGCCTCAGCTCTGCCCGAGGCTAGCACACCTCACCACCTTTTCTCTCAGCTTCCCGCCTTCCTTCTGAGTCAAGGCCTGTCCTCACTCTCTGGCTGCACCTTGCATTCCTTAAGCACTTGCTCACCTCTTCTTACAAGTGACAGCAGATTTTGTTCCTCTGGTTGACCCTTCTGTGTTGGTTCACAGCCTTTGTTATGGCTCTGTCTACTCCTGGCTAGCTGAGACAAAGTTTCCCTTGTGCAGGTAGATACAAATCTTGGGTCCTTCTCGAGTAGCCTCTGGATCAGGATCCAGGCCCACATCTCTGAGGCTTGTGCAAGTCCAGGGTAGCCAGGTAGACTCAGAGGCGCTCCCTCAAAATGTGTGCGCAGAGACACTGTCTTACAACACCTTTGTCCTGGCCTTCTAAAAAATGGAATACTTAACATCTGAAAGTCTCTTGCCTTCTACTTTGGAGAACTAACTATATTTCTGTGCAATAAAACATAACAATTGCCAGGAAGACTTTAAAACCGGTACAGTTTTCTCTGAATCACAAACCAGTTTCCACACGTATTCACACAGCTCACTCTTGAATTCTTTTGTCCTACTTTACGTTCCTCTTTAACCATCAAATTTTCAAGGTTTGTGTGTGTGTGTGTGTGTGTGTGTGTGTGTGACTCAGAGAAGGACAAATCATTGATTCATTCATTGGATAGTTCAAACATTTATCAGTGTCTCCAATGTCCCAAATGGTAGACAACTTCTAATTTCTGATACCCAGTCAGCAATTGGACACATAAGATTTGTGGAATACAGTACCAGAAGCAGGTTTATAATGGTTTTCTTGGTTAACATGGGTCTGTCCTGACCCTTGGTGCTCCTTTGGTCTGTTTTGTGCCTTTCTGTTCACCCCTAAGTGAGAGAATATCCTATAATCAATTTGTATCAGACTCAAGGCTTAAAGTATGTACTCTAATATGTGATTGATTACTTCCATTTTAATTTCCAGGGGGCAGAGGTGGTTGTCTTCACACCCTAGTGACAGATTAGCCAGCTGCCATAAGAGATTCCCTCAGAGCTGGAACAAAGGGAGGGAGGGAGATGCGGGCAGAGAGCTCCTCCTAGGCATTCCAGTGTGAAGCTTTGTACTTCCTGAGGTTAGAGGTTAGCATCCTGGACTCTATTACTCCTCCTTTTGGATTCTCCCTTGGCCCAAGCCTGGCCTGTATTTTGGAGGATCACTCCCAGTTCTTAGCTTCTGTCCTTGGACAGCTATGTTATCAGCACCTTGAGTTGAGAGCCTTCTTTACCATGGGCTCTGGCTTTAGAATACCTATTCATTCCTCTGTTTCTGAATGATGGGATTGAATGTTTTCAATGTCTTGATGGTCTAAGGCAATAGTTCTCAACCTGTGGGTCGCCATTTCTCAGCAAACCTCTATCACCAAAAATATTTGCCTTATGATTCATAACAGTAGCAAAATTACATTTATGGAGGAGCAAAAAATAATAATTTTATGGTTGGGGAGTCACCACAGCATGAGGAACTGTATTAAAGGGTCACAGTATTAGGAAGATTGAGAACCACTGGTCTAAGGGGTAATAATCAGCTATAAAGAAAAAAAAAATGTTTTATTATAATGTCTTTTACAACCAAGGCTGACAGGTCCAAAAGAAACCCAGGACAAATGGCTAAACTATGGTGTCTATTATTATAGCAAAGTACATGCTAGCCGCTAAACTCCCTTGGCAGGTACCTGTTATAGAGTTCCTTGCTGGCATCCTGGCTCCTGGGTGCATCCCCTACCCTAAATCTCTCCAGCCCATGAGATTTGCTTCCCTTCCCCTAGTTTCTGATTCCTGTATAACCCTGCCATTCAGCTGTGGGCCCTGGCCTCTTTGCTGTCTTGATCTGCTTGCCTTCTTCTCTCTCTTCTCTTCCTCTCTTGCTCTGCCACTCCTCCCCGTTTCCATGACCCAGTTCAGTCATATTTAGTTCGCTACTTTCTCGCCCTGCTCTGGAATCTTCCAGATGCCTCTGGCTGTACTCTCCCTCAGAACTGCAATAATAAAAAATACCTTCTTCATCTCAGCCCTTCCCTGGAGCAGTGATGTCCTCATTCCATCTGAAGGTCAGTATTCCTTCCTACACATCAGCAGGAGTTCCAACCTTAGGCTATTTTAGTGTGTAACTCAGACTCAGCGCTTCTGTTAGCAGCTGCTGTCTATATAGGATAAGTAGCATTGATCCTATGAAAGATCTCATAGGGATCAGCAATCCTCTTGAACATGTTCTTCTGGAAATCATAGCCATGGTCATGATTGGTCACAGCTCACCCATGTCACAAATTCTCCATCATGGTGGGAGCTGTTTGTAAATAAGGTTGACTTTACTTGGCTCATTCTTCCCACCAGGACGAGCCTTGGCTTCATTGTTCTGTGTGAATACAAACACAATGATTAAGTGTGCATTTCAAACTTTCCTTTAAGAAATAAATTTGGTCAGGGTAAGAAACAAGCATTAGGGACTAAGCATTGCATGAGGTCTGTAGAGTCGAAGGGATGAGAGACCAGCCGGAGTCCCTGGGCCCAAGCCTTCAGAGCTTTCAGTGAGCTCTCTGGCTGATGAGGGTTCCTTCTCTTTGGGTCCTCAGCTCTGTTGCTCTCAGTCCCATCTGTAGCTACCCTCTCCTCTTCAGTTTGATTTTTTTCCTGGCAGCTTGGGAGGGGTTAGCTCACGTTCTTTTTGCAGAACTTTTTATTGAGCCACGTATTTATTGCGTAAGTGATAAGTAAATATGAAGGAAATGGTACGTGCCACCAACAGTTTGGATCTAGTTGACAAGAAAGGCAAACAAGCCATTAATTCTAGTACAAGCACATTCCAGATAAAGGCGAAAGCTAGGGCTTGAACAACAGAGTAAGAACTTTGACTGATGGATGAAGAATGTCTTTGAGAAGGGTTGACAAGACTACTTCTCCTTGAAGTAATGCAATTTCCCAAGGTAAACAGGTAAAAGAAAGAATTCAAATTGGTGAAAACAGCCTGAGGAGATGCTATGGCAAATATACTGAGAAATGAATATCTTAGGGACAATGGCTTAAAAGTCAGGATATAGACATAGTTTGGGTGCAGAGCTCAGTTGCACAGTACTGTGACCATTAGCTATGCATTGCATTTAAGCAAAAGACATGCAAGTGAAAATACACATGATATTCTCATGACTATGGGAAAAAGAAAATACTATCACTCATTAAAAATTTTTACTAAGCAAATGCTGAAAGCATACTTTGAATATTCTGAGTTAATAATAAGATATATTATTAAAAACATTTCATCTATTAACACATTTTTGGCATGACTGCTAGAAAATGCCATAGCATCAACAAGGCTCTCTTTATATTTCCACTGGACAGTGTTGAAGTAGAAAATGAAATGCCAGGAATTTTAACATTGTTTTATAAACCATGGTGGACTTTGTGCAAGCAACTTGGAGTGTGTCCTCACTTCAGTAAAACAATAGTTTCCAGTTCTTGTCTACCATGATCCCTATTGGCATTTCATGTTTGTTTAACAAACATCTCACTGAATCTATACATTTCATCCAAGTAAGTATCCATCAAAATTGCCCTAAAAATTTTTTTTTATACTTTTTCTATTTGCTTATTAGAAGGTTGTTAGAATAAACCTGAGTGTCTGATTCCTTCTGATCCTCCTTTCCCTGCCCCATCCCCTCAATGCTAACTACAGGGCCAGTGGAGGTGTTTGATTCTTGACTTTTAACCTCTAAAACTGTGAACTAAAGAACCCTGGGACAGGATGCCCTTGCTCTCAGGGACACCTTTCTCACCAAAATGATTTCCTTCTGGTGCTGGGCTTTACACATTTCTACTTCACACATCTCCCCCCAACCCTGTGTGGTCTCCACCACCATCACCTTACTCTGTTTCTATCCAAAACTTGATGATCCCTCTACTTTAGCCTCTCATGGCTCCTATTTCCCCTTTCATAGGAATTCTACTTAGTAGCCATAAGGGAGTCTTGATGATGAGTAAAAGAAAAAGGAGGAACAGTAAGATCCCATCTATATTTGATATGAAAATTTCCTTCTGGTTAGTTACTCCCCAACCAGAGATACTAAGAAAATGTGCCCCTTATTAGTTGACAGATAAAGTAAGGGTGCTGGAAGACACCCTTTGGGAACCTACATCTCCATTTGATCTGATGTAAACTATAATTTGTTAATAAAAGGCTGTGGGAAAGTAAAAACTGCATATGACAGAGACAGTAAAGGAGAGAAAATACTAGTCTAGATGCATGAAAGACTGGAGAAGGAAGTGAATCCGCTCCAGCATGGAGAACAGCGCATCTGGTGTTTCCATTTGACTTGTGATCAGTTGTAAAGGAAGACTGTATGCTTCCTATCTCTGTGCTTGGCCTAAATGGGGAAAAAGGAAGCTACCTCTCTGTAGGCTCCTAAAGACTCCCAAAGCTAACACGGAAGTCTTTCCCATCATAGATTTTACAGGGCACAGACCCCTTGCACTGCCTTTTTTTCTGTCTTCTAGCACATGTGCTAGCTAGCATGTGCTTACAGAGTCTCTTTGACCACAGTTGGTAGCTGTTATCCCCCAGGCATGGTCTTCTTAGAGAAAGGCATTCTTGCAAATGTCAGAGTAATTAATGACCCACTCTACACTTTTCCAATGAGGATGTGTGATCTTCTTGGAGGGACCAACTGTTTCCCCCACACCCACCATGCCAGGCACTTCTTCACACTGAATCTAGAGCCCATGGCCTGGAGCAGCAGCCCAATAGCTCCCCAGCTATGACTGAAATGTCCACAATGCAAGGCCTTTGAAAATTGAACTTGGTCAAATTCAGTCATCAGTGGATGCCAGTGAGAACCTAAAAATAAACCCAGAGGCTTAAGTTTCAAAGACTTCCTGGAAGGTAGAGGGACTAGAGGTCACAGAGGGCAGTGGAGGGCTCCTCATTGCCTCATGGGAGCCATCGGAAATTCTCAAATTGCTAGGAATGTCACTGAGTTCTGCCATGTGCTGTATCCAATAGAAGTAGAACTAATCACCATGAACATAATAGATCTTCCGTGTTGAGAGCAGAAGAGAGGACAGAGGCCTGTGCGATTTGCTCTCTCCTCAGGTCTGGGGTAGGAAGAGGGCAAACCCACCAAGAAATAACATATCAAGTACTTCATATCTTAGAAACATGACTGTCAGATTTGGCTTGCAATTCTACTAGCCTCTGTGTTCCTTTTACCTCTTTGTCAAAATTTCAAACTCATTATGGCCAAACCACTAAAAAAAAAAGAAAAAAAAAATTGTCACAAAACCTGTATGAATTCTGGGCATTTCTTTGGTACTGTTAGTCATACAGATTTGAGACACTTCTTGTTTACATATTTCAGTCCAAGATCTAGAAAGATGGTTTTGGCATACTACCAACCATAATGTCCTACTGCTTATTTCATTCATAGTTTAGGTGCTATTGTCTCATGAGGACATCACTAGTTTATTTAATTAGTTTGTTTTTAATACATGTACATTTAAATACATTTCCCAGAGAAAGTTTCTACATTGTGATATAATCCATGAGTCAGTACACTGAATACTTAGCATATAACTCTTTTTTTTGTTTTTTGTTTGTTTGTTTGTTTTTTTCAAGACAGGGTTTCTCCGTGTAGCCCTGGCTGTCCTGGAACTCACTCTGTAGACCAGGCTGGCCTCGAACTCAGAAATCCGCCTGCCTCTGCCTCCCAAGTGCTGGGATTACAGGTGTGCACCACCACCTCCCGGCAGCATATAACTCTTCCATGTTATACTGTTGGAATTCATGTGATGTCATACTCTATTTTCAAAATGACAATTTATACACATTTTAAGAAAATCTTAAACATAGATATACCATATTTTCCAGTCCAGAACCTTTCTGCATGCTTAGACCATCTGCACGGACAAACTGACCCTTAAGGTGGTAAGAAATGGGCTTCCATGGCTGATGTAGTTTCTCATATATTTTA
Source organism: Mastomys coucha (assembly GCF_008632895.1). Taxonomy (NCBI): domain Eukaryota; kingdom Metazoa; phylum Chordata; class Mammalia; order Rodentia; family Muridae; genus Mastomys; species Mastomys coucha. The sequence continues at coordinate 177,016,378 of NW_022196905.1, read as the reverse complement.
ACCGATGCCTAGATGTTTGTCCAACAGTTAAAGGCTACTGTCTACTCTTGTCAAACTCCATGTTCTTTCTTGGAGTGTGGTAAAAATTCACCACAAATTAGACACAAATCAGGATTTTCCATTGTAAAGGGCACCTTTGAGAGACCAGATCTTAGGTTCAAACTCCATCTTAGAGAACTTGACCTTGAGTTAATTAACAAGTCGGAGTCTAGCACCAGTATCCAGGTTACTCCCCAACAAATCTGCACCTGACACTAGTTTCCAGGTTACAAGCCTGACTCTGGCACTCCGCTTCCTAACAAGCACCAATCAGGAGGAAAGCAGAAGTTAAGTTTGTGGTTTGGCTCCCAGAACCAGCCAATTATGTTAAAGAGCAACAAAGTTCCGTAATAGCCCCCCAGTCAGATGTGTGCCAGGCTAGAAATCCCCTTGCTTGCTTGCCATTTCCTATAAAACCTGGTTCCGCTGGGAGCTCGGGGTTTCACCCTCTGGTTCTGCTGCGTCAAAGAAGGCAGTGTGGCCCAAGCTTGGGCATGTAATACAGATCTTAGTGCGATTGCCTAGGATTCTGTTCTTTGGTGGTCTTCTGGGGTTCACAAAACCGGCACAACACTTCTCTTACCAAATCTGTCTTAGCATCTTAACCTTAGTCGTAGATCCAGAAGAATATGCAAAAATGGACTGACAGAAGGGAACAAGGCTTTGCAAAGAACGCTGGGAAATAGCAGGAACTGATTCACCCAGGGTTGCGCAAGTCACTGTTAGGACGAGTTAACCGGTAACAATAAGACCTGCGGATGGCATTGATTGAGCGATGCAGATCAGACTGTTTTCCTTTTTACCATTGTCAACAAAGAAAAATAGCAGTGGCAATACAGCTGAGTTTGAGATCAGCATGATTTACACTGGGAGTTCCAGGACAGGCAGGGCTACACAGAGAACCTGTCCCCAAGCCTCATTCCCCCACACACAAAAAGAGAGGGTGGAGGTGGGGAAAGATATCCACATTTAAACCGTTTGATGAAAAGAAATCAGCCCTGGCTGTCCTGGAACTCACTCTGTAGACCAGGCTGGCCTATGAACTCAGGAATCCACCTGCCTCTGCCTCCCAAGTGTTGGGATTAAAGGCGTGCGCCACCACCACTGCCCGGCGAGAAGTCTTAATTAAGTCTCTCAATTCAGTTCCTACAAGTGCATTTGGAAAGGTAACTAATAGACTACTCCATTTGAAGATCAGACACTAACGTATTTACCATTGCATAGTCATATAAAATTCTCTTGTGATGACCCGTTTGAGAAACTACAGTAAGAAATAATAAATTAAACATGTTACAATTCACAAATAGAATGCTTAAACTACTAAAAAAACCCTTAAAAAACAATAATTTGGCACATTTTTTTAAAAACGGTCATTGTATTTATAAACAAGTACTATAATAAACATTTGTGGGACAATCACAGTGGAATTTTCTTGATAGGTATTTAATATTTTTAAATGTGCCTTTTAAATTTCATTTAAAATTAAATATTGGGCAATGTATAATGGAATTTTTAAATAACTGCTTTTAGTTTTAAAAATGCCTCTATATGTTAGCTAAATGCTTTTGAAGCTTAACTAGTTATTTTAAGCTTTAAAAATAAGAATTGCTTTGACCTTTTGGTATATTGTTTGAATTTTGTTATCAGGGTGAACTTTAGAGGTCTGGTTTTTGTATTATGGAACACCCCCTTCTTCCAGGCTCATAATAAAAATATCACAGCTCTTTACTTCAGTACCAAATTGGAAAAAAGAAAACCCTGTAATTTCCGACAAAGAATGAGCTTCAAGGTCAGATTTTAAAAGCTACAAGGAGAATAGAAGATTGGCACAAATGGATGCATATGCGAACTCTATTCAGCTGAACACAGTTAAATTACGTGGAGCGTACGATGTGTCTACATCAATGCATGCTTTCGGGAGGCTGTTCTTTTTATGAATTAGCCATGGTTGCCTGAACTCACAAGTACAGCAAAGTTATTAAATGAACACATAATAAGAACTTCCACTTAACCTAAATCATAACGAGTGTCAGTTGCAGGCTGTTAATGCCTGTGATGGGGAAGGTCCAGGTTGTGTTTCTCTGAACAAATGCACCGATAAGAGATGGCGCACAATGGTTCCCACTACATCCAAACTTTAAAAGCATTCTGCAGAGAGGAGGCAGAGACAGACAGTGGCCGATGGGATACTACTTCTCCTCGCTTCAAGGCACCCCAAATCACAGAGGCTGCCTCAAAGCTTCCCCGCTGCTTAACAAGAGAGCAAGTCACTTTCTGAGACTCTTGTTTCTAGCAGGCAGCAGGCACTGCACAGCAAAAAAAAAAAAAAAAAAAAAAAAAAAAAAAAGAAAGAAAGAAAGAAAGAAAAAAAAATGCAGTGCAGAGGAAAATGGGCCAGGTGCTTGTTAACGCCTGAGATGTGATGAAGCCAGTTCGCTTCTCTTTCCAGGGAACATAATGACATCTCTTGTTGAAGAGACTACTTCTGCCTGAGTCAATTTTAGGGACATGGAAAGCCTACCTGATAGAGTAGATAACAGTTTAGATATAAATTCTTAAACCCTGAATTCTGGCCGATATCAAGTGCCATGAAGATCTAGTGTTAGAGACAAACCAGGGCCTATTACATACTCCTCACAGAGGTAATTAACACTGAGAGCAGCCAATGAGTGTGCTCGCTTCCAGGATGGCACTGACTGACTTCTATTCTGATTGGGTAGTACCAGTCTAGAAGAACTTTGCTCTGCTTGGTTGAAGTTCTTGCGACTATAATTCATTTGAGAGCTGGAATTCTCTTTATTCCAAAATATAAGCTGCCTAGAGAGTTCAGGAGACACTTTCAGCTATAATTACTCTAGAGAGATAAGAAAGAGGGAGTAGGCTAGCCATTTTGGATTCAAAGATACAATTTAACCATACCCCAATTCCCAGTGGAAAAGTATTTTCCTCTCAGTAGAGCCAAAGTCTAGGGGAAGAGAGGAAAGTGGGGAGAGTGTGACATCACACAGCTTAAGGCCCTAAAGCAGCAGCTTGGCTCGCTGTTTCTTACCCCAGTCACATGTAAAGCACTTGCATTTACTCACTGTCTCCTTTGTGCCCCTAATTTTACAAATTTGTATTCAATCACCGGAGGCAGGCAGAAGTCATATCATACTGTGTGTAGTCTTTGCCACGTCCCATATTTTATATAACATTTGGTTGGATGAACAATTGATACAAATACTATTTTTCTTGTTTGGTGGATTCAGTGTTCTCCAGTTAAACCAAATCAGACACTAGAATATCATGGGAGTCTCATCATAGAAAAGCCTACTTTCCTATCTGCCCTCTGATCCTTTACTGTTTCTGACTGAATGAAGGCTCTGTCTTTTCCCTCAGCCAGCTCCACAGTAGCTCATAGGGTATGGAAGGATGGAAGGGATAGGATTGTAGAGTGGATGGAGGGATGGCAGAATGGCTGCTTGTTCATTGTTTCTCACAGAATGCCTAATGTTCCCAAGCAGTGCAAATGAATGATGTCCCGTACTTAAATACCTCCAGGGAAAGACTGACAGGCCTCAGTGAGCAATTACAGGTTCCCAAAATATTTCATTCAAAGAGTTCTTTCCCATATATCCAATGAAAATTCTTCTGCTACAAATGAAACCAAGTAATCTTGGATCTCTTCCTCCCAGAGATTGGTTAGAGGTGAATATCATCTCACATTCTATAGCTGGTTGAAGGTAAAAACATGTCAAATATACAGATGGTTTGTCCAATGATATTTTTTAACCATATACATACTGGAAATCATCTGAAGTCTATTAAGATCCAGGGGTGGAGGGCGTGTTTTGTCCACAAGAGTAAAATGTGTCAGAAAACAAAATTTGATTCCCACAAAGTCTTGAATGTCTCCTGCTTTGGGTTTTGAAGGTGGGTTGAGAAGGATACTGGACAGATTTGACAACTGGATTTTTTAAATTACACTTTTATCCAGTTTGTGTGTGTGTGTGTGTGTGTGTGTGTGTATGCTACCACACACATGTGAATGTCAGTGGACAGAATGTAGGCATTGACATTCTCCTTCTACCATCTGGGAGATGGTATTGGAACTTGGGTTTTCAGACATGCCAGCAAGCATCTTTACGTGCTGAGCCATCTTGCTGCCTGTGCAGCTGGTTTTGATGTTTGAGGTGGCACAGTATAAGGAGCTGGTAAGGCTTCTTTGTGAGATAGGGTAGCTTGACCCTTCATCTTTACCTTAAAGCACCATCTTCATTGCCTTCTTACATTGGAAGAGCATCCAAACTCTCACTTCGCAGCTCCTACTCAAAGAGGACCATATAAAATATCTATGAGACTGTCACTGATGTGAAATCCATGGAAATGAGGCCACCCTTCTCATGGGTCAATGCCAAGGCCTTGAGGCAGAGCAGCCCAGAGTCTTGTTACATACAGTATTTTACTTTTTAGTGTTGGACTGGACTGGGGTAGCAGGTGGGAATTTGGTTTTGTTCCCCTCGATTTTTTAATGTGACTCCCCACGGGACTTACCACTCTTCTGTTTCCTCTTACACCTGCCCACCTATTTAAAATTAGAAGGGAAATGGGGGGAAGAGGAACAGGGAAGGGGAGCCTGGGACAGGCCTCAAGCTGAGCGGGCAGCTGTCTTCACTGTATGCCAAGGGCAGCTCCAATACATCCGAAGGCCTTCCAAATGCCCCTCCCAAACAGTGACTGCTGCAGAAAATTCCACCCCCTTCCTTTTCCAGTGTGGTAACTCTGCCACGTATTTTCGTCTTTGACTTTGCTGCATTTTGGACAAGGGATTTTATTTCCTGTACCCCCGCCCCTCATGTACAAATGAAATCTTTTAATATAGTTCCACTATTTTTATAGTGGCCTCAAATCAAGTGAGTTGTGCCTGGGGGGGGTGGGGCGGGGATAAAGCTAGCAAGGAGCACACATGCTCTGTGCAGGCACAAGGCCCTTTCCATACATGAGTGCCCATGAGAAAAAAACTGGACCGTAGCACAGAAATAAGGTTTTTAAATTTTCTAGTATATAAGAATGATGAAGATGGGGATGAAAGAGAGATGCCACAGGTTCAGAAATACTCAGGGTCCCGGATAGCTTCCTGTCAACTTGACACAGTCTGGAGTCATCAGAGAAGGAGAAACCCTAAGTGAGAAATGCCTCCGTCAGATCTGCTTGTAGGCAAGCCTGTGGGAGCATTTTCTTAATTAGTGATTGATGTGGGAAGACGCAGCCCATTGTGGGGTGGTGTCATCCCTGGGCTGGTGGTACTGGGTTTTGTAAGAAAGAAGACTGAGCAAGCCATGAGGAGCAAGCCAATAAGCAGCACTCTTCCATGGCCTCTGAATCAGCTCCTGCCTCCTAGTTCCTGCCCTCTTTTGGTTCCTGTCCTGACTTACTTCAATGATGAGTGTAAGCTGAATAAACCCCTTCTTGCCCAGTTGCTTTGATCATGGTGTTTCATTATGGTGATAATAGCCCTACTAAGACAATAACGTTCAATGTCTTGACACATGAAAGAAATTGCATTGAAAGTGCTTTCCTCTGGAGACCCAAGCACATAGACAGCCATTGCCATAGCAAGGAAACCTCCCACCTTTTAGCCTGTCTGGCTTTACTGGCAAGATTTAAATGTGTGCAGCTTCTTTGGGTCATTATAAATTGTACTTGGAGTATATGTTCTATAGGATTACAGGAACTGAAGAGGAATACTGCATGCAGACTATGTAGAGTCCTGATGGAACCAAGATGCTTCTGAACAGTGAAGAGAGTTCCTCCAAACGCATGTATGCCTGCTAGAATCCTTCATCACTCCTACCTCCATCAGAGACAACTGGTAAGCTTCAAATATAGAATCTTGAAAACTACATCATATGCTACAATTGAGGCTTTCGTAAACTATGTGTAATTTTTTTTTCCAGCAGAAACAGGCAACCGTTGCCTAATGGTAAGTGCTTATCTCTCTAGGATTCAAATGAGAATTTTTACTGCCAACAATATTTAAAATTCAAATACTCCACTAATTAAAATCAAAACAATGGTAGGAGAAATGATCCCTCAGGTTAAGAACACTAAATGCTCTTACAAAGGACCTGTGTTTATTCCCAGCATGCATGTGGTAACTCACAACTATCTAGAACTCCAGTTCTAGATACCTTCCTGCTTCTACATACCTTCCTGCTCTGGCTTCTACAGGCACAAGGCACATAGAAGATGTGCGCATTGATAAACACGCATATGTGTACACACACACAATGCACAGCACTCATACACATAAAAATAGAATAGATTTAGAAAATAAAAACTAAATAAAAGCAAGAACAGTAATGTCTCTGTTAACACCTCTGCTGCATCGAGAAGTATAGATAGTCTATGGCTATACCAGTTTGAACATTCCTGATCTCATCTGATCTTGGAAGGATTATAGAAAGTCATATTATGTTGGGCTTCTTTCACTTTTTAAAGGGTTCAGACAGCTGTGAACCTAAAAGTTGCTTGTTCAGTTACCTTTATTTTATCAAGTTTCATGGAATGCCTTGTATTTTGGACGTGGTGCCTGCTTAGGTTCACTGATACTATGGTGTTTTGAATGAGAATGGTCCCATAGACTCCTATATTTGACCACGTGTTGTCCAGTTTGTAGAACTGTTTGGGAAGGATTAAGAGGGTGTGACACTGGGGAGAAGGTGTGTCACTGACGGTGATGAGTCACTCCCAGCTAGCTCTCTGTCTCTCTCCCTCTCTCCATCCTTCTTCCTCCACCTCACCCCCACCCCACCTTGGGCTTATGCATCAGGATACAAGCTCAATGCCTGTCTGCCTGCTGTTTCCTTGCTCCCTGCCATGACAATCATAGATGTGAACCTCCCATGATGACCATAGCCTCTAACCTTCCGAAACTGTAAGGCCCCACTAAACCCTTGCTTCTGCAAGTTGCCTTGCTCAGTGATTTATCACAGGAATTGAAAAGTAACCAAGACAGATGTTAAGGGATAAATAGAAATGAAACTACCAATGCCAGTCTTTTTTCATGCTGCCCCAACCCCCACCCCAATTCTCTCTTCTGACATAGTCAGTACTTCTTAAGGAAGTAATTTATTTTCAGGCAATCCCACTGCTTCTCATTGCTCCTGCCCTGTTCTCATGACTGGCTGATTTTCATGTGCTTGAGCTCTGTCTCTTGTCTATGAACAGCGACAGGGCAGAATATGGAGAACACACAAAACCAGTTTTGAGACCAGGACCCTTGGGCACAAATCTTAATTAAGAAATTCAGTAAGGACTTCTGCCACTTTAAGTCTTAACTCTCACTTCTGTGAGCTAGAGTATTGAGTTAGACAAACTTTGTTGTTTGCTTTAGCTGAACGCTCATTGTCTGAAATGGCACAGAAGAATGAAAGAAGCAGAGAGAACCCAAATAAATCACACAGCCCAAGAACTTCTCCTTTAACCAACCACAGATAGGAAACATTTGAATAAAGACAAGTTGAATCCATACTGAACACATGCTGATTTACCCCCTTCCTTTGTCATTATCCCTAAACCATCTAGTACAATAGTTCTTTACAAACCATTAGCATTATAATAAACATCTTAACTATTTAGAGAGGATTTGAAGTTCAAGCCAGCAACACACAGATAATAGGCAAAGGCTGTTGCATCATGTTATGTAAGGGGCTGGTGTCTGAAGATCTTGGCTTCTGTTGGGAGCAGGGGTCCTGGAATGGGGACCCTGCAGAGAGTGTTTAGTACTTACAGAGCTGTCCATCAAATCCTGGCTGCCAGAATTATTTTAAATGGGAGTGACGTTATTCACATCCTTGTCAGAGCATGATCTTATTTCACATTAACTATTATGATAATTCCTTGAAAAGCCAAATTTGAAGTAGTCATAGTGTAAGAATCCTAAGGTCTCACTATGATCAGATCACAAGCCCAGTTCAAAGTGAATCACTGTGCTTAACTTTTTCTGAGACTGTTTTTAAATTCTTAGCTTTGAATTCTTGTATTGTGGATTATCTTCTTTTAGACTATCTTTTAAGTGTTTTAAATAAACATGAACAAGCCTGCAATTATACACTGCAGGGTGAGATACAATTCAGCTTAGAGCATTTTTCCTAATCATTAGTACTGTGGTGTGCGCGCGTGTGTGTGTGTGTGTGTGTGTGTGTGTGTGTGTGTGTGTGTTCCTATGCTGAGTAATCCTCACTTAGCTCTTTCCCTGGTCTCTCATGAATTTAATTCTCCACATTAGCTATGTTTCTGGCAATCAAGCCCAAAATAGTAGGTTCCTCTGTAGACAGGCTATGCTTCAGGCAGGTGCTGTCTGCTAGATCTCCCAATCATCACTGCTCCATGAAGCTCAAGAAGGGACTCGCTCTTGGCACTCACAGGGAGATAGATCACAGCACACATTTGTCAGTAGTCCCAGGGCTTTTCACATTTGATTCCTTGATGTTCCTCTTGAGAAAGCATGCTGATGAAACAAGAATCTGCCTAGAGTTGCTGATATCTGTGGTGAACTTTGGGACAGAGAAGACTTGGCTATGGGGACAATGCAGGAACCTGAGAGAGACAGAGCCCTTGCGAGAGCTTGCACTCTGTAAGGCAGGTCGGAGAAAGCATATTGCTCTGTGAGGAGCCACAGTCAAGGCTCCAGCTCCCATAGGATGAAAGCAACTATATTGTTTGGGATTGGAACTATCCTAGTAAGACTGGATTTTCCAAACCAACTAGCTGCTGCTTGTTTGGTCCATGGGCCACAATTCTTTGGCCCCTGGAAAAGCATGTTAGGGTATACCGACAACAAGCATGGTGACCAAGAAGGTCAAGGACCTATTGTTGAAGACCTGGATATTATAAAAGTAAGGAAAGGTGAAGGCTCGAGATGCCAGATAGTCTTAATACCGTGGTTCCCAACCTTCCCAATGCTGTGACCCTTTAATACAGTTCCTCATGCTGTGGTGACCCCTGACCATAAAATTACTTCTGCTGCTACTCATTCCTATAATTTTGCCACAGTTATGAATTTGTAATGTAAATATCTGATATGCAGGGTATCTGTTATGTGACCTCCATGAAAAGGTTGTTCAGTCCCTCAAAAGGGTTGGCGACCCACAGGTTGAGAACCCCTACCTTAACATGTATTTGCTAAAACTCCAAAGGAAAAGTTCTCCCCAGGTAGAAGCATTGGTGACATCATCACTTCTTGCAGAATTCTCAGAGGCCCTCAGAAGTCTTCTCTAAACCAGCCGGATCAAGCCGGTCCCAGCTCCTCTTCTCTGCTGTACCTGTCAGCCTCGTAACCTTTTTCTAGTCCTCCCTACTGGCCTCTAGAGATAAGGGCATTATGGAATATGCACATCATGCCATGTCCTCAGGGGCAGGAGAGAAGAACAGAGGCTCCAGGCAACATCTAAAATCTTCTCCACAGACTATGTGAGTTTGCTGGGAAATGGCATGCATTTCTTTGAAATGTGATTCTCATTCGTCTCCATTTTCCTATCTCCATTTTTGTTTCCAGATTTTTCACATCGGTAGTGTTTCCTAGGAACCCAACTGAGAAACATTCCGCTTGTTTCTATTGTTACTACAGTTTGGCTGACTCCCTGCCACCTACTCAAAATGTACACTCCTCTTATGGTTCCAGGTGAACCTGGGAACTCTAGGGTTGATCATGCCCAGAGGCAGGCACAGTAGAGGGGAATGATGGCTTTGTTTGATTAGATTCCCTTTCTTAAAGTAAAGGCTTCTATAGTCATGGCAAGGGAAGATGGGGTTACAACTATACTGACAGCTCTGGGGGAAGGGCCGATGGACCTTGAAGAAGACTCTTGGTTAAGCAAGGATCCAAGCCTAGGTGAGTGTCATGGCTTTTCTGGTAGATGTGTTTGTGCTTTGATAGATTGAAAGAATTGTAAAGCTATGAGTCAGTATGAAGATTGAGATAATATCTAAAAGGGAATTGGCATATAGCTTGTATAGTATTACTAGAAGGTAGGACTGAATCGTAGTGAAAGGTCTACTGGTTTGCAGGCTGAGTGTTCAGCAGTAACCCAATACCATGATTGTATGGGTTAAAGGTATGTGAGGGCAAGCCTGCGGGCTACTCTTCCATTGGTAGTGTTAAGAGGATGTGAGAACTCTTTTGCTAGCCTAAGATACAGAAACCTAACTGAATACAGCCACCAACTAAAGTAACCCTTCTAAGTTGGGCACAATAGTATATACCAGAAATGTCAGCTACTTAGGAGGGTGAGGTAGGAGGGTCCCTTGAGCTTGGGAGGCATAGAGAAACCCTGTCACTGCAGTTGATAGAGAGGACATTTAGGAACCCTCCAGAAGATGGCAATTTTCAACATATGGGGCTTTGAGATCAACTCTGGGGACTTTCCAGCCAAACAGTGAACCTGAAGTCCCCTTAAATTGTAAATTCAATAACTGTGTTATTTCTTCAACTATTTAGTTAACTCTATTATTGTGAGATGCTGTAATGGTGACTCAACTCTAAGGTGAATTCTATATCCAACAAAATTCCAACTCTTCAACTAGAGCCAACAGCTGTGGACAAGTAGAAATGGGGTGCATTTCCCACGCAGGCATACCTTAACGCCAGTGTCTATAAGTAGTGTGAGCCTCTGAAAGTCTATAGAGTATATATTTCAGTAAAGAGCAATGAGCCCTTTCCATAAAATGTGGTCCCGGACTTCCCCAAATACATAGAGCGAGAGTACTCATAGCTGGCGAGCCAAGAAACAGCTTCCTCAAATGCCAAGGAGACTCAGGCACTTGTCAATTATAACAGTATAAGTGGATCACACAAAATATAGTTAGGATCAATAGAAACAGTTAGGATAAATTTATAAGCTTTACAAAACTCACAGTATAGGTCAACCATTTTAATTGTGCTTTTGTTGAATCCAGTACAGTTGTTAAAATAACTTCCCATCCCAGGGAGCAATGATTCAGTCCTACCTCTTAGTAATACTGTACAAATATTCTAGTTAGTCATAGTATGTATTAAATATATAAAAATACTTAATGAAAAATTCCAAATGTCAAGTCACTTAATTTACTTATATCTATTCTTATTAATAAATAGTGGTTGATCAAATAGGATAGTTATGTCATAAATGTGAGGGCTGGTGAAATGTGTTAGCAGGTAAAAGCCGTAGCCTTCAATCCTAACAACTGCAACCTAGATCCTACTGCTCAAAGTTGTCCTCTGATGTCTACATGCACACAGTGACACACATGCACAGACACACATGCACAGACACACATGCACGGACACACACACACTCACACACACACTCACAGAAATGGGGTGAGACATACAAACAAATACACAAATAATTTAAAATGTAAGTGTTTGACAGAAAACCCAATCTTCAGACACGTTCTTGTAGCTTTATCTAGCTTTATCACCTTAGAGTACAAACAGGAAAACCAGACCACCTTGCCCCTAAAAAGATCTCTGATGGATGTGGTTTGCCATGGCCATGAAAATCTGGCTGTCACAGTGCAGGGATCACTACAGCTCCATTCAAGGGCACCATGAACTCTAGTACAGTCTTTCCAGCAGCTCAGGTTGGGATTGCTTGCTTTACCTTGTTACACTCATTTTGGGGATCAATAGAAATACTATTTATCTACATCTATGTATCTATCTATAATATAAACTATATCTCTATAGCTCATCTATGTATCATCTTTTATCTATTGTCTATCATCTATCTATCTATCATGTATCTAAGCAAATGATATAGAAAAGAGTACTTAAAAACACAAATCCAATATGACTCCCATTCCCTGAGATATTTAGCTCAGCTCTCCCAGTGGCAGGATGTAGGATAACTTACTCCTTTTCACTGCTTCCCTACATTCAACAAATGTTATTTTGAGTTAGAAAAATGTTTAGAATGCTGCTATCAAAAAATGTAAAAATGTAAAGGAAAATAAAAACAATAAGCATGAAAGCACTTAAGCTTACTATGTAATTAAAAAAATACACATGCAAATTTTGACAAGGTTTCTCTGGCTATCACACAACAGTCATACCTATTCCTGATAAAACTGATAGAATCCATTTAGCAAAGAAGCAGCAGGAAATAAAAAAAAAAGTTCCTAATATTTATCAAGTAACTGTAATGATAGTGCCTTATCCTGAAGAAATAATTTTTAAAAGACCCATACATAAAACACCTACTGCCTTACTGCTGTGGACAGATACCATGACCAAGACAAGTCTTAGAAGGACAACATTGAATTGGGGCTAGCTTACAGGTTCAGAGGTTCAGTCCATTATCATCAAGGCGGGATCATGGCAGCATCCAGGCAGGCATGGTACAGTAGGAGTTGAGAGTTCTACATCTTTATCTGAAGGCTGCTAGCAGAAGACTGGCTTCCAGGCAGCTAGGATGAGGGTCTTAAAGCCCACACCCACAGTGACACACCTGCTCCACCAAGCCCATACCTACTCCAAGAAGGCCACACCTCCTAATTGTGACACTCTCTGGACCAAGTACATACAAACCACCACACATACTGTTCTTTTTTTTTTTTTTTTTTTTTTTTTTTTTTTTGGTTTTCTGAGACAGGGTTTCTCTGTGTAGCTGGAACTCACTCTGTAGACCAGGCTGGCCTCGAACTCAGAAATCCACCTACCTCTGCTTCCCAAGTGCTGGGATTAAAGGCATGTGCCACCACCGCCCGGCCACACCTACTGTTCTTATCAAGAAGACAACCTTCATCAATTGCCTAACTAACTCATAGTATTTTACTTAGTAAAATTTTAAATAGCCATTAGCTATTAAAATGTGAATATTAAAATATGAAAGTTATTTACAGTAACACTGTTTTAAAAAGAAGGAACTAGCATATAAAATATGATCAATTATGTAAAATATGTGTGCTATGATAATAATGAGTGTATCTGAGTCATGAGATTATGGAAAGAATTTTCTTACATTTTTGGTTGTGAGCCTAGCCTTTAACAGCTGAGCCATCTCTCCAGCCCTAGAAAGAATTTTCTAATAAGCTTAAGACTTTATTTTATAAAGGAAACTTCTTTTAATAAAGTTTTAAAAACTAACTCCCTTCTTTTCATGTATGTTTCATTTATTGTTATTGTGTATAATAAGTATGGATGTGTATAGGTCAGTGGGCAACTTTCAAACTCATGATCCTCCTGCCTCAGCCTGATGAACGCTGAGGTGGAGGTAGGCCACACCATGACCACCTTCCATTACAATTGGTAGCTTCTTTTCTCTTAGGGCACGCATGGGTCAGGCCAAGTATTATTCACTTGAGAATGGCCTTATCTCCCATTTCCTCCATCTTTCCAAACTCCACACCAAGCCTGTCTTGTTTTTGTTTTTTGTTTTGTCAAGTCAAGGTTACTTTGTGTAGCCCTGGCTGTCCTAGAAGGAGCTTTGTGAACCATGCTGGCCTCTCACAGAAATTCATCTACCTCTGCCTCTCTGCCTCTCTGCCTCTCTGCCTCTCTGCCTCTGCCTCTGCCTCTGCCTCTGCCTCTGC
>NW_022196905.1:176954175-177002451 GCF_008632895.1 Mastomys coucha | reverse complement strand
GCTCTCTGGCTCTCTGGCTCTCTGGCTCTCTGCCTCTGCCTCTCTGCCCCTCCTCTCCCTCTGCCTCTCTGCCTCTGCCTCTCTGCCTCTCCTCTCCCTTTGCTTCTCTGCCTCTCTGCCTCTCTGCCTCCTAAGTACTGGGATGAAAGGTATGTGCCACCACTGCCTGGTTTCAGACCTGACCTTTAAGAGAGAGAAGGAAGTCAGCGCCAAGAACCTCTGCTACCCTTATCCACCAATTGTCAGATTTCTTATCTGAGGGATAAACCTGGAGAGATCCAGGAAGACAAAATAAAGTCATAAAAGAGACTTGGTTCAAAGCAGAGGCAGGTGCCTCTTATGGCATTCTGGGTCTGAGGATTACCTGGAAAGAGTCTCCTAGCCAATGGGAGAGATTTTACAGGGAGAGAGAGAGTGGGGAGGGAGGGAGGCTGTGAACCCTTTGTGAACAGGCACAGGTCAAAGAATGTTCTAGGTATATTGTGAGCATCCTGCAAAGAGAAGAGAGAGTTTGAAAACAGGTTAGGCCCCCCTGTGGACTGTAGTGACAGGTAAGGTCATCACCTCTCCTGTGTTAGCAGCAGGACCTCGGCAGCCTGTCTAGCGGCAAGGGATAATGGCCAAAGCATCGTCAAGTAGAAAGACTCTGGCAGTGGGTTGGGCAAGAGGAAGGGTACACATGACTTAATTTCAGGCAAAAGTGACTGGAAGTGAAAGAAAAGGTTGGTCATTCAATGTCACTGCTCTGGATGGATCATGGACAGAGAAAGGCATTTCTTTTTTCTTCTTGAGTGGAGAACAGCTCTGGAATCCTGGCTGATTCCCAGAAGATATCAAACACCACTGCTCTGTGGAATAATCATAAACAAGCAGGCAATGGACTCAGGGAACTCTGGACCACACAGCACGTGGGGACAACATGGGCTTAGTGACTCTTTGCAGAAGAGAAGTTCTGATAGAAACTGCGTTTGGGGGCTGGTGAGATGGCTCAGCGGCTAAGAGTACCAAAAGTCGAGTTCAAATCCCAGCAACCACATGGTGGCTCACAACTACCTGTAATGAGATCTGACGCCCTCCTCTGGTGTGTCTGAAGACAGTTACAGTGTACTTATTTATAATAATGAATAAATCTTTGGCTCAGAGAGAGCAGAGACTGAGCAAGCGGGGCTGACCGGAGCAAGCAGAGGTCCTAAAAGTCAATCCCCAACAACCAGATGAAGGCTCACAACTATCTGTACAGCTACAGTGTACTCATATACATAAAATAAATAAATAAATCTTTAAAAGAGAAGAAAGAAAGAAAGAAAGAAAGAAAGAAACTGTGTTTGGCAGGAAACAGGGGAAGTCATCTGGTGACTTAAGCTACCCTGGACGGGACCATCCTTACCAGGTATAATCTGGGATTCATGAAAGTTGCTTCTCCTCTGTAGTAGGATGGGGAATGAAGGCCCTGGCTCACAGAGCTCAGTTCCCAACTTAGCTGCTTCTCCACTGATAAGCAGCTGATTGTTCGGTATTCAGGGCTGAAGTTCTTCAGAAGTTCCCCTTCCCTTCCCAACCTCTTCTACATCTCTATACCTGCATGTCCAGCATGGGGCTGGATGGGAAAGACAAGCGGGCTGGAGACGCAGCCTCGTTCTATTGTAAAACATATTGATATAAAGCCCGGCTTCCTAAACCATAGGTCATTATCCCATAATTGAATGGGGATGAGAATGTGTGAAAAGTGTGAAAAGAAGGGAAAGTTTCTTAATGCAATGATGATAAAATAATTCGAGATCCAGTGAACAATAGTTCAAGGTGTTTTGAGCAGTGCTTGCCCAGCCTGTGCGGGGTGACTCTGCTATAGCTTTGGTTCTGCATACACAACATGCACACTATAAGCTGTGTGAGCCATCATGCCACATGCCCAGTAACTCTCACACTACAGAGTTTTTCCTGTACTTAAAAGATTTTTTGTTCTTGCAAGAGGTTTAGTTATGGAAAAACAGACCTGCAATTATGCTGTTTCGGCGTGTGTCAACATACAAGTGCCAAGCCAGTACATCTTTGGCTTATATTATGTTAAAATATTCAATTTTTTGAACATTTCTATTTGAATCTCTGGCTTGGCTTTCATTAAAAGAAGTTGCTAAATGATTTTTGATTAGGAGTCAAAGAGAATTTCCAGCAACATATAGAATGGTTCATTGCGTGTGCCTGCTATTTTCTACTGGATATTTGTGTGGAATAGAGTTAACAGCCTTGACTGTTACAAAGCCAAAAGAGTTATTAACTTTGAAAACACTGAGCCAGGCATGACAGCACACACCTTTAATCCCAGCACTCAAGAGGCAGAGGCAGCAGGATCTCTGAGTTTGAGGCCAGCCTGGTCTACAGAGGGAGTTCTAGGACAGCCAGGGCTACACAGAGAAACCCTGTCTTGAAAAAATAGAAATAAAAACACTGGAGATGTTCTACCTCCTGCAATGTCAGACATCTACCTGTGATTTAATTCTATATCTAAGAATTTTTCATAATTTGTAAGAACACATGTATACCAAAAAAAAATGTTTTAAAATAAAATTCTCTATGATTCATTAACAGTATATGTTTGACCTATGTATCTTATTTATATTTCTGGGGTTGTTTGTGTAAATTTTTGTTTATTAAAAACAGGGTTGTTTTAATAAACTTTAAGAAGCCCCGATAGAAAGAACCAAGGTCATTGCTGGTCTGTGTACTTGCTGGATTGTCTTATATGAGTTAAAATATGCCTGAGACAAACACATAGCCTAAGACAGTATATGGAATTGATCTTGTGTTTGGCCGTGAGGTCCATTTAGTTTCATTTTATCAGGAGACACATTAAGACTCCTTTAGTTCCTTTGTAAAAATCTATAGTAAGTCTTGCCTAGGCCTAGCACTGAACCTCCCAGTTTTAAGAAAACAGCCTTTCTTTTTTGTTTTTATTATCGCTGATGTCCCATTGCCTTTCCTTGAGAAGATAGCCTGGTATATCAAGGGCGAAAAAGAAGATAAGAGGCAATTAAACATGCGTGTGAAGTGGGCACATGATGACAGCCAACACACATAGTGGGCTTAGGGACACAGTAGGGAGTCCTGGGTCTTTGACCCCAGAGGTCAGGGCAGAAGTAAAGAGGTCAAACCATCAGGGAGGAAGGAGTCAACTGCCTCTTTCTGTTTCTCTCTCACACAGCACCCCAACCCCTTGAGGCTCCAAAAGAATCCAGGGTTCATGTGGTATATTCTCCATGTCTTCCTAACCTATACCTAATCCCAGAGAGTTTCAAGGGCAAAGGTGGAATGAATATTTCTCATATGGGTGTGGTCTCAGGGACAATCTTGACCTGGTTGAGTTTTGGTGGAAGGTTTGTTTGATGACAAGCTCCATCCCTCAGGAAACATGTCAAGTCAGTTGTGGGTCCTGTTTGGGATCTTGATTTCTAGTAGAATCTGACAGGAGAGGAAGAAAGACAAAGGTTCTCTCCTGCTATCAGAGGACTGTTATTGACCACAGGAGCTTGGAAGGCTCAAATCTCTGTCCAGAGCATGCAGGTCCAACATGGTTCTCCGGTGGGTTCTGGCCACAGTGCCGAGTGTCAGGTAAGCATAGATCTACAGGAAAGCTCAATGCTTCCCTGAGACTCTTTCACAGTGTCATGTGTAGGAAATGCACAGGGCAAATGACTTTAAAGGTATATGAATATTATTCTGTTGCTAGACACTGTGGTTACCCCAGAATTCCATATCAAGTAAGTTCCATTCTGCAGAGTGGAGGTGGAAGAGACGTCAATGGCATTCTATCGAGCAGTGTGTCTTTGTTTGCCTCTAACAGAACATTCTCTGTCCCTTCCAAGACCTTCTGGAGCAGGTAAAATTGCCTGGGCAATTTTGGATCCAATCCCAAAGTCTTTGACATATTAGTCCTGCCAAGGATGTCTTCCGGTCCCCCCAGGTGTATACTCTGATGGTCCTGTGTGCTGAGTGACATCCAGCACCCTCACCAAGCTTGGGCTCCTCACTCTACCAAAGACAAGAGCCCCAGAGAATTCCCTCATGTCCACGTGGGAACTAAATGAAGCAAACCCTAGAACCCTAGTCAGGAAATGTACATGTAAGTTCGCACTCTTGGGCTCTCAATGAGTCCATGGCCTTCCACGGATACAGGAAGAGACCCTATCTCTCAAATAAATAAGTAAACAAGCAAACAGCAGACTTTAAGACAGAGCTGCCAATCAGGACTCAAGGATGCCAATCTGTGCAAGTACTCCAAGTCTCCTAGATAATCCTTCTTCTAGAACATTCTGTCAGTCCTGCGGCTGGTAGCTGCTCTTGCGGCATTTTACCCACACAGTTAAATATGCCCGCCTTTTCATCTGTGACTCCTCTCTCCTTCTTCTGTCTCTCTTTCTTCTCTTTCTTTATTGTTTTGGAGGTGGTTTCCACTTCCGTCCCTGGGGCATCATCTAACCTCTGCTATCAGCCAGTATTTTGCGAATCAAAGGTGTAATTGTTTCTTGTAATCCAGGAGATACGGCTTATAAAAATCATAGCAGGCACAGAGTTGGCATCTTCACTTCCTGCCAATCTCTGCAAACAACATCTTGCCAACTGATTAATACAGATCCTTGTTTTATGTCTGTTTCTGTTTATAATAATTTGCTTAATCCATAGTGGTGACTCGCTGACATTGAACTTGTAAAAGCGCTGCAGCCTGAGCCCAAGTGGGACTTCTCTGATGACATGCTTTCTCAACAAAGAGCCTACCTGTCTCCTTGCAGCAGAACAGCTAAAAAGAATGAGAACTCAAAGGTTCTAAGTAAGTCACCCAAGGGACACTGAGGCACAGCATCACATTCATGTCACTGTGGTAAAACACTGTGACCAAAGGTGACTATGGAAAGACAAGCTTATCTTGGCTTATGTCTCCAGAGAGTTAAGAGCCACCCAGACACTATTGTGGATGCCAACAAGTGCTTGCTGACAGGAGCCTGATACAACTGTCTCCTGAGAGGCCCTGCCAGTGCCTGACAAATACAGAGGTGGATGCTGTCAGCCAACCATTGGACTGAGCATGGGGTCCCCAATGGAGGAGCTAGAGAAAGAACCCAAGGAGCTGAAGGAGTTTGCCACCCCATAGAAGGAACAAAACTACGAACCAACCAGTATCCACCAGAGCTCCCAAGGACTAAACCACCAACCAAAGAGTACACATGGAGGGACTCATGGCTCCAGCTGCATATGTTGCAGAGGATGGCCTTGTTGGTTGGTCATCAATGGGAGGAGAGGCCCTTGGCCCTGTGAAGGCTCTATGCCCCAGTGTAGGGGAATGCCAGGGCCACGAAGCAGGAGTGGGTGGGTTGATGAGCGGGGGAGGCAATAGGGGGTTTTCGGAGGAGAAACCAGGAAAGGGGAGAACATTTGAAATGTAAATAAAGAAAATATCTAATAAAAAAAATGAAAGAGTCCATCTTGGTGGGGAAACATGGCAATAGGCAGGAGATGCGGTAGCCAGAGCAGGGTTGTGCAAGCTCTCGTCCTTAACCACAAGCACAAGGCAGAGAGAACAAACTGAAAACGAGACAGTATAATCTCAGAGCCCGCTCCCAGTGACACGTACCCCCTCTAGCACACTTTCATTACCTAGACCTCCCCAAAACAGTGACAACAACTGTTCCACCTAGTTTTGTGTGTCAACCTGATATGAGCTAGAGTCATCAGAGAGGAAGGAGCCTCAGTTGAGGAAATGCCTCCATGAGATCCAGCTGTAAGACATTTTCTTGATTAGTAATTCAAGGGGTAGGGCCCAGCCCATTGTGGGTGGTTCCACCCCTGGGCTGATTTTTCCTGTGTGTTATAAGAAAGCAGGCTGCACAAGCCAGAAAGCAGCACACCTCCGTAGCCTCTGCATCAACTCCTGCCTCCAGGTTCCTGCCTTGTTTGAGTTCCTGTCCTGACTTCCTTCAATGATGAACAGCAATGTAGACATAGAAGCTGAATAAACCCTTTCTTCCCAACCTCCTTTCTGGTCATGGTGTTACAGCAACAGAAATCCTAACTAAGACACCAACTGACAATCAAGTGTTCAAATGCCTGACTCTTGCCGGTGGTGGTGGCGCATGCCTTTAATCCCAGCACTTGGGAGGCAGAGGCAGGTGGATTTCTGAGTTCGAGGCCAGCCTGGTCTACAGACTGAGTTCCAGGATAGCCAGGGCTATACAGAGAAACCCCGTCTCAAAAAAAAAAACAAAAAACCAAAAACCAAAAACCAAAAAACAAATGCCTGAGTCTCTGGGGGAGCATTTTTTTATTCAATTGACTGTAGTCACTAAAACATAAAAAGGCTACCAAATGTTTTGTTCAGCTTCAACAAGGAATACAAGTCTCAAGTGCCTTAATCCTTTCACTGACACATTGAGGAAATGCCTCCATGAGATCCAGCCGTAAGACATTTTCTCCATTAGTAATTCATGGGGTAGGGCCCAGTCCATTGTGGGTGGTTCCACCTCTGGGCTGATTGTGTGTAATGTCTCCTAAAAAGCACAAGTATTGGTTTGGGAGTTACAAATACATTTTAGCAAGTAAGCAATTTCACAGATATGGAGATATCAAATTATTAGGGTCAAACAGGCCTTCCTCCTTAAGACATACAATAGCAACAACTCTTAGATGACAGATTTTCCATTTCGGTCACAGACCTGTGATTTTATTTGGAAAGTTGGTTCAGCAGGTTGAAGTTGATGTGGAAACCAGGGCCATGGGAAATTTGGTCCCTGGCTCATCAAAGTTATGATGTGAGCCCTCTTCAGTAATGAAAAACTCATCCACCTTGGGGTCAACAAGCTTGAGCCTTCCTTGTGCTAAAAGGAGCAGGCTTGCCCATGTGTGCAGACAGAAAAGAGCAAAGGGCAGACAGGGGACACCCTGGAGGGAGCCTCTGCCTCCCTTAAGCATCCTGAGCACTTCTGGGACGCTGCAGCATTTCCAGGAATATTATCCACATTACTGAAAAGCTGAAGGACAATCTGGTATTTTAATCAAATGGCAAGAACAGCTACAGAACAGTAAACTCAGGTGTCTGTGTTGACAGTTCCCACCAGTTCCTGGGGAACGGTTTACCCAGAGGCTCTCAGGTCTGTCATTGCAAAACGCAGTCAGCTTAGACCAGAGCCAGGATGCCTCCTCCAGGTTTTGTGTGTTTGGAAACTGACCAAGGTTTCCAGGGAGGGCTTCTTCTGTTTTCACAGCTCCTCTCTGCTTTCAGCCGTAAGGTATAATTGATGGATAGATGGGTAAAGTATGTGCCTGTGGATGTTATTTTTGTTTTAGTTATTTGAACAGTGTTTATGAGCCTCAGTCCTTTGTGGTCCACAGACCATGGTGCCTGGCCATAGAAACCTGAGACCGACTCTCCTTCCAGTCCTGCCCGGGTCATGTTGACAGATGGCATCTCAATCATATAGCCTGCTCCTTCCCCCCCACTGTCACCCCTATCCTGAGAGTAATGATTTACATCGGCTCCACTTTCCAGGAGGGCAACCGCCTTTAGTGGCTTGTCAAGTTTACAGTGGATGAGCGCAGCATGCCCAAGGGCAGAAAAAGGAATGCATGCACTTGTTGAGCCGAGTGTAGCTTTGTGAACTTGGAAATTATTGATATAAAATTGTTAGCTGTCTAAGAAAAGTTATCCAATATTTATAAATAAAGTGCAAGGGAATCAGAATTTTACATCTGCTCTCTCAAGCAGGCTTTGGAGGCGTGGGGGGAAGGCTTTACCTTAGAACTGGAATTTCGATAAAACAGATCAACAGAAGCACATGAGTGTTTATTGAATTCACGTTTGACATGCCAGGGGCACTTCAGCAAGGGAATGGACACCATAGCAGCGGTTAGAGCTAGACATTAGTCTACTCCATGGGACATTTATTGCAGTGTGACAGGCCCAGAGGCTTGGGTTAGAAGAATTCAGTGCATTGAGATGTGGCCGGGAACAGAAGGTTAGTTTGACAAGGGGTATTTTCTCAAGGTTCCCTTGGCTCAGTCTCTTTCCTTCCGGGTAACAATGATTCTCACCTTCTGGGCAAAGGAGGGCATCTTTCAGTGGGGATTCTATCCCTGGCTTTTAAGAAGCAGGCTTCTATGCCTCCTGTTTTTCAAGTACCTTAATCTCAGAACCACCCATATTCCAGATAGGCAAGTTACCAACTTCTGAAGGAAAGGCAAGAAGGTGTCCTCTTAGAACAACGAGGTCACCCAAAGGACGTAGGATTACTCAGGGTGGTGGCTTTTTTTTAAAACTCAGGCTTCACACTGGAAACACCTGGGGATGTTTGAACAAAGAAAACATTGCTGTCTGCCTCCCTGTCCCCGCTTATCCTGACGTAATGGCTAGGGTGGTGAAATAAATATGAATCTACTACAGAATAAAGCCCATGACGTTATTCTCAGAATCTGTGTGCATGTGCTGTGCATGGCAAAAGTCTGCAGATGTAACTAAACTGTAGGTGTTAAGATGGAGGAATGATCCTAGGTTTATCTACGTGGTCCTAGAGTGATTGTTTTGTTAGGCTCTATAAAGGAAGAGATGTCCAGGTGCCCCTCCGACACAGTCATGTCCTTCTGCCTAGATTCTACTGATGTACATTGTGTGAAGGGAGAATTAAGAGGACAAACCAGGGCCCCTTGTGACACGTTTCCCTTCAGCCAGGGCAGAAGCAGGGACCAAAGACAAGAATCCTGCCCCTAAACCTGTCTTTCCAGTTTCTGTCTCTTGCTTTCATTAAATCCTCTCAGAAAACCATAGACACACGGGTCCATTTAAACACCATATAGATCTCTTGATTCAGCCAAGTTGACAACCAAGACCAGTCATCACAGATAAGAAAGGCAGGAGGCCCAGAGGCAGAGGGAGGGGCTGTAAAGGTAGAAGCAGAGGTCAGAGAAGGTACCATGCTGCTGATTTTGAGAAGCCTGTAGAAGGTGTAGGGGTCGGGGTGGGGGTCACAACCCAAGAATGACGGTCCCCTCTGGAAGTCAGGAAGAAGAAGGAAGCAGGTTCTCTCCTAGAACTTCTAGGGCAGTGCTTCTCAACCTTCCTAATGCTGCGACCCTTTAATACAGTTCCTCAGGTTGTGGTGACCCCTGACCATAAAATTATTTTTGCTGCTACCACATAACTGTAATTTTCCTACTGCTATGAATTGTCACTATCTGATATGTGGCCCTAGTGAAAGGGTCATTTAAAGCCCAAAGAAGTCATGACCTGCAGGTTAATAAACACTGTTCTAGCAGGACCGTGACCCCTCCCACTCATTTTAGTCTCCAGATCCTCAGAATAGTAATAAGTAAAGTGAGATTGCTTAAAGCATCACATTTGAATGCTTTAGTATACTAGCCATAAAAAAAGAAAAAAAACAATACAATTAAGATCTTAGACCTCAGGATTTCAAAAACTCAAATGGTATTAGTGGAAAACATTGTTAGAGAAACATAGTTGGGAAATAAACCTGATTGGCCCATCATTAACTGGTTTTATCTTTGCTAGAGTTAGGACTTGAACCCAGGGCCTTGCAGACACCAGGTCACACTGTTCTACCACAACTCCAACCCTTGGAATTAATGTTGGTCAAAGCCAGACACTACTGTGGGGTTATTGATTTCTTTATAGATTTTGGCTGGTAGGGGCTGTATCCTCCAAGTCATGATTGGATGAAAAGAAGGAATTAAAGAAAAGAAAGGACATGGCTGCTCCTAGGTATGGTGAAGGGGAAAGTTTATTACAGATGTGTGGGAGAGCATAGCCAGAGGCAGACACATGGCGAGAGTCCAGAGTGGCCTGGCCCTAAACCATGTGGGAAGAAGGGGAGGGGAAGGGAGAGGGGGGACAGCAGCCAGGAGGCCAAAGGTACAAAAGGAGCAAACAGAGGGGTGGGTACCCGGGGTCTAGAGTCTATAGGGAGGAGCCTCTGGAGGAAGGGAACCCCAGCCCCTGGGCTGAAAAGTTCAGGGTAGAGGGTGGAGTATGCCAGTCATACCCTATAACAGGTAGGGACTGAGCGATGCTGGGAGGACATGGAGGCCCATTCCACTTTAATATGATAAGTAGGCATCTCAGAGTGTCCAGGTTTGAAACGTAAAAATGATTATGGCCTTGTAGAACATTAAGAACGAGGAACTTTTATTGTTTTTCTTTTCTTTCCCTTCAAAGGACTCAAAATATTATTGAAATTATTCCACTAGTGCCCTTGATGGGTTGATTGTGTTTTTTGATACAGGCTTTCTGCACGCTCATGTGGGGAAGCATGCTTTGCTCCCTGAAACACACCTTCAGAGTTGGGTGGGTTGCTGCATGCCTGGGATGGTGGTGCTGGGGTGCGGGAAGCACGGAGGCAGGAGGATCATGAGTTCAATGTCCTCTTTGGTTCTCTGGTTGAGTTTGAAGCCAGACTAGAGAACATGAGAACATTTCTCAAAAACAAAACAAAAACAAAAACATCCTTTAGCAAGTACAGTAAATACTACCAAAAAGAGGCAAAAGAAAGACCCAAGGTGATCAGTTTTTCTCTGGAAAAGATATGAGTTTTAAGACCTTTGGAAGCTGTGAGGCCAGATCAGTAACTTGTCACCAGAGCCCTACAGGCCACTTAGAGCAAATGCAGTGGGTGTCCCCTGCTGTGCTCTCAGCTCTCCAGCTCCTCCATCAGCAGCCTGGCTCCACCAATTCAGAGCCCAGTGACCTTGAAAGTATCCTCCCACGGCCTCACTTTCTTCATCTGAAAAACCCCAGCAATGTGTGTTGTAGCACTGTTAGAGAATTCTGGGAGAAACTGTGAAAACTGAGCTTAGGGCGGACGGAGCCTTGTGAGGGTGGAGCCTTGAGAGGCGGGGCCTTCGCGGGGAGGGCGGGGCATGCTCAACAGGCAGACATTACCTAGCAGAACTGGCACCTGCTTGCACCAGCAGTCTTTTCTTGATCTCTTGGGGGTGATAATGATGACAGCAACAGTTGCAAGGGCAGGCGGGTTTACCTTACAGGGTTCCTAGAGTGCTTTTCTGAAGAGCTAACAGTTGGCTGGATGAAAATGTCTATCCCAGGCAGACCTTTGGTAACAGGTAGGCTGCAAGACTGTGGGGGCAGATAGCTTGTCTACAGCCCTGGGTATCAGACGCCACTGTTGACCTGTTTCCCCTTTGACATTTCTGCCATTCAGGTATTTTCCTGTGCTGGTTTGCTGGACCTGCTTTCAAATTACATGCTGGGCCATGCTGGGCCAGTTTAAGGAGAATTCACAAGCTTCCCGCTTCTCTTTATTATTTTCTCATAAAGAATTAGAGATGTGCACTAGTCACAGGTGACGATTCCCTGAGGGCAGCCAGGCTCTGGCAGGAGAGCCACAGTTCTTATAACACTGTTGTTTCTTTGTTTTTTTTTTGTTTTTGTTTTTTGTTTTTTCTGTTTACAAGGGACACCAGGTCCACACACAGACTCCCAGAGGTCCTAGATAGAGCTGAGTACCCATGGGCCTCATAGTCATTGCCTTAAGAGAAGTCTTTGCAGGACTCCAAGGTCAAGCAATGCTCCCTAACAACTCACACACAAGTCAGAGCCCATGAGGAGGGGGAGACTAGAGACAGAGACTTCCTCCTTCAGCACTTAGTCTGTCAAGGGACCCAACTGTGAGTCAAGACAGATAGGAATGGTAACAATGAAAGGAATCTTGACAAGATAAAGTGCCAGATAGGTGAGGTGACTTAGGGTCACCCAGAAATAGGTGGAGCCAGACTAATCCGCCACTGGATTTACAGAAACAAAAGCAAACACCTGCTGCACATACCCAGGGGAATGAGTTCAGCCCCTCAGCCCCCTGTGTGGAGCAGACATTTTTCATTTACAAAGACCAACAAATCCTGAAGCTCAATAAATATATACCGATGTTCCACAAACACCAGGCAGCTGCTAAGTATAGATAAGAAAAACTATGTGTTCCTTGCAGTTAGCATAATAGATGCTTCTGGGGAGGGGCACTCCCACTGTAGCCATGGAATGAGGAGCCTCTGACAGGTAGTCAAACTCTGGATTCATTTGTGTGATTTAAGGTCAGCTTTAGAGTTAGGTAGCTTCAGACCTTTAGAAAACAGCTTTGTTCTCCAGTTCACAGGATGCTGGCCATCTCCAAATAGAGAACATTAATCTGTTGACATGCACTAGATAATTTGCTACAGACAAAATGTCCCATAGGGAAAAGGTTCTGGGATGGTCCCTTACCCCATCCAGGATTTGATGGACTTGGGGTAGGGCTCCCTAGCTACTCACCAGCTCCCACATCACAACGGGCACTGGATTGAGATGGGCTGCCCAGAGGGCCATTCTAGGGCTGCAGCTGGCCTCAGAGAAAAACTGGAAGATGCGCTTGACACTTAGAATGCCTATATTTAAACTCCAGGCTGAAAATGTATATACTTTTGCTACATTTCAAGTAGCTATTTAGTGACTCAATCCCATGGCTTTTGATTTTTATAGTCCAGACCTCACATATAGTTTCAAATGATCTTTTGTTGGAGAAAAAAAAAAACCCTTACATTTAGAAAGTTATCTTTGAACCAGAAACTCCTGAAGCTGAGCACTAAGTCTAAGTACTGAGTACTAAGTCTAAGTTGGTCCTAAGTACTGAGTTTATGGGTATCGCAATTGTAGCTGAGGATGCCTATAGATGTTTTGGTCCGGCAAGGAACCTGCAAATAGCTTCTGGCCAAACTCATGTCCAAACGTGCTCACAGACTCTCAGATAAACAGGGTGTGAGATTAACACCTCTACCATGTAAGGTGAGCGGCTGGCTCAGAAAGGGCCTTCCATGGCCTGGGAAGGAAGCCTGAGGGAGATTTCTCCATTCCAGAAGTGGAATTCCCGAGTCATCCTAGGCCTACCAGTGCTGTGGGACAGTCATTTGTTCTACACTGGGATCTTTCAGAGAGCGGGAAGTAAAAGTGGGTGAGGAAGAAAACACAGCCATCTCTGACAAGATGACCTTCTGCTTCCCGATACAGCAGGCTCTACTGCTACAGTCTCAGGCCACCTGC
Organism: Mastomys coucha; assembly: GCF_008632895.1. Taxonomy (NCBI): domain Eukaryota; kingdom Metazoa; phylum Chordata; class Mammalia; order Rodentia; family Muridae; genus Mastomys; species Mastomys coucha. Next base: position 176,989,370 of record NW_022196905.1, on the reverse strand, counting down.
TAGGATCCTGGCTAAAGTGTCCAGGGTCTGTACTGATGGCAAAGAATTGGATCAGGAGCGCGTGGCTGGAAATAGGAACAGCTTCCTAAGAAAGGGAAAGTGTGCCTGAGAATAGAGGGGGGAGTGGGAGGAGGGGGGCGTACTAGGGACCTGAAAAGCTCAGAAAGCATCAGGCCCCACTTAACCCTCTACAAGACAGTTACACTTATCTAACATGCCCCCACCTCACACACACATACATACCACCACGACCACCACCACCATCATTGGGATAGCCCAGGCTTATTTCACTCATGCTCTGTTGGATAAAGTCCTAGAGATTAAAGGCTCCCTGCAAACTGAGACCAAGTTGGAAAGGGCTCTCCCTGCCAACAGCTCCTTTCCTGTGTTAATCTCGACACCTGGATTTCCATTCCTCACTGTCTGTCTCACCCGCTGTGGGAGAGGAGCACCACTGGGGAGGAGCCCACCTGTGGTCCCTCCTTCCTACCGGAGATCTGTTTCTGGAAGTCTAGTGTGGTCTGACCGGGGCTGGGTTTACCACTCAGCACCGGATACAGTGCATCTCCTTGCCCTACTCATGGGCCGGAGCAGCCCTCCCTCCTCACACTGCTGTGCTTTTGGTCTTGTTTAGTCATTAAAGTTAGACTGTATATGTGTGTATTTAATAAAAATATACATCCTTATTACATTTTTTCAAACATATTTTGTTAATATTCTTTTCTCACGCCTCAACTCCTCCCAGGTCCTTGTTACCTCTCTACCAACCCAACTTAATATTCCTGTAAATAAGTAAATAAACAAGACAAAAAAATACCAAATGAAACAAAAAGATTACACAAACACACATGCACACACACATACACACATGCACACACACGCACAGATACATACATGCACGAATGCACGAGCACTCACATACACACACATATATACATGCGCACACTTGCACACAGACACAGATATACACACATGCATATATATACATGTGTACTCACATACACACACATGCACGCAGACATACACACAGGCATGTATGCATGCATGCTCACACACACACAAGTACACACACACACACACACACACACACACACACACACACACAGAGTTTTATGTTAACTAATTACTCCTGGGCATGGAGCCTACCCTGGGGTGAGGTTGATACAGTGTCACTTTAGGGGTGAGACTTTGTGTCTACTTCTATGCAGTGCTGGGATTTTTGTCCTGTTTGAACCCGTGTGTGTCCTGTGAACTCAGCCACCATCTCTGTGAATTCCTATGTGTATCAGTCCTATTGTGTCAGGAGGACATTGTCTTCTCGGAGTCGTCTACCACCCCTGGCTCTTACAATCTTTCCACCTTCTCTTCCTCATAGATCCCTGAACGATGAGGGAAAGGGTTTGATAAAGATTTGGGGCTGAGTGCTTCAAAATCTCTCATTCTCTGCTCCCCATCCTCTTGTGGGTCTCAGTGCTAATCACTGTCTACGAAAGCATAGAACGCATGCTTTCAGCTAAATTGTGTAAGCAAACTCGTGGGTCCCAGTGTTCCTGAACCAAACTAGATGCCAGCATATTGATCTCAGTCCAGGGCAAGACATGTTTTCCCCCGCCCAACACCCCATAATAGTCTCATAGTGTCTTGAAAGTCTCTCCCCCTGGACTCTGCCTCCGTTTCCACGTGTTAGTTTTCATCTCTACTCTGAGGAACAGAATGCAAATGAATGAAAACAAATGAGAACATCTTGCACTCCAAGGCGCTTAGTCACCAGTCAAAAGGTTTAACTACAAAGACCACAGAACGCTGCCACTTTTCCAGGCAGGTCCTACGGTGCCTGTGAGGGTCAGCATCGGAAACGTCCCTGGCACTCCAGCCGGTGACATCTTTTAGAGGCTGTGGAATGTTGAGGCGGTGGGGTTCAGCTGGGAAGAGATTGCCAGAGTGGGTCTTTAAAGGCCGTCACAGGTCCTGCTTCCGATCTTGCCCATGTGTCCTGGACTTTCATGACCTGCGCGGTAGCCTCCACCGCGCACTCCTGCTGCCGGGAACTAAGCTGCTTCTTTAAGCCTTTCCCGCCACAATGATCTGAAACCATGAGCCAAAGCAGCTCCTGCGCTACCTTCCTCTGGTTCTGTCTCCCTCCAACAAGGTATCTATAACTAACACAGTGCACGCTTCCCCCCTTTTCTTGCTTCCTTTTTAGTAGCTAAAATCTTTGACAGCTGTGATACCCACGGAAGGTTAGGATGCAGAGTTTCTTAGAGCCAACCTCTTAATGTCCCACTTATACCCGGAAGCCACCATTTGTCAAACGTCTAATTTAAATTCTCATTTCTGGAAAGCAGATCAAATTAGTCTACTGATATTGTAAAAATGTTAGCGATACCTTTTAAAAATATTAATTTATAATATAGACAAACAAAAAGTACAAATTTGTGTTTGATCTTATGAGTAGAAAGAAGGCTTCAGCTATGTCAAAAAAAAAAAAAAAAAAAAAAAAAAGTCCTGGATAAAAATCCTCAGCAAAAGTAAAAAAGCAGGCTGGGCGGTGGTGGCTCACGCCTTTAATCCCAGCACTTGGGAGGCAGAGGCAGGTGGATTTCTGAGTTCGAGGCCAGCCTGGTCTACAGAGTGAGTTCCAGGACAGCCAGGGCTATACAGAGAAACCCTGTCTCGAAAACACACACACACACACACACACACACACACACACACACAAAGTAAAAAAGCTGTTAGTCCAATTATTTTGACAAAGTAATAGCTATTTACTGTTGCCTAAATTTAAGCTGTACAATGAGTTGCTTGAAATCACAAACAGGACTTCTGAGGAGCAGAGACCTGGGAGCAGCTGAGAACGTGATTCAAGCTCAGGACAACTCATTAAGCTGAAGCTGAGCGGTTAGCAGGTGCTCTGGTATCTAAACGCAAGTAGGATAAGAAGATTCACTTCCTAAATTCCCTCACAAGCTGCTGGCAAGCGGTCCCAATTCTTCATCAAGCTCTCTCCGTAAGGGACTTCTCACAGCACGACTCCCCCAGAGTGGAGTATGCCTGGGGAAAGAGAGCCCAGGAAACAGAAGGGAAAGCAGGCTCTAACCTACTCCTTAGGTGTGCAGACCAGCCCCACGACAGTGACATGCTTTGGGACTGACTCAGGCAGCAGGAACCATTTTGAAGAATGGTTTCCTCTCAAGAGCAGGTTAAATATAGGAATCGATTCAAAACTCTCGTTCTGTTCTTATCAAGAATTCTTATTGAGAAACTAATTTTCCCTGTGGCTCGATAATCAGCTGTGGGATCAGAGTTATCAATGTGGGACAAAAATTAATCAATTGGTATACAACGCGTTCACTTGAAACATTCCCCACTGAGGCCCCATGGAAGGTATCCAATCCCAAGGTCAGTTTAGAGACTCACAATCAATAATCAGTTATTCAAAGGAAATAGCTGCAAGCTGGTTACGCGGGTCTCCAGAGCGTTGTACCTAATGGCTATTCCCACAGACGAGGTGCATAAAAAGGTCAGAAAGGACAGAAGCCAGGAAAAGCATGATCCTGAAGGGGAGACGTTTGCTGCTGACTTCCAGCTGAAGGAGACGAGTTAGTTAAAATAGCCCTGACGAGATTGCTTAACCGAGCTTAATACCTGTTCTTGGTGGCTAGGGCAGTAACGTGGGTGGGTATCTAACACTGACTGAGAAATCTGGAAGTTAAGGAGAGATGTTGGTAAGCCAGCAGCCATGATGTGAAAACAATGTGAAGATGTTGTCGTCAGCTTGGGATAGCTCGGGAGCTCTGAGGAAGATAGTCCATGAATGTTTCTTAAGGAGTAGAAGACAGTAGGTAGAATGTTCTCTTCTGGGTCCACTTAAATCTAAAGGAGGCCAATCTGAGAAGGGATAAGACCAAGATAGCAATTCCACATGGCATAAAACAAGAAAAACACAAGTGATGGAGGGGAATCAACCATTGTATTGGACAAGGTTGTCCAGAGGAACAATCAACAGGATAAGTGTGTATATTGCAAGGGGGGGGGGTTCATTGGATAGGCTTGCATGAGTGGCACTAAGGAGGCCAACCATAGCTATCGTACTGGCTGGTTTTGTATGTCAACTCGACACAAACTGGAGTTATCACAGAGAAAGGAGACTCCCTTGAGGAAATGCCTCCATGAGATCCAGCTGTAAGGCATTTTCTCAATTGGTGATCAAGGGTGGGAGGGCCCCTTGTGTATAGTGCCATCCCTGGGCTAGTGGTCCTGGGTTCTAGAAGAAAGCAGGCTGAAAAACCCAGGGGAAGCAAGCCAGTAAGGAACATCCCTCCATGGCCTCTGCATCAGCTCCTACTTCCTGACCTGTGTGAGTTCCAGTCCTGACTTCCTTGGGTGATGAACAGCAATGTGGAAGTGTAAGCTGAATAAACCCTTTCCTCCCCAACTTGTTTCTTGGGCATGATGTTTTGTGCAGGAATAGAAACCCTAAGACAGCTGTCACTGTGTTATAAAAGCTAAGAATGTAGTAGTGGATTTAAGTCTGGGAAGCTGGCTACCTCAGCAGTCCTAGCTGGGAAAGCCATGGGGGAGGAACTAGTGCGGATGGAGTCCCTGTTAGAAGGCTAAGCTAGATGACGGCTGCTGAGGACCTGAACACACACACACACACACACACACACACACACACACACACACACACATTCAGAAAAGAAAAGGGCCTTGCATGCTTCCTTCCCACCATGATTTCCTTCTACCCATATTTGGGCCCATTGGATGGTACCCCCTATATTTAGGATGAATCTTTCTTCTCTAATCACTGAACCACATGTCAGTCAGTCACACCAAGGATCACCTTCAAGTCCTAGACAACCCAGTCAAGTAGAGAACCAAGACAAGCCTTTACAATCACAATGCAGGAATTACCACCAGAGAGGCATAGCAGGAAGGTCACCAAAGAACACATAAGGTCACCATGAGGAAGTGAGTTTTAAATACAGAGACGGTGAGCCATACAATACCAGTAGCCATTGGGCAAGAACTTTCCAGAGTCGTCCTCCCTGGAATTTTCTTGCCAGCATCATGTGTGATGAGCTGTGGGGAGGGGCGCTGTCCTTTTCCCACACCAGTGCAACCAGCTTGCTCCCAGTGGATCCCAGTGGAAAGAGCCAGGTTTAACATGAGCTCAAGTTGATGCTTATTTCTCAGGAGGAAGCGTTTTATAGGATAGACCTGTGTCTCAAGGTGAGTGGGGGGATTGTTTTTAGCTGGAGAACCAAAGCTGAGTCAGATGGCACTTCAGTTTCTGTCACAGGGAAAGAGGGCAGAGCCATGATGGGACACTTCACAGCTAATAAGACTGTTTATGCGATTGGACCTCATGGTTCCACCCTTGTCCCTGTCATCTTATAAGTCTCATCACCTCTGTTTGGAATCAGCATCAGTTTTATATCAGCATGCACTGATTAAAGAAAATAACAGATTTCAACATAATAAGTTCACACACGTGCATTAGGAACTTTGACCCTGTTTCACCTACGACTCTATTCTGTCTCCTTCCCCTCCTCCCTCGCAAGTCCCCTTCTGTCTGCTTCTCGGGTGACTTGCATCTATATTGTCATAGGTGAGAATGAGACAGAAAAATAAGGAACCGGAGCAGGACTCTCTACCTTCCTAGTGCTGTGACCCTTTAATGCAGCTCCTCATGCTGTGGTGACCCCCAACCATAAGCTTATTTTCTTTTTTTTTTTTTTAAGATTTTATTTATTTATTATATGTAAGTACACTGTAGCTGTCTTCAGACAGCACCAGAAGAGAGCATCAGAACTCATTATGGGTGGTTGTGAGCCACCATGTGGTTGCTGGGATTTGAACTCATGACCTTCTGAAGAGTAGTCGGTGCTCTTACCCGCTGAGCCATCTCACCAGCCCGCTTATTTTCATTGCTACTTCATAACTGTAATTTGCTACTGTTGTGAATAGTAATGTAGATATCTGATATTCAAGATCTGTTTTCATTGTTACAAATTAATCCAAAGGGGTCATGACCCACAGATTGAGAACCCCTGAACTAGACAATATATTGAACCAAAATAATTTCCCTTGTCACATGTCCACAGGATGGAGACTTCTGTGTCTGGTCTTCTCAAGGCCTCTTTGTTGATCCTTACTCATATGGAACCCAAAAGCTAAGACCCTTCAACTACTGGCCCTTTGGCCCCTTAGATATTCATCCATTTGTTTATTCAATCACATTTCAGAGTTTCCAAACTCCTCCTCTCTACTTTTCTCAGAAAAAATTAAAAATTGAACTCCTTAAAAGCATATATGCATACTACTGATTCTTGCTCTATATTTTGTATCTTAGGTCTTTAAAAAGATTTTTCAAGTGCCTTTATATTTGTACATTACAGACCTATTTTGATACACAGTGGTAGATAGGCTGCATCAAATCCCAACTTCAAACAAAGAGCCAAATGGATAATTAAATTCAATAACACCACATATTGGAGAGTTCGTATTTGTTCCATTTACTAGGGTGGAATTCTTTAGCATATATTTAATCTTCATGGCTCTGTTCCTGTGCTCTCTTCAGCTCTCTATCCATGACACACACACACACACACACACACACACACTTAAACTCATTCTCCTGTCAAAATACATTTGATATCCAGTATTCACTCAGTTCCTGATCCAGAGTCTCTCCAGCCACAGTGCCTTTACTTCTCTTCAATCAGAATGCTGTTGCCTCCCCATCTGAGTTCTGCCCCAACCTGTGACCAACAGTTAGGCATAGGGCAATTGTTTCAGTAGGAAGTTTAAGTGCAAATTTATCATCATCATCATCATCACCATGTTATATCACACGTTAGCTACTTATTGCAATGTATCATGGGGCTAAAGCAATATTAGGCTACATTAGTAAGTAAAAGAGTGTTCATAAAATGATAGATGATGCTCTTTAGCTAGACACATCTGAAATGCCAGTCTCAGAGCTGGATACCCTCCTAGAGGGGAAATGTTACCCAGCTAGAATATCGACAGAGGACAACTAGAATCTGACCACATGAAGACAATGGTTACTCATAAGAGTCTTGCTCCAAGATGCAGCTAGTGGTTGCGATTGTACAAAAATAAGAAGAAAGAAGAAAGTTAAGGAAAGCTAATGTCAATTCTATGCTGAGGTGAAATGCAAAGATTAATTTACTAAATTGATTTGCAGGATGAAGGATGCCCATGCCATGGAAGGGATCCAGCTGGATGTGAGAGAACTTGGCAGTTGTTTGCACTCAGTGGGTCATAGTGATCTTATTAATATGGCTTTCCCCTCTCTTGAGCCCTTTTAGACCCCAGTCCCTTAACTAACCTTTTTCACAATGATTCTGGAACTCCTAGTCTACAGCAGTCCCAGGTCTTACATTCTTTTGTCTCTGTAGATTTATAATTTGGTTTCTTTGACTCCAGTCACTATTCATGAAAGTTTTTAATTTTTTGTTATGTTTTTCATGCTATAATGGGCTGAGGAGATGTCCCAGTACTTAAGAGCACTAACTACTCTTGCAAAGGACTGAGGTGGAGTTCCCAGCACCCACATGGCAATTTAGAACTGCCTGTGACTCCAGTCCTAGGGGATCCAATGCCCTTTCCTGGCCTTCCCAAATACTCACACACATGCGGTAAATATGAATGCACACAAGCACACACATACAAATAATAAGTAAAAGAAACTCTGAGCTTCTTAACAAATTTAAGAATTATCCCTAACAAAGAAGGGTGGGATAGCTCATTTCAGCCAGGATTTGGAGGTGTCAGTCTGTGGCTAGAGCCACTGCTGCTGGGCTGATGGGAACTAGAATATCATACTGGGGACAGAGTACAGTTCATCTTATTCCTGGGCCACCAGGAAGCCAAGAGTGAAGGGCAGGGTGGGCATAAGATTGATCCTTCAGTGGAATTCTTCCAGTGACTGTTATACTCCAATCCTAGCTTCTACCCCCTCCCAATAATGGGATCAAACTATGAAACCATCAGTGGACTGATTAAGTCAGGAACCCCATGGTCCAAACATCTCTCCAAAGCTCCATCTATAAGCTTTGCACTGAGACCAAACGTTCAACCCACAATGCTATAAGGGGGACACCTCATATTTAGACTACAGCACAGCATCCAGCCCGGACCCTTGTATGGAAAAGAAGCTTAATTGTACATATTTACTGTGTCATAATATGCTGGGCCATAAAGCTTACTATTCTACTAGTCACTTGGAAATTCCCAATGCACTTTCCTGAGCCCTGCTTCAGAAAGCCCCACCTCTTGTTATTGATCATCTCTGAAAAGCTCATCCCCATCTATTTCTTCCCCCGTTGTATTTTTTTTTTAAAAGAAAAACCTTTTTCTGGCAGTAAGTCTTTTTCTTATTTAATGTGTGGTCAGAATCATCAACAAGAGGGGAACAGATGGCTGAGTTGGAAGGAGATGATTCCAGGCTGTCAGAGGTTTAACAAAACTAATGAAAGGAAATCTACCAAAGACACAGAAAGGCACGGGCATTTGAGAGGTTTGAGAGCTCAGCCCACTGCGCCTGGCAGCTCCTCTCCACCAGCTCTCCCCCACCCTTTGCCCCTCAGAAGAACGTGAGGTTGCCAAGCTGAATCTGATGTAACACAGCACTGTGGCTCTCCCAAGCACATGCACAGGACTGGCTGGCTGGGTTGCCATTGTCTTTCAGCAAATTATCTTGGCATAGTTCAGCTGCCCAGGCTGTGCTTGGGTACACCTGGCTGTGGTCCCAGATCCCCTGATGTGACAGCTAAGCAGACAGTGTAATGCAGCATGGGGGGCATGCTTTATTTCATTGTGGGGGCAATGCTACTTCTGAGAGGCTATTTCATAATTCTTACACCTGCTCCATTCCGTGAGCATACGTGTCCCAGCCCCCCTGCCTCTTCTCTCTCTGATTTTCTATGGATAAAAAGCTTGCAAAATGGCCCCATCTGTTTCTATCAATCTTTGTCCTCTAAGGAAACCTGGCATTACGTTAACCACGAGGACACGCGTCCCTTGGTCACCTCCTGGCACAGGGAGGCCAGCGGCATCCCCCTAATGAAATGCTGGTGTGCTTTGACTTTCTCTGAGACAAGGTCGTAGTGTACTGCTGACTGGCCACAAGCGCAAGCCAATCCTCCTGTCTAGGCTTCCCAATGCTGGGATTACAGATTTATGCCACCATGGCCAGCCTGGGCTCTTGTTTTCTCATGTCCCGGAGAGCAAAGGCTGAGACAAATGGATAAGACTCCTCAGAGAACATCAGGCATCAGGTGTGTGTGCATGGGACCTGGGTTACCGGAAGATCTGCAGAGAACCTGAAGTGAGACAGAGAGAGTCAGTAGCTACGGGCCTCACCAACCTCACTTGACATTCCAATATTAGTTGCTACAGCAGGGAGACCTGAGGACCAGGCATCTTACTTAATTTAGATTCATGCAGACACAGCCTAGGTTTTCTAAAAGGAGCAGCCAACACTGATGATCTTACCATCAAGTAAGTCGCGATGCACCTGAAGTGGAAGGGAGAGGCTGACACAGGTGGCACGGTCTGAGGATTGTTAAAAATAGGGTCTGAGGGAGAAGTTGGGTATGTGTAGAAGGCATTCACTTCACCATCTAGAAGAGACCAAAGGTAGAATAAGACATTGAGCCAATCAGCAAAGAAAGCAGTATCAGAAGAAATAGGGCATGGTCCAAGAAATGGATACATACAGCCCAGTATTCTCTAAGATGCATAGCCATTATTCAGCAGGGTGCTGGGAAGCATCCGTAGGCCGATGGGAGGAGAGCTTAGATAGGGGGAAGCATCCATAGGCCAATGGGAGGAGAGCTAGATAGACTGCATCATAGGAAAAAAGACTTTCTGTACCAAATGAAAGGGCTGTGGCTAAAGCGGGTAGGGATGGGGGAGCAGATTCTGATGTGAGAGCTCTAGGCAAAGAGATAGGTGACAGGCTCAAGTTTTCTCTTCAAGAACTTGGATCTCTCTCTCTCTCTCTCTCTCTCTCTCTCTCTCTCTCTCTCTCTCTCTCTCTCTCTCCTTCTCCTTCTCTCTCTCCCTCAATCCCTCTCTCTCCTCTCCCCCCTCCTGTTTCTCTCTTCTGTTGATTCTTGAATGCATCTGCAGTTTTGAACTGATGATCCTCCTGCCTCAGCCTCTTGAGACTTGGGATTGGTTCTAAGTGTCTGTGCCTCTGTGAATGTTATCTTCTCAAAGAGATATATTCCAGTCACCCTGTTCAAAATCATAGTCTCTGCCAACATCCATGATAGTATTTTAGATCAGCAATGGTCCATGACCATCAACCTGACCAAACTGATACCTGCCTAGGAGGATAGCCAAATACACTTCTGGGTGTGTCTGTGATGGTGTTTCCAGAGATGACTGGATCTTGAGGAGTCTGACTTAGAGGTCCCATCAGTGTTTAAATGGATTCATAACAAGCTGGAAAGGTGGGGGAATTTGGAGGTAACATTTAGCTGAAGGAAGCAGGTCACTGGAGACATACATACCCTTAGCTAAATCTTGCCTAGACCCCATTCTCTGCTTCCTGGACACTATTGTGTAAACTATTTGACTCAGTTAGGCTTTTCTTGGCATAAAAAAAAAAAATGACAGTCTTGAAACAGTGAGCCAAAATTAATCTTTTCCTACTTAAGTTCTGTTAGCTATTTTGGTCACAGTAGCATGGAAATAACATATATGTGTGTGTATGTGTGTGTAATTTAGGCATTAGTTATGTTTTCATTGTTGGCCTTTCCCATCACCTTGGAATATAACTTGACAGAGGTTTCTGTGTATTTTGGCATTATTTATAACCTAAGTTTCCAGGATAGAGCCTTGCATATAGTAGAATGTAAGTAGCAGTAATTCAAAGGAGAAATGATAAGGGCAAATAAGAGAGTGGTATTGGGAATAAGAAAAACAGGATCTTCACGTATGTTATATGACTTCCTGACTGGTTGAAAATGTTGGTTGAAAGAAAGGGAATGATCAAGCTTTAAGAATCACCTGAAACAGGTAAAAATGTAAAAGGAAGACAATGGTGAGCCCTGTTAGACTATTTTAAAATGGAACTGGTTGTAAAGTCTTGTGCTAGCTAGTTTTAATGTCAGTTTGACACAGTCTCCTGGGAGGAGGTTCTTAACGAGGAATTATCTAGGCCAGCCTAGCTTGTGGGTATGTCTAAGGTTGTCTTGATTGATTATTGACATATGAGGATGCAGACCACTATGGGTGGCACCATTTTCCAGACAAGAGGTTCTGAACAATATAAGAGAAGAAAAAGCTAGCAGAGAATAAACAAGCCAGCATGAATGTATATATTCTCTTTTTGCTCTTGACTTGGATGTGGCATGACTAACTGCTCAAGCTCCTGCTTCTATTTCCCCAATGATGGACTACTATTCGGAGTTGTAAGTCAAAAGAAACCTTTTTCTCCCCTAAGTTGCTTTTGTCTAGGTATTTCATCACAGCAACAGAAATGAAACTAGAAAAGGTATTCAAGTGGAGACACAGTGGGCAGGTAGAACCACCCACAGAGCCCGCTGCAAGATACTGTAGAACACTGATGGATACAGATCTCAGGAGCCAGAAAGACCTCTATATCATGCCAGAAGCATGTACTGGAGAAAAGCTTCCTGCACGTTTGAGAGAGCATAATTAAACTTGTGGGTGGTTCCAAGTTTCATTCCCAAGGGCGGTCTTCCCTATTCGGTGCTATCTGAGACATCCCAACCAAGAAGAAGGGTTTGCAGAAGTACAGGGACACATTCTTGGAACCCTTACGTCTTGTTTAGCTGAAGACTACTAAGCACCCACTCAAGAGGACTCAGCAGTGCTGTTTATCTCAGACAGCTATCTAAACACTGGTGAAAGGACAAAGGACGAATGTGTTCTCTAAAGTAAAGCATGCCTCCCTTCTGGGTGTCTTACCACGTTCTCAAAAGTGTTGCATGAAGACGAGTATGCTACCTCCCTTTATAGATGGGGCCAGTTCACAAAGAGGTTAAAGTAATTCCCAAGTATTGTACGAAAGTCAGAGGGCAACTCCTGGAACAAATCTTTGAAATCTTGGATCTCAGAGATGCCCAGATTGAGGCCATCCTGGTCACAAAGGCTTAGTCAGATTTATGAGCCAATCAGAAGAAATGTTACTCCAGTTATCTTAGATTCCTAGGTTTGAATGCTAATGGTTCACCCTTTCCTTTGACATTTTAAAGCTTACATGCATAATACACATACACACACACACACATACACACACACACAACTATATATTATATATATTTAAGTATGGGTATTTTGTAGCCTAATTCTAGTTTTCCTTCTGTCTCCTCTGACTCTGGATCCATCTGACATAGATGAATTGTTGAAAAGAGTAGAAAAAAAATATAATTCTTTTCTGCAGTGGGTTAAGGTTGTTCCATGATGTCAAATGGTAGGATTGGCATGGAGAAACACTGAGTTCTGAGCAAGGTCTGGCTGGGTTTCAGAGTGAGGCTAGGATGTGCGTTGCAGGTTTCCGCTGCCGACAGGTATCTTAGTCACAGTTCAATAGCTGTGAAGGAACATTATGACCAAAGCAATTTATAAAAGGAAGAGTTTATTGGGGGTGTTCAGTTTCAGAGGGAGAATGCATGACAATCATGGTGAGAAACAGACAGCAGGCAGGCAGACTGAAAGCTTATATGTTGAAAGACAAGCATGATGCAGAGAGCCAGAAAGAGCTAATTGAGAATGGAATGGGGTTTTGAAGCCTCAAAGCCCATCCAATGACACACCTCCTCCAGCATGGCCACACCTCCTAATCCTTCCTACCAGTTCCACCGGCTGGGGAACCTGGGTAGGAAAGCATTCAAATGTATTATCCTGTGGAGGCCATTCTAATTTAAACCACCACATAACGGAAGATACTGGACTTCTTTCTTTGAGACCAGTTTTTGTCTCAGAGGTCCATAATGCTATGTTAAATATTAAGTACCTTTGCTATCATCAAAATGTAGCCAGTTCTATCCAGACCAAACAAAATTAGCAGATGTTTATAGCTCTGCTATTTTTGTTCACTAGAATTCTAGAATCCTGACAACATGGAGTTCCCCTCTACCTAGGAGGGTAGTGACAGTGGGTGACAGAATACTGGGTGCTGTTTCAGAGTTAGCATGAAATAAGAAAGTTGTATAACTGGAAATAGTCTTTGGTATTTGCAGAAAGGCTTGTCCAAAGGTTATGTGTTGCATGATGGGATTTTTCTCTCTAATACTTCGCATCTCCAGGTAAGCACCAGAAAGTATGAGTTGAAATTGCATTGCTTGTGGCAAGCAAAGGCAGGGCTTTATTTCCAAAATCCACAGCAGCTAGAAGCACCCATGGCGTATGGAAGACTCTATGGCCCTGCAGGAGGCTGAAGCAGGAGTTTACAGCGAGCCTTGCCTCTATGGAGAAACTCTGTGCCAAAGCAAGACAGAAGACCCTGAAAGTTCCACAAAAGAAATGTATGGAAACAAAAGGAAGGTGTCACACCTTATAGGGGGGACACTGGCACACGTCCACTTAGAACAACAGCTAGACCAGAAAGTCATGAGTGACAAGATTATCAACAATCATATATGGTAATTTTTAGAATACATTAAACAAGATTTGGGGTTAGGGAGAAGATTTAGGTGCTAAAGTGCCTGAAACACAGCATGAGAAGCCCTGAGTTTAGATCACTATGCAAAACTATAAGCATGATAATAATCACCTAAAAGCCCAGTGTTAGTGAAGATGGTAGAGCTAAAACAAAACAAAACAAAATCTCAGAGACTCACTGGGCAGCCAGTCTAGCCTACTGGTGAGCTGCAGGCTCACTGAGAGCTGTCTCAAAAATTGAAATGGAGAGTGATAATAAACACTAGGAGTTGGACCACCAGCCTTTACATATACATGCAAACAGAGCATATGCATAGACACACATATATGTATACTCCTCACACATATACATAAACACATTTTAAAAATACTATAGGCTCAACTCTGGAAATATTTCCTTAAATTATATATGTATTTCCCTCAAGGGATCCTAATTAAATTAGGCAAAATAATTGCTGCTAATGATAGCATCTTTATTCAAATCCACCATGGAAAAATTGACATTTTAAAAAACAAATACACACACACACACACACACATATATATGTATATATATTCTACACACATATATACATATACATTTATTGATAGCACATAAAGATTAAAAAAACAAACACAGATGGTAAAGCATCTAGTATGAGTAGGATATTTTAAAAGTACATGTGTATTTAAATTATATTTTATGGGAAAATTAGAGGGAATTCTATGATATGAACTTAATGGTATTTATTTTGGTATGCTATAGTTTCAGAATTTACTTTTGAAATATTTTCCATTATGTTCTAGCTAAATTTTTGCCAGGCTAGTGTTTAGTTTCAAAGAGTTGCAACCTGAATTCAAGGAAATAGAAACACAGGTAGAGGAAAGCCCTCATTAGCCGCAGGAAAAACGGCCTTGGAAGCAAGCTGGCCCAGAGCCACAGTCCTCATCAGAACCCAGAAGAATCCTTAGGCTTTGGAAGCTGTTGAGACAGAGGGACAGGAGGTGGCCTCGCTGGCTCGGATGCCTTTCTTCCTTGAACTATGGTTCCCAGGAGAAAGTTGAGCTTCACATTCCTTGTAGCCCTCCAGCCAACTTCTTGGTTTACGTGCAGACTTCTAGAAGACTCTGTTGTCCAGAGTTAAAGTGTGGGAAGACATCGGCGTGGCAAAACTGAATGAAGATTGCGGATAAAATGAGTGTGTGTCCGTTAAGGTCTTTGGAAATAGGAAATCAATCTGAGCAGCTCGTTAGATGTGGGATCTCCCCATGTCCAAATGATCTGAGCAGCTCGTTAGATGTGGGATCTCCCCATGTCCAAATGAAGTGTCTAATGAGCAGTGAAAGGAGACAGCACTCAAGCTTCAAAGGTTTGGGAAGTTCATGCTTGTCTAAACAAAAATAACGGATGGAATTCCAGGTCACCTCCAGGCAGCAGAGGGCCAGCATTAATCTTGGATGGAACTTCCCTAGGGCTCTACAGCCAGGCAGCACTAATCTATCTGGAAGAGTTGAGGTCATCTACCAGCAGTCCCTTGGGAGACTATTTATGGCGCATCTTGCAGAGATTCTAGCTTTCATCTTTAAAATGGAAATGAAGCACTTGACAGTTTCATCGAATATGTCAGAAGAAAATGTTCAGCTAAGGGGCATATGAGGGCTCCTCAGACTCTGCCCCATTTCTCCCCTTGAGGATTCCCTTTCCTCAAAAGTTTCCACTGCTCCCATGATCATAAAACCTAGCTCTTTTCCCCTTCTTTAAAAAACCATTTTGATCTGAGACCCCCCCCCCCAAAAAAGCTCTCTTGTCCCTTCCTTCGGCAATCCTAGACACTCTGACATGTGAAAGCACCTCACCTAGAATTAAGATACCAAAAGAACATTCTCTATATGGGCAGAATGCATGCCTGGGGATTGCAAGGCCCTAGGTTCTCTGACATTAATATAATAATTTTAAAATGGTTTTTAGGAAGCCTGGCAGAAGAAAAGCTGAGTCTAAACTGAAGCCACTGCCACTCAGGTTGAGCTGCAGACGGCAGGCTGGGAGCCACCCCTGCTTGCTTTGTCTCCCAGAAAATGTCTGAGGTCCACAGTGCTCTCCCGATTCCATATTTTACGCCAGGAGAGCATGCTGCCCGTTATCCAAGAACTGAGACAATTGTAAAATAGATTATGGAGAACTGAAAAAGATCAGCTTTGTCTCCTGTCCTTCCTCCCCACTCCCTATTTTAATATGCCATAAGACCTGAAGACAGTGCTCCGGAATTTTTATTTCCAATTCTTATTGGAAAGTGGCGAGATGACACGCTTCCCAGCACGGTCCAGGCAAGACCTTCCAGAGAATAAATAGAGTGCTCACAGGGAGAGTTAGACAAAAGCCAGCCAAAGTCTTGATCAATGACTGCTATGTGCCAAATATTGTAAGAACACAGAGAGGCTAACAAAGATAAGAAAAATATCCTTGTCCTTAGGGAGCATGTAGTTGTGAGTAGAGAGGAAGGCAAATATAGCTCTCCCTATGAGGCAGAAAGCAAATCACAAGATCTTTTTCTCAGATGGACCCGTGTGCTTGCTACGATGAGGAGACCCAACTGAAAGTAGAAAGCAGAGGCTACAAGAAGGGAAGGCAGTTAGGATCAATAGCCAGGCTCTAAGCAAGAAGAAACAAAGGTCTCAGCCTGGGGAGTGTTTCTAGCACCTAAGAGGGTAAGACAAAGGGAAGTCCTCCTGTAGGCTGTGGTTGACGGTCACCATGACTGTTGCCCAGGAAGACTGAGGAAGCCAAATAACCCCAGGGTTCCTGCCCTGCTAGACCGGAGAAAGGTGCAGCCATCAGCCCTGCTGGGGAAATCAGAAGGAGAGAAGTTGTGTGTCTCTTAACCAAGATGCTTAGGACCAGAGGGATTTTTGGATTTTGGATGTTGACATATTTACATAGACAGAATAAGCTCCCTTGAATGGTGTGAGACTCCAAGGCTAAAGATGAAATTCAATGATGTCTCCTATACCTCACCCCTTACACACATAGCCTAATGATTTTATGGTGTCACTTGTAAGCATCATATTGGTACCCCAAGGGTTTTAGATTTTGAAGTAGTAATGTTCAACCCATTTTAAAACCATAGAAAGAGAAGCATGCTGATGAAGATCTTTTGAAAGAAATAGAGCTGGGCGGTGGTGGCGCACGCCTGCCTTTAATCCCAGCACTTGGGAGGCAGAGGCAGGCGGATTTCTGAGTTCGAGGCCAGCCTGGTCTACAGAGTGAGTTCCAGGACAGCCAGGGCTACACAGAGAAACCCTGTCTCGGAAAAAAAAAAAAAAAGAAAGAAAGAAAAAAGAAAAAATCGAGTTTAATCTGCTCTTGTCCTTCATTCTCTGCAAAGTATAAACACTCAAAACCTCCTGATTATAGTGTCCCCTCTATGAGAGGGTAGCCAGGGAGCACACTAGTCCCAGGTAGTTCTCAAATACTCTTACCATTAGTGACACAATTCAAAGCACCCCCAGAGAGCTGTTTTTTTTTTTTCTCTATTTGTCTCCAAGAATCCTTTAATTAATAAAAAGGCAAAAAATGCAGCCTAGACACGAGGTAACCAAAACACACCAAAGACGCCATTGATTCAGAATCTCTTACAAAAACAAATCCGCTGGCAGAATTCTAACTGGGTAAACAGTCCCTAAAATGGGAATCCAAGCAGAGAGAAGGGTGCAGGATGCATCAGATCATAAACAAACCCCTCTTTAAAGTCTCTGAGCCAGAAAATCAGCCCCAGTACCAGCTCAGAGAAAGAAGAATGTCCTGGCAGTCCTGCCCCCAGTGACCAGGGACCAGATGGCCAGGCATTTGGAAACATCTTGGGTTTTGCTGCATAGGAAGTAGTCTCCGGGGTGGGGGTAGGGGTAACCCCGGTTGGCCTGTGTCATGCTCCTCTTCCTGCTGTGTGCCATCAGTACCATTTCCATTGGGATCAGAGTAGAAGCTCAAAGCCTACTTGATTCTTTTCATAATTTCTTCCTAAGAAGTGGGGAATCTCCTGTCACCTTTCGAGTGACAAGCAGAAGCCTACGAACTAAATATGATCATGCATTCTGATTTTTGAGAAACCAGGTTTAGGGTTTGATCCTTTACATGTTCCATTAAAAGTCACACAGAGTAAAATTATGATTTTTCAACTGTGCATTTCGGTGGCTTTAAAAATCAATGCATCTTGCTGTAAACACGTCTCTGATGTTTCCACTAATGGATACTGTCTTAGTTAGGGTCTATATTGCTGTGATGAAACACCATGACCAAAAAGCAAATTGGGAAGGAAAGGGTTCATTTGGCTTACACTTCCATATTACTCTTTATCATTGAAGGAAGTCAGGACAGGAACTCAAAGAGAACAAGAACCTGGAGACAGGCCATGGACGATCAATGCTTACTGACGTACTCAGCCTGCTTTCTAATAGAACCCAGGACCACCAGGCTGGGGATGACCCCATCCACAATGGGCTGGGCCCTCCCCCACCAATCACAAATTAAGAAAATGCCCCACAGGCATGCCTACAGCTCTGTCTTAGGGAAGTACTTTCTTAGTTGAGGTTCCTTCCTCTCAGATGACTTTAGCTTTTGTGAAGTTGACATAAAACCATCTAGCATAGATATATTTTTAAGATGCCTGGATCTATGGCTTTGTTTTGCTACCATAAAAGCATTATAAAACTGATTCCATGTTGAAACATGGAGTTTGGGGGGTAACCCAAGTCTCTGTTCACAGGTCATGGTCATTCAAATTTGGCTCTAGAATAAACGTTCATTCACTTTGAGGTGAGAGCTATGTTTTCTGAGTTGGTACACTCATACACATAAAGTAAAAATGAATAAAACTAGGCAGTTGTATCCTGAGTTGTTTTTAATTTTCTTCTAGTTGTTTATTAGAATTTATATTTACAAATCCAAACTTTGCGGCATACATCATGTTCATCAGCTCTTGCTAAATTCACTTCATGGTTTTGCAGACTCCTTAGATTTCCATTTATAAATACATGTAATTAGAATGGTCTTTACCTTTAATTGCCAATTTTTATAACCTCTCTTTGCTTCTAGTTTCTAGGCACTAGCAAGGCTCTCAGATACAGCACTGAATAGATGTGACAGCAGTCAACCTTGTCCTTGATCTAGGGGAGAAGGTATTATTATACATGCTACCCTTAGGATGACATCAGCAGCGGATTTCCTTACAGATTGATAGAAGTGCCTGCTACATAGCGAGATACTATGTTTTGGCCAACCAATGTATCCAAAATTCAAACAAATAGGAGCTAATTTGAAAATTGTATGTAGGGGCTGGGCAGTGATGGTGCGTGCCTTTAATCCCAGCACTTGGGAGGCAGAGGCAGGCAGATTTCTGAGTTCGAGGCCAGCCTGGTCTACAGAGTGAGTACCAGGACAGCCAGGGCTACACAGAGAAACCCTGTCTTGAAAAAAAAAACAAAAAACAAAAAACAAAAAAAATTGTATATAGAAGAGATTTTTATGTTATATTTAATTGGAATCTTCAGAGACTACTCTTTTAATCTCAGCTTATGATGCTGGGCCAGTCATACTATATAAAACTACAACAATATCTGCCGGTATTTATGTATAATTGTGCCATATATTTCACTTTATAGGATGTTTGCTTTTACTGCTTTCACTCATACAAAAAGAAGATAAAATTATGAAGGTGAATCCAAGATACCCATTGTAAGGCTGGATGTGGTGTCTTATGCCCATGATTCTAGTACTTGGGGAAGTGAGACAGAGGACTGCCAAAAGTGTAAGGCCAGCCTGGGCTACATAGTGAGTTCTAGTCCAGTCCAGCCCAATCTGCAGAACAAGGTCTTGCCAAGAAGAAATTCAACAGTAGTAACAAGAACAACCAAAACCAATAGTCATCCCCACGATGAGACAATAGTCCTACGCAGAGGTTCTACTACCCAACTACGTGAGACCCAGACAGGGTCATTTTCTCAAGGCCATGCAGTTGGCAAATAGCAGGGCTGAAATCAAAATGCAGGAACTATGATAGCAAAACACTTAATGGTCATCTATCCATGTCCTAACATGAAAAATGGAGAAGCACACACACACACACACACACACACACACACAGACATACAGATATACATACACAGACACACAGACACACACAGATATACACACACAGACACACATACACACACATACACAGGCTTTTCTAAGGGGCCCAATCACCTACTCACAGGTAGAACACTATCTAATACTATTATTGTAACCTTTGGCTTCACAACTACTATTTATTGAGTGCTTATGGAAAAAAAATGTCTTGAGGCACTTTCTATATGCTTCTGTTTCCCGATGCTGGGTTTTGCTCTTGTCTGGCCTTAGATTAGCAGGACTTGAGCGTCACTGTCACCACCTTGTTAGATGACCCTCTAACACTTAGCTTTGCATGTCATATTCTGTGGAGTTTTCTCCACTCACTTACTCCTTGGTTTCCTAGAGCTCATCTCTTCTACTGAAAACATGTCCACCCTGAAACACTGGACTCTTAGCTGACCAACTCCCAACCTTTGCCAACAGTGGGTGGGAGGGGGCAAGATGTGTCAGTGTGTACCTGTATTCACAAGCACTCAGTGCACAGTAGCTTTCAACTTGGAATAAACAATGGGAACCATATGCCCCTAACTTGTGCTTCCTACTACACCGGCTGTGAGGTATTCAGCATAAACAAAACTCTGGATTCCATTTGTGTGTGTGTGTGTGTGTGTGTGTGTGTGTGTGTGTATAGAGAGACAGAGAGACAGAGACAAAAGAGACAGAGAGAAAGAGACAGAGAAAGACAGATGATAGACTGATAGATAGATGATAGATAGATAGATAGATAGATAGATAGATAGATAGATAGATAGATAGATAGATAGATAGATAGGTAGATAGGTAGGTAGATAGGTAGGTAGATAGATAGATATGTAGCCATCCAGCAGCCACAAGTACGAATAGGTTTTCTGGAATGGGGAAATCTAGAAAATCATTTTGGGGTACCGGAACCTCGGGAAGGATTCGTAAAAATTAGCCAAACACAGATGTGTTTCAATCAGCCATCTTTCATTGAATACACATTGTTACAAGCAAAACCAGGTAGAATAGGTAAGGCAAAACCCCTCCCCCAAGTTCGTCAGCAGCTTGGCCCAATCAGCAACTTCTCATTCAGTCTCTGGAGGCAGGACTTCCGGCTTAACTGGAACTTAGAGAGAGGCGTGGCAATTAGCAGGAGGTGGGCAGAGAGGTGTAGTTATCTGTGGCAAGGTGAGGTCTGATGAATCAGAGCTCAGCTGAAGGAGGGTCACAAGATAGATAGATAAAGATAGATAGATAGATGATGGTTAGCTATAGATGATAGAAGACAGATGACAGATGATTGATAGATAACAGATAGATAGATGACAGATGATAGATATGATAGTCAGACAGACAGACAGACATGAGTTAGTTTCATTTTGCTAAGGATGGTGGTACACACCTCATCATAGCACTTGAGGAGCTGAGGCTGAAGGATCTGAATTTAAGATCAGCCCGAGAATATATAATATCACGGCGAGGGGGGAGGCAGAGAAGGAAAAAGAAAGAAAGGCAGGAGAGAGGCAAGCAAAGGAAACACTCTGTGTCCTAGGCCTCAGTCAGTCAGGACAGTCATCGGGACATCAGAGCCAGATGGGAGATCAGAGGGAGGGATATAAGCCAAGAAGGAGCGATGCAACCAGGAGACAAGAGCGCAAAGGCAATCACCGCCAGGATTCAAGGGGGAGGTAAGACTCCAATCTGGAGTTCAAGTCCTGATTAATTCAATCTTCTATGGTTGGGAGTGCCATGAGAAACCTCAGACCCAGAGCAAAGGCTGGTGGGAATCCGAGCAAGGCTCTAACTTGGCAAACCACCCCTGTTTCCCTTGGCAGCGATAAAGGAAAGAGAAGGTAAGATAACTCCGTGTGCTTCACAGCTCCGTGCTCTTGGGTTAGGACTTTAGCACCATTTTGTCCCTGACCTTGTCACACAGTGTGTCGTCATGGATTCCTGGAGGCTCCCGATAATGACCTACAAAAGGTGTAAATGGAGCACTAACCCAGACAGCAGCTGGTCTTGTGACTTCGTTCACTCCCTTATTGGGGGATTCTCCCTCCAGGCTGCATGCCTGGCCCTCACTTACACAGGGAAGTTCCCTGGAAGCGCTCACCACCAGTCTGAACTGTTAGCACAGAGACTGCATGTTCAAGGGGCCAAGGGGGTGAATTCTTGACCTGACCCTGTTGCCTGGGCAGTCCTAACCCAGGAGCACAGAGTCGTGACTCTTTCCCACAGTTTCTGGCTCACACCTTTAGATCACAGCCAGGAATGTATGCTGCAATTGACGGTAGCCTGGATTCATACACAGATGCTATGCCATGATTAACAAGAAAAAAAAGCTTAGTCAGAATTACATTCAAGTATGCCGGTCTTGTCATTTCCTGTGGGCACTCATTTCCCCAGGGCATCTCATTCCTGGGGAGCTGTACAGCTGTCCCTGTGAGATTATGCATCTGCGACGCCATCACCTTTGTGATAAATAATCGGAGACACAGACTTGCCTGTGTTCCCATCAGCAACCGTGCCTGACGGCTGCTCTATTTATCTCCAGTAATTTCCTAAAATGGTGATGCTTCTTCTGTTTATCTCGTTGAATAATGTTAAAAGCAGCAGGGAAAAAAAAATGAAAACATTACATGGTCTGTCTTAGGTCACAAAGTCTGTGAGAGAGAAAGACTCTGGGGCTCTGATTAAGTCGGCATGCTCAACCCCATTCTTGGATAAGATTGGACTCAGCTCAAAATTTTGATTAACATCAATGTTTTACAACTGCATATAATGCTCACTTTGTGTTTTTGACACAGTCTTTCACTATAGTCTGCAGCCCAGGCTGCCTCTGACTCAATCCTGTTTCAGCTTCCTAAGTACTGGGATTACAAGCATGCACCACCTAAAAATAAGCTTTGATACCAAATATGAATCTCTTACTTTTTTTTTCTTTTTTAGGGGAAATGAGATTTCTAGAGATTTCCTGAGGAAGTTGAAAGCTTCCTTGCTTTAGCTTGTAGCAAACAAACACAACTGTGCCTGGGATCCTCGCAGGAAAAATGCGAGCCAGAGCATCCTGCCTAGTGACTGAAATCCTGAGATCAAGGAGAATGCCCAGTTAACGGGCTCCATTGTTTACAGTTGTTTATCAGCTTTCAGGACCATAGGTGAGAAGCCAAGCTCCACCCTCTCTCATCTTTTGAAACAAAACAGATCCACCCACATTCACGTTGATCAAATGACACTTCCCCTCTGGGCTGTGGTCTGATAAAATCCACCAGATGAATGTAGTCACAACATGACTTTTCTTTTGTACACACACACACACACACACACACACACACACACACACACGCATGCACACACACACACACATGCACACACTGTATCCATTTATTAGAGTGAGGATAATTTGGAGTTAAACTGTCATTGATTTATGTTTCCTTCTCCCTCATATTTGAGGTTGAACAAGAACAAAAATCTCCAGAAATCTTAACCAAATACATTATAGCTTCATAATCCTAACGAATTGATGTGAAGCCTCCAGCATGTGTATACTCTGGGAGAAACAAGATCAAGATCATAGAAATCACACCCTTTTAACCCTCACACTCAGGATGCAGAGGCTCATGCATCTCTGTGAGTTCGAGGGCAACCTGGTCTACAGAGTGAGTTCCAGAACAGCCAGGCAATTACACAGAGAAACCGTTTCAAGAAAATAAAAGCAAACAAACAAACAAACTCAGCTGTGACTGAATGAAATAGAATCTGGTAGTAGTATTATTAAATGGAGAACATCGGAGTTGATTGGAATAATGTTACTTATAAAGATCCCCAGTGACTCGGAGAAGGTGGCATCACCTCATCCAGAAACACAGAAGGAGTCTCGATTGTCTTCAGACACTGGCAGTTCTAGGCATGGAATCCAGCCTTCCAGGAACATAACTGAGTTTGCTACATGGAGAACAAAGAAGCAGGCTTTGCTTGTCTGGACTTGCAGCCTTGTAAACCACACTTAGGTTATTGAATTGCAATCTCTGAGCCTCATTCACTCAGTTAAAAAAATAAAAGAAAAAAAAATAATTGAAGCTAACCCCTGAGTTATTGTGTGAAGGCTAAGTAAGAGGTGGCGTGTTGTGAATACAAGGCAGATGGTGAATATTAGCTACTAGATTTTCAATGAGGGCAGGAAAATCTCAACATCTTCCACGTTACATACAATGGGATTCCATCATCATACCTCACCTGAAGTAGAGGACAGCAGGTTTGTATGCCAGAGGCCCTCTTTAAAGTTCCACAATACCGAAGTCAAAGGACTAACAAGCTCTTGAAAGATTTTGACCCTATTAAAACAGTTCAGAGGAAGCCCTTGGATTTGTCTTTAGTAAACTAGACAAGAGTTAAGCTGTGATTGACAATAGTTAAGCTAAGCTACTAATTCTAGGACACTGTTGTTAAACTCTTTAATTTTGCACAAATACATTTGCTTTAACCAACCTTGCCTTTCGCTAAACTATTTCTCCCTCAGTCACTTCCTACACATTCCTTTGCTCTGCCCTTCCTAGCCTTAGGAATCGAGAATGAATTTATGTTTAGTCAATGTTAAGATAAATTAAATACTCTGTGCTCACATTTTACTTCTCAATTCTGTTCTAAGGTTTGTAAGTTCATTCAAATGCAAGCTCACTCTGTAAGATTTGGTGGATTGTCAGTGTTTATGGGGTGTGTTTTAACATCATGCTGGTTTGGATACAAAGCCTAAATTGATGATGCCACCGACCATGGCTGCTTCTGGTTTTCCAAGGAAAACCCACATTGAGGAACCGACCATTGCTTCTCTTAAAGTAATATTTAGGGTGAATCAAACCTTCTAGAAGGAAATGGACAGTCCCTGGAATGGATACCAGTTGCAACATCAATGTAGTGACCTTGTGACCTTATGATCCTATCGGACCCGGAATGAACACAGGCCACACACAACCCCATACTGAGTCCCTTTTTTCTGTACTCTGCTCCCACCAAGCCCCTGGTACTGGCTAGCATCCAAGAGAAGTGGGACCTTTTTTTTTTTTTTTTTTTTTAATTTAAAACATTATTGTTCTTGTGTGTGCATGCATGAATGCATTCGAGTGTGCATGTCACAACACGTGTGGAGATTAGAGTCAGTCTCTCTCTCCATGTTTCCATGCACTGGGACAAACAGCAGGACAGCAGGCTTGTGTCACAAGAACCTATATCCACTGAGCCATCTCACGGGTGGAAAAGAAAGAGAGAATACATGTATGTGTATCAATAACCAAAACAATTCATTACAAATTACAATGTGTAGACATTATCTTTTGCCTTTCAATCACAAAAGCATGGTAGAATAAACCTTCACTTCTAGCTGGAAACGTCACAAACTACATGCAAAACACCTTAGAAAACTCTAAACCCTTTAATTCAATACATTATTTCTATAAATATACACTGAAAAAAAGGAGAGTCACATTTATATTTAATTTTTTTAAAGATTTTTTTAAAATTTATTTTATGTGTGTGAGTACACTGTAGCTGTACAGATGGCTGTGAGCTATCATGTGTGTGGCTGCTGTTGATCTCAGGACCTCTGCCAGCTCCATTCGCTCTGCCCCCACCCACCTCCTCGATTCAGGACCTTCAGAAGAGCAGTCAGTGCTCTTACCCACTGAGCCATCTCGCCAGCCCTATATTTAATTTTAAGGATAATCACTACAGAATTATTTATGAGTCAAAATTGCAAGCAGAACATGTATCCCATAATGTAAAAACTTCTTGGGAATTAAAAATTCAGCTTTCAAGTAATGTTTAAGAGCATAAAAATGTTAATAATAAATGATAAAATGAAATGTGTGACAAAAACCTAAGCAAACAAGGATGAGATTTGTGTTTTATTTTGTTTTCCAATTTGCTACACAAACCTTCTGAAGTCTGCCTGGGATCAGATTGTTCCTGTGTTTCAGGGACATAAGAGTTGTTATATTGTGTCAAATCCCAGTTCAGCAATCAGAAGAGTCCCCAGGACAGGATCCCTAAGAAAGGGTCCCCAGGAGTTCCAGTTCCCACATTAGGGGAACCAGTTCCTCTGGTGCGGAGAACTTTATAGCTCACACAGTCTTTTTCAGATGTGTTTCCTGCTCCATGCATCTTCATGCCCTTTGAAACTGGTTGTAAACTATTATTCTCTCCATTTTTTAGGTGGGAAGAGGAAAGCTGAGAGTGGCTGGCTGGTGATTGACAGCCCCCCTCCCGAGCCCACCCTTGTTTTCCCCCCTCCCCCCAACCCTCCATCTTCCAGCACCCTTCCCACACAGGCCTTCCTCTGGAGAAGGGATTTAGGACTACATTCCTGTCTCCTGTATATCCTGCTCCTGGAGAAAATGTGGTGTTTACATTTAGTCTAAACTCTGTGCTTCCACAGCACTCTCACATGACATGTATACACTGCTGGTCAATCCCATAATCTCTAGTTAGGCCTAATGTGTGATAAGAGTGATCTCTGTCAGGAAGACTACCAACAGCCACAACACATCTGTGATGCCCTTACAAGATAAGATAAGATGGGGGTAGCAAAGGCCTCACATACAGGTACTTTCTAATCCAGAAGAATGTCCAAGAGCCAAGGCTATTACGAAGACAAGCCAATTATTACCAGAAGCTGATCTTGGCTTCAGCTTTGACTCCCACACCAGGCAAGTCTTTCTTCCTTAGTTATTCTGTTATATCCGGTCGCTGTCTGGGTCAGACTTCTCAAACACCAGGGTATAAGTGAGTCACTTGGGAATCCTGTAAGAAAGCAGGCTGACCTCAGTTCCGAAGGTTTACTCTGAGTCAGCTTTTCTGACCCACTCTGAGGTCCTCCCACGACTTCTGGTCTAGAGGACACTAGTAGTTCTAGATTGCCACCAACTTTGGGAGTGGGGACCCGCGCTTTGCCGGATTTTCATTCTGGGTTCCTTTTCTGTAGTAAAGGCATGGGGCACCTTCATTTCTAAGTTACACCATCAGCACTCATTCCAGGTTACAGGAAACTCCTCCATGTTGGCTTGGCTCTACTTCTGTAATTCCCCAAGATGCTTCAATTTACTCTCCAGTAAAAGTCAACCAGAATCTGGGCGTATCCCCTGATATTCACACTGCGCCCCAGATACTCCAGTGACTTTAGTATACAGCCAAGGTTAAGGGCCCCTCCTTGAAATGGGACCACAGAGCCCAGTTTATGCAGCTGCTACGTTTAAAGTCTGTGCTCACCCTATGCCTTCAATATTCACCCAAAGATTAGCTGTAAATTTCTCCCACTCAGCTAGTAACCTTGACCAATCACCATCTCAGAAGACAGATGAATGAAAGTTAATTCAAGGAGACCTCTTGGGCGAAGAGCCATAGAAGCTGGGGACTAGTCTTTTCTTAGCTTTCTCTCATTTGGAGAGGGGGTGGGTTGGAGAGGGGTGAGGATGGGGGGTGTCATTCAAGAGTTTGCTTTCCATTACTTTATCTCATGAAGCTATTCATGGAAACTGGTTTTTGTTTGTTTTCTGTTCTGTTGCTTTTTTGTTTTGTTTTGTTTTTAGAACATACAAGGACTCTAAGATAAAACTTAACTAATTTGGTAGTTGAGCAATCACAGTCCTTTATTGGTACCCAGGTTGCCACTAACAGACCATTCGAACAGATAAGCCATTTAAAACTCTTGCTTTTTTTCCCAATGAGAGCAAGAACCTCAGTAGAGAAGTTAGGGGTTTGCAACCCCATGGGAAGAACAACAATATCAACCAGCCAGAACCCCCAGAGCTCCCAGGGACTAAACCACCAACCAAAGAGTACACCTGGGGAGACTCAAGGCTCCAGCCGCATGTGTAGCAGAGGATGGCCTTGTCAGACATCAGTGGGAAGAGAAGCCCTTGGTCCTGTGAAGGATCGATTCCCCAGCATAGGGGAATGCTAGGGCTGTGAGTCAGGAGGGGGTAGGTGGGAGGGTGGGGGGGACCACCCTCATAGAAGCAGGGGGAGGGGGATAGGATAGGGGGTTTATGGAGGGGAAACTGGGAAGGGGTAACATTTGAAATACAAATAAATAAAATAATCAATAAAATTAAAAAAAATCTTTTTCTGTGACTGGGATGTAAAGCAAATAAATAAGTATAAAAAAATCATTTTTCCCATAAAATTGGTTAACTCAAGCAAGATTAATACCTAGGGCCATGTTATTTTAAAAGTAAAATAGAGAAGCAGAAGATATTGAAAATATACATAAAAATATACAGGGATTATCTTTATCACAGGGTCCTAGAAATATCTAATGATTCATTTATTACAAGAAGTCTGTTTTCAGGGGGAAAATATTTTCCTTTCCTATAAGTCATTCCATATACGGTAACATTTTAAATATATCTTATTTGCTTTATTAACTGCCCTGCAATTTTTTTTCTTTCTTTTTTTTAATTTGAAATAATAAAATAACAGTATAGGTGGCTAGTACATGTATTTTTACTCAACAACAGCAATAAAAAAAACCCTGACATTTTCAGGAAAGTCTGCCTCATCTAAGCTGAAGAAAAGACCCCCTCCTCAACAAATTGGGCCAAATTAAAGCTTCTGAGCCAGTGTCTCATTCGGCCAATTCTTTGAGCTTTCTTTTATTTGTTTGTTTTTGTTTTAGGTTTATTTTTATTTTGTGTGCATGAGAAGTTTACCTGCATGGATGTCTGTGCTACATGCTTGGTGCCTGCAGAGACTTGACAAGGCCATTGGGTGTCCTGAAACTGGAGTGACAGTTGTGAGCTGTTATGTGGGTCCTGGGAATCAAACCGGGATCCTCTAGAAGAGAAGCTGCTCATCTTAACCACTAAGGAGACTCTCCACCTGCTCATTATCTGAAAACTTTAGCTCTGACACAGGCTCTCGTCAAGAATACATCCAAATATATTATCCAGCCATGTATTGTTGAACAAGTATTTATTGTATAGCTATCATATTTCAGTACTTATATATGAAATATGGAAGTCATGTCTCTTATCTTCAAGATGGTAACGGAGAAACCAGCATACACACAAAAAGGCCAAGACGAGGAACTCAGGCCCAGAGGATCGCAGTGAACTCGGCTCTACCAATTTCTTAGCAGCATGAGCCTAGGTTATTTACAACCTCCATTCCACATCTCTAACATCTAGATAACAGTGGTGCATATGTACATCAGACTAAAGGAAATCTTCTCTGCAAAGCCACTTAGCCGAGTACCAGATATACATTAAGCAGGCCAGGAATGTGAAGCAGCCTGTGTGTGGCTCAGTGTCAACAGGGCTAGGAGGGATCCATGCGGCTCCAGGCAGAGGCAGTACTGCTTGAGGCCTAGATGAACACACTCAGACTGCACTTAAGACAGTTGGGAAACCCTGCTACCTAAGGTCTCAGTCTACCATGTCAGGAGAGCTCCCTTTTCCAATGGGGCTTCCTCTTCCTGCCCTACCTGGAGAGCCTGACCCCTACATTCTACCCGAGGAATGTCACATAATTCTTGGTGAAATTACAGGTTCAACTTCCTAGAATGCCTCTCCATGTAAATGAGTTATCCTCCGGAACCTGGGTTCCCACTTTTCAAGGTTTGTATCATTTTTTGTTCACTCTAAATAAGGAACACACGCTGTTTTGTTGACTATTGTCTAAGAGAACTATTTTCTAAAAGTACTATAACACTGTAAGAGCTACAACACTGAAATCTTCAGAGACACCTCCCCCACCCCACATGCTTCATTCTTTCCCTAACTGGTATGCATCAGGCCAGACACCCCACAGGGGGACCAGACACCCCACAGGGGGATGAAGACTGTTGAACCCCAGCTTTATCCTTCTGGAATTGGTGTACATCGGTGCCTGGACATCCCAAGGGAAGAGGCAGAAAACAGAACCACAAAAGACAACTAGCCAAGTGAAGCAGGGCATGCATCGTGAGTCACTCTGAAGCCACAGAATATTCAGTTTAAGAAAGACACCAATACCTGAAATAGGAAAGGATTGTCATTGGCCTTAGAATTTGATCAATAAGAACACTGGTTTGTCCCAGTTATCTTTAGCCCTAATAGTACATGTCTGTGCATAAGGATCTCTTCTCAGTGTTACTGTCAAATCTAATAACAAATAGCAAGGCTTGCAAATGCACTAGAGATGTCACACAAGGAAGTACTTGCCAAGAAGTGTGCCAGCAGTCCCATGATGGCACAACCACAAGAGCTCTTAGAACCTTGCAGTTGAACTTTGTTCCTCGTTGGCACTTCACCACCCTCCTCACCCCAATCTGAGTTGCTACACAAAAAAATAAACATACCTTCCGTTTACAGAACCTGGGCACAGCTGATTAAAGGTGGTTTGGAGAATAGTAAGGCAATTAGATAAGGAAGGAAATGTCAAGAAAATCCCACAGGCAGAAATGGCAAAGGGCCCCCGCGATAAGGACAGCATGACCTGGAATGGAAGGTGGAAGGGCACTAGGGAGAAAAGGAGTGCTGGGAAGGCCAGTGTCAACATCTGCAAAGACACCAGAACCCAAGCGTTTTCTTGAGAGGATTATTTCAAGTGGGAAAAACTGCCTTGAATCTGGGCCCCACCTTCTGGTGACTGCCCACATACATGGACATGGGAGAAGGAAGCTTTTGGTTTTCCTCTGCTTGTCCTCACGTCCCCTGCCAAGTTCATTCTTCCTGTTTCCAAGTCACTCCTTCACCAATATTAGGCCCTATTTCTCAGAGATTCCAATGTAGACTGAATACCAGCAGCTCTCTGGGAATTCTCGGGAACTCCAGCAGTAGCTCGGGACTGCTAAGACATCCAGCCTCCTGGACTGAATGACCACAAAATCCCTGGTCTTCCCATTGTTGTCCTGTAGCCTGAATAAAATTCTGCCCACACTACATACGCATGCATACATGTACATGTTCACATATACACACACTCACACATACATACATTCACATACATATACACACTCACACTTATATACACATACATACTCACTTTCATACACACATTCACATACACACATTCACATACACATACACATTCACATAGATATACACATACACACACATAGTCACACACACTTCTCACACACACATTCACATACACATGAACATTCACATATACACACTCATGCATACATATTCACATACACATTCACATATACATTTACATACATGTACACGTACACACATACACACGCTCACACACATATACTCTCACACATACAAACACACACACTCACATGAACATTCAGATACATATATACTCTCTCACATATACATTCATATACACATGACTATTCACATACACGTACACTCACACTCATGCACGCTCACACATATACACATACACACACATACATTCACATACATATACACATACACACTCACACTCTCTCACACATACATATACATTCACATACATATACACATATACACACATACTCTCAAACACTCTTCTACACACACATGCTCACACACACATACACATAGACATAAGCAAGCATTCACATATACATACACACATACATTCACATATACATTCACATACACGCACACATACATTCACATAGACAGACATAAACATTCACATATATATATATATACACATAAACACACATATACTCACACATACTCATACTCACACACACACACACACACACACAAATTTATTCCATTGGTTCTGTTCCTTTCCAGAATGCTGATGCCGACAAACCCACGTGCCTTTCTCCACTTGTTTCATGAGGACAGGTCAAAGATTAGAAGAGACGGTAGCCTGAGAAAGTGAAGGCGAACACTGAGTCAGAACAGTGAGCAAGGGCGGATGGGAATGTTAATCACGCGGCTATGGGAGTCAGTGCCATGGGTGGAGCTCTGCCATCACAGCCTAGACATCGCACTGTGGCCTTGGAGGAGTACGCACTGTATGGGTCATGGTAGGATGTGGGGTTCTGGGAATCCAAAGAGTAGTCACGTGCTCCCTGCTGCAGGACTACACTCCCAGTGAGTGGCCTGTGGTGACTATGGCCCACGTCCATGACATGGCTTTGGCCACCCGTCACCCGCAGTTCTCTTATCTGAGCTCTGAGCTTTGTCCTCTGTGTAGACGCACCTAACCATTGCCCACTTCTCCCACTGGGCCTGGCTTTTCAATTCCCACTCACCCACAGCACCCTTCTTAAGCTTCTTTTTCCTCTCTGTTGAATTCTCATTTCACTCAGTGAAATGTTTTGCATGTTTATGTGTACATGGTGTTCCTGTGTGTGTGTGTGTGTGTGTGTGTGTGTGTGTGTGTGTGTGTGTGTGCATGCATGCTACTCCTGGATTTGGTAGAATTAGACAAGAGGTGTCTTCAATTGATCTTCCCTTCATTTACTAAGGCCAGAGCTTCTTGCTGAGCCCAGAGCTCACTGATTCTGGCTAGTTCTGCTGGCCAGCTTGCCCAGGGATTCTCCTACATTCCAAATGCTGGGATGATAGGTGGGTCACCCACCCGCCGCAAGTTGTTATGTGGTGCTGTTTTAAGCCTCTTAGCTAGCAGTTCTCAACCTGTGGGTTGGAACCCAGTTCTCATATTTTTAACAAATATTTCATCTATGGATCCATCTTCTCAGTTCCGCAGTGAAACTTTAACACTACAAATATTTCAAGCATTTATTTGCATACAATGGCCCTTCAGAAGGCCATAGGCCGTCATAATATCTAAGCTTTGCTCTACAGAAGCCATATTTGTCTGCTGTCAGACATCGCCCACATTGAGAATGCACATGTCTAAGTCCCTTACTGCTGATATGAATCAGAGTCCATTTCCCATTTTTCTTTTTTTCTTTTTCTTTTTTTGGTTTTGTTTTTCGTTTTTCGAGATGGGGTTTCTCTGTGTAGCCCTGGCTGTCTTGGAACTCACTCTGTAGACTAGGCTGGCTTTGAACTCAGAAATCTACCTGCTTCTGCCTCCCAAGTGCTGGGATTAAAGGTATGTTCCACCACTGCCCAGCCCATTTCCCGTTTTTCAATCATAAACTCTGATAGCTATAGCTCATCTTCTCTGTTAAAATGGAATCCATAAAGCTCATGTTTTACTTATTCATATAATAACATTTTAGGGTTCTACCAAAATTAAGAGATATAGGAGAATTGCTTTAAAAAATACTGTCTGTGATCATGCGTTTTTGTGTGTACTTTACACACAATCCCTCACATGGTTCTGTATGACAATTTCTTTGCTCTACAGGTCAGAAGACGGGAGTTCACATGTCTCAGTATTTGGCCCAATATTATCCCGATGGTCAATGTCAGAGCCCAGAATGAATGCAACCTTGTCAGACACGTGCATCAGGCCTTGTGCCTGTCACTCACCGTTGCTGTGACAAAATATGTAGTCCATGGTTCTTTTATTCATTGCTGTGGTAAAAGAGAGCATTGTGGAAGCAGGATGGTATGGCGTAGCAATGTTGCTTGCCTCCTCCGGATGGTATTGACGTAGCAATGCTGTTTGCCTTATGGCTGCCAGGAAGCAGAGAGAGACAAAATAAGAGAAAAGGGCTATAGGCATGGATATTCCCTTCAGTACAGCCCACCCCCCAGTGACCCACTTATTCCAATTAGGCCCCATGTCCTAGTTTTCACCATCTCTCAATCACACCATCAAATTGTGAAGCCATCAGTGGATTTGTCTATTGATTAGTCAGAATCTTTCTGATCCAAACCTTTCCCCAAAGGCTGACTGGACTGGTGACCAAATCATCAGGACAAGAGACTTTGGTGTCATTTATATCCAAAGCATAATTGACCTCATGCAGAGCTGTATACTGGCAGGATGAAAGGGAGACAATGTCTTCCTCCTCTCACGTCACTGAAGTTCCCTTAGAGTCTTAGCCATACCATAGTTCTCAACCTTCCGAGTGCAGTGACCTTTCAGACCTCATGTAGTGATAGCCCGCAACCATAAAATTATTTTCATTGTTACTTTATAACTGCAATTGTGCTACTGTTATGAATCCTAATATAAAGATTTTCAGAGATAGAGGTTTGCTAAAAGGGGTTCCAACCCACAGGTTGAGAACTGCTGGCTTAGAGGCTTAAAACAGATCCCACTTACAAATGAGTAATAAAAAAAGATTAGGGTATGAACCCACTTGCAATTTTTTGGTGTGTTTTATCTTCCCTGTGCTAAGGTAGTATGAAATGTGGAGATTGGTAGACATGAAATTTACTCAGCAACCAGAGTAGTTATGCACTAGTCAGTGAGAACAGACCAAGCAAGGAGATGGAAGCAGAGTTCTTCTTGATGACAACTAGCCGGCCCAGGTGTCCTCCTGCTGGGTGTCCTGAAAGCATGGTTGGGGTTGTAGAATATGGGCAGGGCTCAAAGCAGAAACTAGTTACCTGCAAGTGTGGGTATACATTTGTTTCTATAGCAATGTGGGGGATTTTTGTAGTATAGACCATGAGATGCAGAGGTATTTCTCCAGAGAGGGAAGGCAAGACCTATGAGAATGAAGGGAAATCCTGAAGCCCCCACTCCACCCAACACTGGTCTAGAGGACCAGGAAGAAATAGGACAGGTAAGAAAGTGAAGACAGAAGTCAGAATATTCATTTCCATTGGTTCCATTTTCCCTACCTCGCTAGAGAAGAGAATACTTGGAAAGATCTAAAACGAGAAGACAGAAAGAAATAGTCTTTGTTTTCCCTATCTTAGCTTTAGGTATTTCCAAGATGGTGCAAGGGCAATGGTCAGGGGAGCAGTGAACAGGGGTGTTTCAACAGCTTTGAGAGAGTGCTACTGC
Organism: Mastomys coucha; assembly: GCF_008632895.1. Lineage (NCBI taxonomy): Eukaryota > Metazoa > Chordata > Mammalia > Rodentia > Muridae > Mastomys > Mastomys coucha. The sequence goes on along the minus strand of NW_022196905.1, from coordinate 176,954,791 downwards.
CTCCATGAAGCTCACCGGTGGCCCCAGGTGACCTAAAGCCAATGTGTAAGCAGAGATGACGAAGCTGATGAGGGTGGCAACTCCTAAGACAAAGAACACATATTTATAACCCTAGGTTGAGGATGGAGTACTTTGTGGGGATAAGTAAGAGAAGCTCAACCTGATAAGGAAGTGAAGGCTGTTTAGTTAGAGCTCAGTGTACCCAGGGATTCAGTCAGCACCACTTCAGTTTTGTCACAGACTCTGAGGCAAGAAAAGGACCAAGAATTCTCTTCAGTGAGAAAGTAGAAGGCCCCGTGCATTCTCTGAATAGACACAGCTGCCCTGGGAAGCTGAGAGTGAGACAACCAGAAAAAGGGCACTGGTGATGGTAAGTTAGTGTTAATTATCAACTTGACAAGATCTAGAATCACCTCAGAGATAGGTCTCTGAACATGTATGTGATGATTATCTTGATTTTAAGTGGTATGGAATGCCACAGGCCGACCAGCCTTGGCCCCTCAACCCTCGGGAAAAACAGGATTCCAGTACGGCAAGATGTAGGTGAAGAAAAAATGGCACACACAGACATGGACACAAGAGAGTGTTGTATTGAGTGTGTATTCTTTTTTTTTTT
>NW_022196905.1:176938881-176953943 GCF_008632895.1 Mastomys coucha | reverse complement strand
ACTCAGAAATCTGCCTGCCTCTGCCTCCCAAGTGCTGGGATTAAAAGCGTGTGCCACCACCACCCGGCCCTGAGTATGTATTCTTAAAAATTAAACATCTGACCTTTATGGTCATTACAAATGAAAAAGAAAAATCTAGCGGCTCAGTGGCCAAGGTACATCTGAGGCCATCTGAAGCACACTGGGTCTAAAGCAGCAGCCGCCTCCTCTGCATGGGTGCAGCACCCCTGGGCTCTGAGTGAAGGCCAGAGTAGGGGGGGATGGAGGGGGCGCTGAGGGCCGAGCCCGCCAGGAGGTTAGAGGCTCCAAGTCTGCCCATCCTTAGTAACCGCCCACTATACTAATCTTCTGGCCTAGCAAAGACATGCCCCAGGGGTCCCATTCTTGCTAATCCCTGGGAGTGTCTCAGCTGCTGTACAGGACTGAAAATGAGGAACTTCTATTCTGTAAACTTCAATGCCCTACCTCCTTCACTATCTCCCTAACAACGCTGCAGGCAATTAGTCTAGATGGGTAGCATTGCCTACGAAATTCCAAGCCAGGGTTTGGCTAGGATGTTGGAACATTGGTAAAGGTCAGAGAGCAATGTCCAATTTTGTTTAGCTACTAGTAAATCATATCTTGGTGGGCACCTAGCACATGAGACCTTCCATCGACTACGGAAAGGACAAATCTGGGCTACTTCTGAGTTAGGGAATGCCAAGGAGAGGTTGCAGGAGACTGGCTTCTCTGAAGCTTTTTACCTCATCAACTGCTGTCACGCAGTGTGTGTGTGGCAATGGAAGACCCATCTTAATTGTGAGTGGGACCACTCTCTGAGCAGGGGATGATCCTAGACTGTATAAAATGGAGAAAGTAAGCTGAATACTTAGCATGTGTTTCTTTGTTTCTTGGCCATAGGGCAACGCCACCAGGTACCCAAGCTCCTGTGACTCCCTTCTCAGACTGTATTTGAGCTGTGATAGAGTCTAAACCCTTTGGTCTTTCATTATGATAATAGGAACAGAACCAAGACAGTATCTCCTATGTGGTTGGTCAGGGAGCAAAGTTTGCTTTCTCTGATTGATACCAAATGAGAAGTGAGACCAAAACTAGGCCAGCTGTCAGTTTCTAGTTAAGTCCAGTCCATTGGGGCTGGCTGTTCCCAAGTTATGGCTTGGCATTCCAAAGTTGTTTGGGATGTAGAAATATGGTGGTCAGCATGCTGCCCTCTGAGTCTGGTTACTGTGCATTGATTGCTGGGGTTTCCTGTGCAATCTGTCATGGACTGTGGGCCCATATTCTGCTTTTAGATGTGGCAACCCAAAAAACCACACAGGAGCAAATCACATGGCCACAAATTTGGATGGCAATCAACCCAGCCTCTTTCCCCAGCAGAGACGGCAAGAATCCAGTGAATCTGTACAGATCGGGGAGCAACCCCTTCAGCCAATACTGATGTACAATGGGAAGATGCCCTTCCAGAATGGGAAGGAGCAAGAGCTAGAGAAGCTGTCAGGGAAACAATGTGTGAGCAATCACCTCTGCATGCCATCCATTCATGGATCCTGCTGCCTGCTTGCTTCATTAGCTCAAAGGAAAGGGTTTATTTCAAATTGAGATACATACTGCCTTTTCCATTTTTCTTTATATAATACTATGTATTATTTGATGGTTTGGAGCTGGTCTTGTCTAAGGTTATGGCCCTTGCAGAATTCCTGAAACCATAAAACACAAGATGTCATCAGACTTTAACATGACTAATTTGCCTGATCCAATGAAATTCCCAATATCCAGTAGTTTTTTGTTTTACAAAACAACAGTATGATGAGTTCTACCAAAATAAAGCAAACCAAACCAACCAAACAAACAAACAAACAAGCAAAATCCCAAACTAACTTTACTTCTAAGAACTGAGTAACTAGAATTACTTAAAAATAAATAAATAAATAAAAGGCCATTTTTGCATTCTCTTCTTCATTTAGAAAAGCTACTGGTGTACTTTGGCATTCTCACATCTGAGCACTCACACAAACACACATATATTAGCACATACACTTACATGGCCATGCACAACAGATATCTACACACAGGAGTGAAAGGCTGGAGAATCTTAGAATTTAAAATGAGGGCATTTAATAGAAATGTATGTATAATGTATAACCTTTACCTAAAAGGGGGCATGGAAAACCTCTGTAACAAGCCAAAAATGTGGAGTAGCCAGTTCCAGGAACTTGGCTAACTCAGCCTCAGGGCTCTGGTTCCTGAAACCTGCCCCTCCTGACTGATCCACAATGAGGGCAGAACTAGGAATGAAGGTCTACTGGCTTACAAGCCTCTCCACTCCGTAGACCAGTAGATGAAGATTACAGTCCTAGAATGAATATGTTCCCCTCCCTAACTGAATACCTTGGGTTGGGTCCCTCTGAAATTTTCCAGTGTTTTTATGTTATGTTTCCTTGGTAACCCTCTCCCCACCCCCATGTGGTTTTTCCCTTTAAATACCCCTCACTTCTTGTGTTCGGGGTCAAACTCCTCTGGCCAACATGGTCACGAGTTCGACCCCGGTACCGACCTATCCCAAATAAACCTCATGTGATTGCAGCAAGTTCGATCTCTCATGAGTTATTGGGTGGTCGTGTCATCCCGAGACTTGAGTAAAGATCTCCCCAGTTCTGGGGGTCTTTCAGGAGCATACACACTCCACATATACATGAACACAAACACGCTCCTACATGAGCACATGTAACATACATCAACATATGTGGGTACATACAAAACAGATATGAGCATATGTAAAAATATGCATACATGAGCACGCACTCTATGAGGATACATACATACATACATACATACATACATACATACATACATACCTTCATGAATAGGGACCAGTCCCTCCTTTTATTTTTCTAAGTATGGAATAAAGATCTGACAGGCATGTGATGCTGAACTGTGTGTGACACAACAATTGCTTTTAACCATATTCCCATCTCTGTCTTGTTGACTCTTGAAGAGAGACATTTTTAGATCTCACAGAGATGCATCTGAATTCTCCTTCAAGATGGAATGACAATGAATGGAAATCAAATGTAGTTTCTTTTATGGAGATTTGGTGGAGGCAGGCGAGAACCCATAGCTTTAGCCTGTAAAGGAACAAATGAAGCAAGACCAGGTGAACACAAGGAATGGCATGTTTTTCTCTGACTGTCAGTAAGAGGAGGCCTCCATAGCTCCCTGAGATCAAAAGCATTGGCAGTCAATTTTTGTAACCTGGTTTGAATCTTTTCAGGGACTATCAATTTTGAAGCCTCATGTAATGACACTTCTGGCAGGAGATGCTCCTCTTTTCTGCTCCAAAGCCTTGTTCCCAAATACTCCTGCATGGTGACCCTGAAATACAGCCCGCAGCAATTGGTAACACAAGGAATTGTGGGGCTCCCTGAAGCATTTACCATTAATTAATGAATTAAGTACCATATCCCTCTAATATAGGCCATTCAAGTTACTTTTCTTTCTTCCCAGAGTGAAGCCAGTCATGTATAGAAAAGCTAAAGGTTGGACAATCTTGTGAGTGAAGTTGTTAATGTCTAGACAGAGCCGTCTGCCAGGTTATATCTGTCTTGGAGGGTAAAGATATAAAATTCTATTGGCATAGCCATAAAGTTTTGATTCTTTTCAACTCAAATTACCTCATGTACTCCACTGGTATTTAGTCAAAGACAGACTCAAGATCTGTCTTGTGCTGTCAGATTTTCTACTCTCTCTTCTGTAAACCCAGTGACGGAAGAAACCATATGCTTCACTGTGAGTGACCATTTCAATGCTGGTCATAAAGACATGTCTGTGGAGAAGTGGGGGGATGACTTTCAACTACACAACAAAGACCCACAGGCAGTCCAAGAGCCCAGGAAGAGGTCAGTACTCTTGCCACCTGGCATTGCTTTGAATCCTAAATTCAAAACTTCAGGCTCTTTCTTTGCCCTCTTCCCCAGCTCTCAGACTCTTGGGATTCAGTGTTTGGCTCCCAGGAGTGAGCCAAGGGTGAGGTGTTTCTGACTTACCCTGGGATATCTTTGGTTTTAAATTTCTTTTGGCTTATGGAAACACTGATGTGACATTATTGGAGAACTCTTAGGAAGCTAGCTTGCCAAGAAGCCAGGGTACAGTCTGTTTTATAGCACACAGCAGGCATTGCAAGTGGGAGAGATGCCAAATGGCCAGAGCCTGAGGACTTCTTTTTGAGAACACAAGAGACTGCACATTGCTTATCTGTGCGCATCTATATGATGTCTATGCACTAAGCAGCTTTCTCCCATTTATCCATCAGATTTCAATTTCTGTCTCTGTTTATTCTGTCTTAGTTTAAATAAAAACTTAACCTCTGAAATCAGAAAAAAAAATAGTCTTGCCCTAAAGACATGACGCCCCCTCTTCTTTCTGCTTCCAGCGTTCACATTTTTTCCACTGCCCACCACTCTGCTTGCCAGATAACCCGTTATGGAAGTGAAAACTAAACATGAACAAATAAATCATCCTGAAAGCTGGGGCTTCCCAAGGGTAACATCAGAGATTATCAGTCAAGCAGAAATGGTAGCATTCATTTTTCACATCGTTGTGAGGTCCTTTGTCGGAACAATTTTTTCTTTATTTTTATTTTTTTCAAAAAAGGCACAATGCCCTACATTATAGGAGACATTCTATACAAATAACAGTTAGCCTGTGTGAAACTGCTCTGTGTTGGGCCTTGTAGTTCACAAAAACATCCCTTACAGGAAGGCTTGTATGTTCAGTGTACACAACCTCAAAAGGTCTTTGGAGCATTAACAGATCAACCCCCCTAGCTCTCCCATCTCCAGGGGCATGATTAGCTGAGCTCTCTGTGCTAGCCTGACTCAGAAGAGACTCTGTTCATTTGCAGGGCAGGAACTCTTCTGTCTGGGTTCCTGAGCCTGAAATGAGTACCAGATCCCAGGTCAATCTGACGCTAGGAACCAAGATTCCACGGCAGGAAACACTATACTATTTTTCTTTCTCAGTGTCATCTGGTGTATTCTCTTTGGTTTTCTTTTTCTTTTTTCACATTTATTTATTTATTTATTTATTTATTTATTTATTTATTTAATTCATCCATGTCCTTAGTCCTTATTGATTTTTTGCCTATTTGATGCACTTTTGGTGAGGAGATGGTGAAGATTTTCACTACGCTTGTGTATCAAGCTGGTTCTTCTCATAATTCTGCCAGCTTCGTCCCATTGTTTTGATGCTCACACGTGTTAATGATTGTTAGAGTTTTCAGGAGCATCAAGTCCGTTACTATTACGTAATGATACTTTTTATCCACGGTGACTATCTTAGTTCGGGTTTCATTGCTGTGAAGGGACACTATGATCAAAGCAACTCTTATAAGAGAAAACATTCCATTGGGACTGTCTTAGAGTTTCAGAGGTTCAGTCCACTATCATTGTGGCAGGAAGCATGGCAGCCTGTAGGGAGACATAGTGCTGGAGGAGGTGCTAAGAGTTCTATATCTTGATTGGAAGGCAGCCAGATGGAGAATGACTTCTGAAGGCAGCCAGGGGATTCTCTTCCATACTGGGTAGAGCTTGAGCACCAGAGACCTCAAAGACCACCCTTATAGTGACACACTTCTTCCAACAAGGCTATACCTCCTAATAGTGTCACTTCCCATGAGCCAAGCATTCAAACACTCGAGTCTATGGGAGCCATACCTAAAACAAGGAAAATCACACCACCACAGTGACTTTCCTTGTTTTAAAGTTTGTACTCTCTAAACTTAATATATAGCTCCTTTTTTTCTCCTCTTGTTAATGTTGGCATATTGTTATATATGTTTCACTTATTCCATATATCTTTTTGTCTTCTTTTTTGTGTGAATATGTAAGCATGAATGTTTGTATGTGTGCAGACACACGTGTCTTTAGGTGCCCCCTTACATGAACATGCATCTGGAAGCCTGAGATTGATCTGGGAAGTTCCTCTCCATCACTCTCCATTATTTATTTATTTATTTACTTATTTATTTATCTGTTTGTTTATTTGGCAGGGTCTTTCGGTTAAACCCAGAGCTTGCAGATGCAGCTATCTTCACTAGGCAGCTTCTTCCAGGAATCCTCTTTCCCCATCTCCTGAGACTGGAATTATAGGCAAGCAGCCATGTCCATCTGGTGTTATGTGAGTTTTAGGGACCTGAATTTTAGGCTTATATAGAAAGCATGTTAACTTCCCCCTTCCCACTGGATAGAAGCAACTGATAGACATCTATGTCTACTCTATCCAAGAACAATAGAATATTTCTTCTTCTTAGCTCCTAAACTGCATTTACCAAGACAGAATTTGGGGCCATAAAACATATTTCAGAATTTTTGAGTCAATAGAAAGCAATGAGAATATACTTGAAGCAGACAAGAGTTCAAACATCACATTCCTAAAATAATCCCAAGAAGAAATATGAAAACAACTTTCAAAACATATTGAACTAGCGAAAATATAACTTATCAAGTGTGTGACATATGGGGAAAACATCTTAGAAAGCCACCGTAGCAGATACATATTCAAGAAAAGGACATACAAAGTCAATCACTTGGGCAGTCAGCTCAGGAAACTTGAAAAGAAAGAGCAAATTAAAGCCAAAGTAGCAGGAGAAAAGAAATAAAAATAGAATAGCAACCAGTGAATGAAAAATTTAAAGAATCAATGGAGAAAAATCAATGGAACAAAACCATGATTAAATTTTTTAAATGGGCCATAAACCTTAGCAGGTACCTCTCTAAAGAAGAGAACTACCAAGGGAAAAGACTCAGAAAGATGCTCCTCATCACAGACCACCAGAGAATACACATCAACAATGAGGTATGTCTCCTGACTATTTAAATAAACAGAGTCCCCGAACAAGGACCACACTAAATCCTGGCAAGGGAGTGGAGACCTCATTTTCTACTGCACAGAATGAGAAGCCTATAGCTCTTTCAGAAGCCAGTGTGATACTCTTACTGTGTAATCAAGTCACAGTCCTTGGCATTGACTCAAGGATGTTGAAAACCTACATCTACCCAAGAACTTACACACCAATGTTATGACAGCTTTATTTATAATTCCAAAACTCTGAAGCAGCCACCATGGCTTTCAGTGAATGGATGGGTAAAGAAACGGTAGTTCACCCAGAAAATTAAGAACTAAAAGTAATGAACTAAAAGCTATGAAAAGACACAGAAGATAATTAAATGTCTACTACCAAGTGAGCCTGAAGAGACCATCTGCTGTATGATTGAACTAAATGGCATTCTGGAATAGGTAAAGCTATGACGACAGTACAATGATTCGCGGTTGCCAAGTCACAGAGGATGGAAAGATGAACAGCGGAGTACAGCATATTTCAAGACAGTGAAGAAATGCCATTGTTCATTCATTTGAACCTGAAGAATGTCCAACACTATGACCAAGCCAGGATGTGGGCTGTGGGCTTCAGGTGATACTGCTGTATCAACATAGCTATGTCAGCTACACACTTGCTCACTGTGGTGGGAGATGATGACGATAGTCAAGGCTGCATGTAAATAGGTGACTGAGATATCTCTATATCTTTCAATTGTTCTATGAACTTACTAACGCTCCTATGAAACCTATGAAACATTTTATAAAGAAAAAGACAAAACCTTCATTTCTCAAATGAAAAATTAATCATTTAATTTGGCCAGTAATCATCATCCCTATGTTTATATTTTTTTAGATGCTTGGTAATACACACACAAATTTTAGCACATTAGGTATTTTTTTATTTTTGTTTTTGTTTTTGTTTTTCGTTTCTGAGATTTTTTTTTTTTTTCTGTTGTCCTGAAACTCACTCTGTAGATCAGTCTGGCCTCAGAGATCTGCCTAACTCTGCCTCACAGGCACTGCGGTTAAAGGCCTATGCTTCCACCACCACCACCCAGCTGCACATTAGCTATTTTTAAAGGTTAAGATCAACCACAAATTGAAAGTGTTTGCATGCTTTTTTGACATTCATTGCAGTCATGTTGTATGGTCTACATCATCTTTCTTTGGAACTTAGTTCACCATTTGTTGCCAAAGCTACTTCCGTTAAACACAAAGTGCCTTGTCCCTCCCACAACCCCATTCCTGGAAACCACATTTGACTTCCGACACTCTGGAAACGTCCCTGTTATATGTGCTTCAGAGAAGTGAAATTATACAGTAGTTGTGTCTTTGTGTCTGCCCTGTTGGGCTGTGTGTAGTTTTACTAAGGGTTAACTATGCTGTAGCATGTGACAGAGTGTCCCTCGGTGTTCATCTACTTGACCTGCATGGTTGCCTGCTTCTACTTTTTGACCGTTGTAAATGGTGTAACTATGAACATAAATGCACTTCTGCTCACTAGGTTCCACAATGTCCGGACGCATTATCACCAGCTGAGCATGAAGTACCAAACCTATAACATGACATTTTATATTGGAACTATAACATTCTAGCCCCGGCCTCCACAGGCTCTGGCCATCTCATAATTCAGAACACTTTCAGTCCAACCTCAATAATCTCAATAGTCTTGACCCTCAAGACATGTTTAGCTGTGAGACGTCATACAGCCAAAGCACAAGTCACAAACTTCCAAAATGAAGTGGTACAGACCAAACATCCCCATTCCTAAAGAAAGAAACAGGAGGACCACAGATAAAGACCCCAAAGGAAGACCAAGTCCCATCACAGCAATAGCAAATCCTGAGGCTCCAGATCCAGCCTCAAGGGGAGATTCCCACCAGAATGACCCACTAAGCTCTGTGTACAGCATTTTAGGTCTTTTCTAGCCTCTAGCTCCAACCTCATTTATTTAACTCCCACAAAACAATTTTGAGGGTCTGAGGATCATATTAATGAGTTTATCATACTAATGACCCTACTTCTTGGTACCAGTTTTCTATATTAGACATTTTTCATGTCGCTGTAACAAAATACCTGACAGAGTAAATGAAGATGTAAAAAGTTTATCTTCTCACAGTTTCAGAGCATGTAAGTCAGTATGTTGGGGACAATATAGAAGAATGACTTACTCTATGGAAGTAAGAGCTTGTAGCACAGCGTGTCCACACCGTAGTAGAGCCTATAGTTCCTTCAATTCTTCCAGGTATGTATTCAGGAGTAGAACAACAGGGTTATCTTGTAAGTCCAAATTGAATTTTTTGAGACACCATATTGGCTACACAATTTCACATGCTTACTAATAACATAAAGGGATTCCAATTGCCCTATACCCCTAACAATATTCATTATTTTCTGTTTTTTTTTAAATACTAGCTATCTTAATGGGCATCAGATATATTTCATATAGGTTTTGCTTTGTGCTTGCTTTTCATTTGCAATATCAGTTTGTACATTATTACATTATTTCCCTTTGGAGAAATGTCAACTCAAGTCTTTTGCTCATATCTTTTTTTTTTTTTTTTTGGTTTGGTATTTTGAGACAGGGTTTCTCTGTGTAGCCCTGACTGTCCTGGAACTCACTCTGTAGACCAGGCTGGCCTCAAATCAGAAACCCCCTGCCTCTACCTCCCAAGTACTGGGATTAAAGGCATGCGCCACCACTGCCAGGCCCCTTGCTCATATCTTAACAGGGTTCTTTTTTGAGGTGTTGGGCCCTAGCTAATTCACTTATTTTTGGTAAAATTATGTATCATAGCCCTCTAGTCAAAATAGGAAAAGGCAGTTCTGTTCTTGTTGTGGATGTGTACTTGTTTGGTAGGTCTTTCCAAAGGCTTTCTATCCCAAAGGTCTTACCCTTCCCTGTCCATACCTTACTCCCACCAAAGGAAACCCCACAGGCCACCTCTGCAGAAGCCTTGGTCTCCTAGAACAGAAGATTGGAAACTAGTAAACTAGATGACCCCCACATTGTCTTCTGACTAATAGACAATGCTCATGTGAGCATGCACTTTACTTGCATAAGGGAGACATATTTCAAATGTAAGGCACTTTCATCTGTCTACAGAAAGCATACCATGATGCCATTCTTCCCTCCCCACAGCATGAACACTTCCTGGTTTTACATGGAAGTTCAAAAATTCTTCTAAAACATTGTAAAGACTTTTAAAATTCATGTAACTAATCATTGTAGTGAACCACAATGTTCAAATCATTCCCTTTAATAGATAGCATTGGGATATGTCTACTGGTTAAAAAAAAAAAAAAAAACTGTTGAACTGCTCCTATATGGAACACATTGGAACACGTTCTGTGGTTTATTCTTTCTTTTTTATTTGGAGCTAGAAACTTCACAGTACTGTGACCTTCTTCTCACATACACACCTATAAAGAGTTGGTGTCTAGTTTTTCCAAACTCTAGGCTGGCTTTGCGATTTGCTTTGATCTGGACAGCGGGGTAGAAATGGTGTTAGTGGAGCTGTGAGCCTCAGCTGTACTGTTGCTCTCATACTTGAAATCCTGTTCAGCCACAATGAAAACCAAGCCTGGCTGACAATGAGGAACACGTGTTTCCATTGTTTCATGGCCCAGCTGACAGTCAGCCAACAGCCATACCTGCCTTTGAAGCCATTCCAGACATCCAGTCCACAGTCATTGCCTCATGAAGAAGTATTTATTACTTTAGGTTGCAGATATTTGGGGAAGTGTGCTGCATAGTGATACTTAAGTCATCACTGACGTCTCCAAACAAAATGAAAAAGGGGCAAATAGGAACAGGTTATATGAGGACCAATTGGACCTTGCACAATAGGAATCCTTCTTTCAATGCCTTATTCTTAAACAAGTACTTGGTGTCATTATCAAAAAGTCAACACTATAGTGTGAGTTAAGAATATTTGCATAAACCACAAAAGAGGCTAGAAAGAATGTTTCATTTCATAATACAGAGAGATGAATATAAACAAGTGTTTATATTCCTTTAAGGCTTTGACCCATGTGCCACACTTGTAGATGGCGTCTGTAAGCTCTATGCCTGGTGTTTCAACGAAACATGGGAAATTGTTTCAGTAGCAGATACATGTTTCTATTTGCCTTTAAGTTAGACCTATGTACAAAAAACAAAGGTAACTAATAACAGCATTATATCTAAAGCTATTCCCCTGTCAGAGAGCAGAGGGCTTCTGATGGAGAGATCAGCATCCCCCCAAATGTGTTAACTATGTGAAGATGAGCAAAGACATTTCCCTTTGCAGAGCAACGAGGCTTAGCCACTTCTATGTAGTCTCATATGAGGTCATTAAGAAGGTTCATTACAGCCAACAATTCCTCAAGCCTGATAGCTGCCATAGTTCAATTTTGACTCTCATTTTCCCAAAGGCTAAGTAGCTTTTCTTCTGAGAAATTTAAGTGAGAGGGATCTGAGAGTAAGTTATGCAAATATATGCAACATAAATCAGACTGTTTCTGCCAGATATCCCAGTCTCTGGGGAGATTTAGTGCTTTCTCATTCTGCAAAAGCTCCTCCGCTCGATGACACTGTACCCTGGCCACCATTTGGGCTTTGTGACTGTAATTTGTTTTTCTTTAAAAATAAACAGAGACCATTCATTCTGACCTTCAAGTTCAGCAAGTGAAGGGCACAGTGGTGGCTGTCAGTTAGCCAAGACTGTCAAAAGCTCAGATTCCCATAGCTGAGACATGAGAGACCTAAAAGACTGTGGGAGTAGTCGTGTCAACATGGACCATAGGTAGAGATGAGGTCACATGGGAACTTTGGGGGGTGTTGGAGGATCAACTTCATAGACTCAGGACCAGCAGAATAAATTAGCAAAGACAAATGATAATGACTTTAGGCACAGATGCAGGAGCTGTGTGTACACTGGACATGTATACACTCAATTAATGTAAAAGGGGAAAGAAATTTAGTGCTATCTAAGAGGCATGAGGGAACAGGAACAGATAGATATTTAGGAGTGGGTGAGGGGCTATGATTAATCAGAGCAGCAAGTAGGGACAGGGGATTGAAACCACTAGAGAGAAAGGGATGGCACAGCAGAGGAGGTGGGATTAAGAATGAGGTGATGATATAGCAGGCTTGAAAGGCACAGCATTGAGTGTTAAATGTGTAACGTTATCTCTTTGGCTATATTGAAAACTAATTTAGCTTTTCAGATTTCTTTCAATTGCTTATCTCTTTTCCTTGTGGTTTTAAGTAGGATTAAGTTGGGATTTAAACTAGGACAATTGAATATTACAAATCATTCTCTCTCTTTTTAATTCCCAGAAAGGCCTAGGTTTCCTAGAATTCCATCTATTGCAAGGGCATCCTAGCTCCAGTGGCAATGTAGGTAGATTTCCCTGACCTTGAGCATCATCCCCCTTTGGAATATCTGTTGCTGACCATGATCTTACCATGAGTTGTTAAGATCATTTTCTTCTCTTCAGTTGCCCACTGTCAAGCCTGATCTGGAAATATAAGATGAAAATTTTCTCTCTCTTTCTCTCTCCTTTTTTTCCTCCTCCTCCTCCTCCTCCTCCTCCTCCTCCTCCTCCTCCTCCTCCTCTTCTCTCTCTGTAGGTACACCCTTTCTCTCTCTCTCCTCTCCCTCCACTCCCCTCAATTTTGGGGGCCAGTGACCTTGCCAGAGAGCAGCTTTCCCAATAAATCCACCTTTAATGTAACCTAAAAAAAGATGAAAATTTTCCAAACATAAAGAATTCCTGAATTTCAACTCTACATTGATCTGAATGGTGTGATGAAGTCTTACCCACTCTATTCTATACTCAATGGGAAGAAAATTACCTATTTGTCCAGTGTATCTAGACTGTATATGCTGCCCACCCTCTCCTCATTTAGTAACTGTCTTGAATGTCAGACTGAGGAGTACAGCATCCCAGCATCGATGTCTAGATAATCCCATTTTATACAATAACCTCAAGGGCAAGAATAACAATGCTGGTGGATCTGATTTACTCTGCCTTATACAGCCCTAAATACAGAGACCTGCCTCAAAGAAGGTGGACACATCCCCACCTCACAACATTCCAGAACCTATTTCACGGCTCTCTTCTTATATTGATGGAGGACTTTGTTAAGAAGAAATAACTGTGCCCTCAATGACTGAAACTTGATGTATCTAACTTATAACCAGGCAGTGGTGAGATGGTAAATCTTTCCGTTTATGAGAGGTAGCTGAATATGTGGCCATCATAAGTGAGTCCTAGGACACAGTAAGATCTGTCAGTACACGGTCTAATTCTTACACACAGATTTCTGAACTTTTTTCCTCAGCTGTCACTAGTGATGAAAAATTCTTGAAATATCACCGAGATCACTTAAATTTCCAAAATATATATATCAGGCACCACAACAGAAGGGACAAAAGGAATGTAGCCAAGCGGAACTACCCACGTGACGTGACGTCAGCATCGCCTTTCTGAGAAGCCCATGTCTATTGGCTAAAATTACCCTCAGAAAACACTCATTCCTTAAACCAGTTTAAGGGATTCCTGGAATGTCACAGTCACGTGTGAATCAATTCCTGGTTAGCTCTCTCAAAGACAATACAAGATTATGTTGCACTGTTTGCTCCCATCTGGGAGTTGCTCCTAGGTAAAAATATAAAAATATAAAAAGCTATCAGCGTGAAAAGAAAGTGGAAGCATTTGCAGAAAGCTTACTTTTTTTGTCGTAACATGAAACCCCTGTGTATGCAGTCTGCTATCTTTGTCCTCACTTTGTCATGATGGTATGTGCCTGGAAGCGTACCGAAGTGACACCCTGCTTAAATTAGTAAGGCTTGTTGCTTGTCAGAGACATTGGATTAGTTAGAAGGCGCCTGAACCAGTCCCGCGCTTCTCTCCCTGAGCATGGTCACAACCTCTACACTAAGTGGCAACTCTGCATGAATCTCAACTATGCGGCAGACTGTTGGGTGGAATGATGCTTCCCCACTGTTTATCACACCAGCCTTCATTCTGAGTCACATTCTAAACTATATTTCTCTACTTTCTATCTGTACAAACATGTTGCTGCAAACTGCCCCTTTATTCCCATAAATTCATGGATTTCCAGTTCTGTTTATTTGTATCTTGCTTTAGAAGGCAAAGAGTTATATGTCTTAATTGGGTTGTACATTTTTCTCCAATAAGTGTTCTTAAACAAGTATCTTGGTGCTGCACGCCTTTAATCCCAGCCTTTGGGAGGCAGAGGCAGGCGGATTTCTGAGTTCGAGGCCAGCCTTGTCTACAGAGTGACTTCCACGATGGCCAGGGCTACACAGAGAAACCCTGTCTTGAAAACAACAACAATAACAACAACAACAACAACAACAAAACCCAAGTATCTTAAAAATCCAAAACATCCCTGCAGGGATGGAATATTGCTTGAAAAGGACTAAAACAATTATCCAAAGGTGTCGTGTGAGTGTAAAGGCACTTACAAAGAGATCAAATAGTTGTAGCACATGCGGGACCAGGAGATGGCTCAGTTGGTAAAGGCCCTCGCTGACACTCCTGAAGACATGGGTTCAAGTCCCAGTACTTACACAGTGAAGGAAAGAGTCAACCACCACAAATTATCCTTTGACCTCCATATGTGCACCATGGCATGTGCACCCACCCCCTCAAGTACACAATAAATAAAATATATCGGCAAATAACTATTATGTTAACCAAAATTAAAAGTTAGACCCTTCATATAAATATGATATACTCATTGTGAACACAGTACTGACACACAGAAACACATAGCAGTCATTT
The DNA here is from genome assembly GCF_008632895.1 of Mastomys coucha. Lineage (NCBI taxonomy): Eukaryota > Metazoa > Chordata > Mammalia > Rodentia > Muridae > Mastomys > Mastomys coucha. The sequence continues at coordinate 176,939,267 of NW_022196905.1, read as the reverse complement.
GTTAAATGAATGAATTAGAATATTTTTTTTCTTAAGTAGAATTACAAAGGAAAAAAAACGGCTGAAAAAGGATTATTACAAAGGGAAAAAAAGTACTGCTATCATTGTCTCAAGATAATGAAGCTAAGCTCAGTCTTGTCTACAATTTTAAATTATTATTAGCACTTCCTTACAAGAAAAGAAACTTTCCTTTAGGAAACATTCAGGAGTATGTTTTGGACAATGAAGCATAGAAGGAGAATTTTGCTAGAAAATATAGGCTTAATTTTTTTTGTTTTTTTTGGTTTTTTTGTTTTTCGAGACAGGGTTTCTCTGTGAAGCCCTGGTTGTCCTGGAACTCACTCTGTAGACCAGGCTGGCCTCGAACTCAGAAATCCACCTGCCTC
>NW_022196905.1:176935662-176938787 GCF_008632895.1 Mastomys coucha | reverse complement strand
CCGCCTAGTTAGGCTTAATTTTTTTATGACTTTAATTTTTCAATTATATTTATTTACTTACTCTGTAGTCTGCCTCTCCCTCTCTCTCTCTCTCCATCTCTCTCTCTCTCTCTCTCTCTCTCTCTGTCTCTCTCTCTTTCTTTCTCTGTATGTGTGTGCGCCTATATGTACATGTCACAGTGTAGAGCGTTCAGAGAGCAGCTTGTGAGAGTTATTTCTCTTCTTCTGCCATATGGGTTCTGGACACAAAGCTCAGGGTGTGAGGCTTGGTGTAAGCCCTCAACCTGCTAAACTGTCTTCCTGGTCCTGTCTTATCACTTTAAAAAATATGGTCTAGGTTAGGCATGGTGAAACTTACCGATAGCTCCCAAATTGGAAAACTGAGGCAGGAGGATCTCAAAGTTGAAGCAAGCCTAGGTTATATAGCAATACCCTTTTCTCAGAGAAAAAAATCCCAAAACAAACATACAAACAAAACAAAACAAAAGAAGACCACATACATGCAGTTGTGTAAGGTTAACATTTCGTACCAAGACTAATTAATATCAGATATTATTTGAAACACATCATGTACTTCTTATCTGTGAAATTGTGTGCCTTCAAAGGCATAGTTAACCTCCATCGGGTATCTAGTTTCTGCAAAGGTAAACGTTATGTCCTGAAATTTAATTTTTTTTTACCTTATTAACTTATTTAATCTATTGTAAAGCATCCATACAAGGCAACATTTTAATCACAGCTATAAATACAAATATCAAATAGAATTTACCATGGAAGAAACTAAGGAAGCTTGATTTTAGTCAAATAAACACTATCTCAGTCCATTTTGTTGCCAATGATGTAATACAATGAGGCAGGTACGTTATAAAGAAAATATGTCTACTCATCAATCGTGACTCTGAAGATCAAGGGCCTGTACCTGCTGGCTGGCTTCTTCCTGGCAGAATCCTGACGTTGCTTAAGGCATCACGTGGTGAGACTTAGTCATGTGACTTTTACAGCAGGCCTACTGTGGGAACAATCCACTAATCAGTTATTTGTATACATGATAATGAATAAATTGATTCATCATCCTTTCGTGAGAACAGAGCCTTGGTACCTTCCTAAGCATTCTACCCAGTAAACAAAAAAGCTCGCTGACTCACCCCCTCTCCATCACCACCAGGATCTGAACTGCTCTGCCTTCCAGCCACGCTGTCCAGCAACTATGCACAAAAAGGACCCCTTCTGCCCCATAAGTTGTATATCGCAGCAAAGAGAAAGCAAGCCCTTTTGTGCACAGGACAGGGGCTCTCCAGACTCACTTTGTTTGAAGGTTTTTCTCCTTCACTAAAACATCAACTCCATGAAATTCATAAACTTGACTTCATTTACGTTCAGTGTCCCCCATGCTTCGAACACATAAGCGTGTGCAAGAAGTAACTCAGCGGAGACTCTTCACTGAAAACCCTGCAGCCATGTTCTACTTGAAAGTTACTCATACCCCCTGGCCATTTGCATCATGATGTCAGTAGGATGTGTTGGGTTGTACCAAGTGTGCTCTGGGGCTATGCAGAAGTCAACGTTACTTGGTCAGGGCTTCATGGAGAAAGGAAATGGAGCTGATGAAGAGTCCGGGGGAAAGCTGCCAGCACCTAGACCTCCCAACTCCCCAGAGACCTTTCTCTGCTTTCCCTCAGCCCGAACCGCCGCTGGCTTTAAGTCTGGGACAACTTCTACAGCATCGTAGCCATGCCTGCACCAGGTACTTGCCTGTGCATTGCCGATTTTCATCAGCGCTACAAATCCCAACAGCAAGAAATCATAAATTATCCCCAAGCCTGTGTGGGACTCAGCCCTATTCCCCTGGGCTACCATCTTTCCTCTCTACTTCCCACACTATACCACAGAGATGCTGCGTGGCTGGAGAGACTTTCACAATATTGCAGCTGCGATTATCTCAAGCAAATCCATTGGGGCCCAAACTGGCAACAGCAAAGAACAGACGCTGGAGGCCAGGCAAACTTGAGGCAGTGACAGAGAAGGAGAAACATTGGGCCAGCAGGAGAACTCTTGGCAGTTATGAAGTGGGCACTGGCCATTCTAGGGCAGGATCAGCAAGGTGCAAAGCCCTGGTCCCAGGGGGCTACATCTGGGAATTGGAATCCCAAGAGCGGAGCTCTTGAACCTTAAAAAAAAACAAAAAACAAAAAACAAAAAACAAAAAACAAACAACAACAACAACAACAACAACAAAAACCCTGGAGTATGTTTCTCACGATGAACCGCAACAGGGCTTCAGGACTCCTACCTGAAGAGATCCAAACAGCCTATGAGGTAGAATGGCTCAGGAATGCTAGGATTAGGGTACTCTGCCACCTCCTGATTGGCAGAGCAGGGCTTAGTCTTACTTAGATTGCCAAACGGGACACCGAGAGAGCCTCTGCTACCCAAATGCTGTGCGATTAAACGGTAGATGCTAACACTAGTGCCCACTCCCTCCACCAATCACCGTCCATGAACACCAGTGTGGCAGGCCCTCTGCTAAGAGGTACAGACACGGCCCTCCATCATCACCGTATCCTTGGGTAATAAGTATACAAGACAGACTAAAAAGCAAGAGGAAAGAGTGGCCTTGTGGAGGAAGCTGAACAAGCACATAGAAGCTCCCATCCTCCATGGCAGATGGAGGACAACAGGCAGCTCTAGAGGAATAGCTACAGAGAGAGGTTGGAGAAAAACTCTTTCTGGAATACTTGAGCAATGCCTTCCAACTCCAGGGGGATAAAATCAGTGCATAAGCGCCCCTGGAAAGAACATTTCTAAAAACCGGGGGGCTACACCAAAGGCGACGAGGTTTCACCAGCTACGCCAATCAAATTGCATTCCTTCAAACACAAGCTCTTTCGGGGCAAAAAAAAAAAAAAAATCCAGCATGTTTTGAAGCAGCCCCTGCAAGGCATGAAGCTCATTTCTATAGTAAACGAGAGAGAAAAGATGAAGCAGCAGACATCCCAGGAGAAAAAAACCCAACCGAGACAGCTGCTGTAGGACCGAGCTCCCATGGCAAAAGGGGTTCCCAGAGAAACAACCGCATGGACTGGTAGCTGTGCAGGTGGGAGATTGATGAGCAACGGGGGGGGGGG
>NW_022196905.1:176934959-176935554 GCF_008632895.1 Mastomys coucha | reverse complement strand
GCGGGTAGGGGTGCGGGAGGGACAGGATGGGGGCCTGAAGAGGAGTGCCTAGGCCTTGGGGTTGTCAGACAAGGAGGTTAGCTTTGTGACTTGTGTCTTCCTGGCAATAGATAGAACCAGCAGCAGGGAGCGCGGGCTGGGGGTGAGGGAATAGAGGAGGGGGGGGTCGAGGGGGGAGGGTCCACAGCAGCTCACTCTGGAATGTCAGGATCTGTGGCTGAGAATGCTGAAAGACCAGCTGAAGGAGGAAGTGGCTTTAAGACGCCTCGGTTGTCGGAGACAATGACCATGGTGGGCACCGTCTCCGTGGAACTGTAATCCTAGCAAAGAACGGGATCATTCAGTTGATTGCGTTTATCCATGGAGGAATCTTGCTAGGCTGTGTGGGTTTGCTCTGACACTGAGGGTCACATTCCAGTGAATCACTTCTCCCGTCTGTCTGGGTGTCAAAAATACGCAGCACCTCTTCCCTCAATAAAGACTATACTAAATTAAATTCTACTTTTAGAAGTTTCAAAATATTTGGGGAACTTTTTCTTTTTTTCTTTTTTCTTTTTTTTTTTTTTTTTTTTTTTTTTTTTTTTTTTTTTTTTTT
>NW_022196905.1:176899434-176934612 GCF_008632895.1 Mastomys coucha | reverse complement strand
GGCCTTGAACTCAGAAATCCGCCTGCCTCTGCCTCCCAAGTGCTGGGATAAAAGGCGTGCACCACCACTGCCCGGCTTGGGAAGCTTTTTCTTAAAGTCTTCTGCCATTGATTCCTCTAGCAGCATTTGAAAATTTGAGAGAACAAGTTAATTAAAATGCATACTTTAGTTTTAGGGTATTTTTTTTTTTTTTTAGCCCATGCATGTTGGAGCCCAAAAAGTATCTTTTGTATGCTCCATCTGTTTGTGCTTTATAACTGAACTAGGGATTTTATTTTAAATTTGCATAGACTTTTATTGGATGGAGTTGAAATTTTTGTGTTTGGACTGGTCACATGTCAAACTGTAGGCCTTGGTCTTACATCTTATATCGGGGTTTGAATTTTGACTTGGGTTTTACTTGGAACAAACCATGTTTATGCCCTAGCAAGGAGCACAGGTGCTAAGGTCTTATAGGAGCTAGATGACATTTGTAGGCGCAAGAGTCACAGGAAAGGCTAATGCTTGAACTAATGGCAAGCTGGAAGCCCTTGTCCCCCTTCATCCAGGTCTCCTTGGCTCTCACTTTCCTTTTCTCCTGAGGTCCTGATGGGGCCTCACTGCTCTCTCCAGTTCCATCATTCAGCAGTCTCTGGGCTTGGCCCTTAGCAGAGATCTGTGAACACGAGCTGAAGTCAAAGTTTCTATTGTAACGAAAGCTACTTTCCTGGAGCTATTTTATCCTTCCCCATGAAGGGAAGGAGGCAGGTCCAGGAACTCTTTTAGTGTGCCCTTCTCCCAGCCTTGAGCTGGGAGGACCTTCAGTGTTTGCCTTAGTTGATCTTCCACCGACCTGGGTGGAGTCCTCTGCCTTGCCTGCTGCACCTGCAATTTCCTACAGGAGCAGACTGCCTACTGAGCTTGCTTTGCAACATAATCCAACTGAAACAAAGGATGGCTCTGTGGGCTCTGCCTATAGAAATACAGTGCTGAATATTAAACATGGAGTCCTGATCACAAACCTTACCTTGGCTTCATCCTTCTCTCCCCGCCACCTGTCCTTTTTCACCTGTCCAGCCTCCCTTTCAGGTACCCAGTTTCTTTGTGGCTGCTAGACAGCTACAATTTAGGACTGCCTTTAGCAACCATTGCTCAGGAAACAAGTGGTCCCCCAGAATGCAAATATCTAATATGCAAACATTTTCTAATATGTATTTACTTATTTATATTTTCACATACCCGTTTACCAACAATATGTTTTTCTTTCTGTTTGTTTGTTTGTGATAGGAGCAGGGAGTGCGCATGTGTATGCACAGATGTGCAGGTCAAGTCAGAAGATAACTGGTAGGAGTCAGGCCTCTCCTTTACGTCTAGTTTGATATGGGGAGGGCATCTGTGTAAGCTGCAGGAAACAGGCAAGCTGTTGGGTGAGCCTCTGACGTCACAGATGTTTATGCTACTGCATCTAGCTTTTACATGGGTTCTGAGGATCTAAACTCAGCCTATTCCCACTGTCCCTATACCATGTCCCCAAACCTAGTGCTGGGTGCTTCTTAAGCCTTTGTTTGAGTCCTAGCAGACCTCTAAATGTTGATGACTGCCCTTAAGTGATCACAAAATATGACTTTTAAAGCATAAAATAGCTCCAGGAAAGTAGCTTTCGTTACAATAGAAACTTTGACTTCAGCTCGTGTTCACAGATCTCTGCTAAGGGCCAGAGCCCAGAGACTGCTGAGTGATGGAACTGGAGAGAGCAGTGAGGCCCCATCAGGACGCCAGGAGAAAAGGAAAGTGACAGCCAAGACTACAACATCGATCTCCCATCTATCGTCGTTTCCAGCCGGTTTGCTATTGATGATGATAACATTGCCTCCTGTTTCTCAGACCCATTTGTAGTCCAGGCACTTGTCAAAGCTTTTTCTATGGATTATTTCTGTAACCACCCCACCATCCCTGCAAGGTAGAAAATCTTTGACTTCTCATTGTATTGATGGCTAATTAGGACCGCCCCAGTCATGTTCACTGTTCTCATTCCTCATTGGATACCCTCCAGCAAACAAAACACATCCTCCAATGCATTAAAAAAGCATCCTAAGAAGTGATTTAGCTGCAAGTTAGCACAGACCATAAATTTAAATATTATAAATTCTCAAATTATCAAAATTCATTAGCTCAGTTAACCATGAAAATGTTGCAAATATACCTTGGGCTAGGAACAAATTGGTTGCATCCTTTATATATTTGTGGAACAGAACATCCTGCTTCCAAATTTGTTGTAACAATAAATACTCTAACAATGACCCATATTTGAAAAGAAGACTTCAGTAAGAAAAGAAAGATAGCGCTTCCTCCCTCCACATCACACCTGATTCTATGAACTCCTCCTGGAGACAGGCAAGTACTGACTGAGCATTCTCAGGAACTTGCAAGTGCACAAAGTTCAGGGTGTGATATGTATGTGAAAACAATTGTCCTTGGGAGAGCAGAGGTAGTGGATGTCCTTGGAGATGGTGGTATAGGAGGCTACTAGCAACCTAAGATGGGTCCTCATATCCTGCCAAGTTTGGGTCCTCTGCTCTTAACTATTGAGCCATCTCTCAAGCTCCAAAGAACCCAGACTTTCCCTCTCTCTCCTAGCATGGCTCTCTGGGACGTTAGATGAAATGAGTGCCAAGAGACCAAGATGGTAGCCAGGGTATGGGAACTGTAAGCTAGGGACTGAAAAGACTTCAAAACATTCCCCACTTGGGACAAAAAGATGTTTTTAGTAGGCAACTGGCAGAAATCAAATATGATAAAATTGTGATTGGTATTATGGCTCATGTACAGTGTACAATCCCAGTATGGGTGGGATCCTGGGTTTAGTCTCCAGTGAATTCCCCCAAACACCACAAAAACCAAGAATGTTTACTTACTTGTGTTTTGTGCATATTCTTGAAGAAATAGAAGATAATGAAACCATATCTACAAAAGCTTCTCTAGTTATTTTATATGCAGAAGAATCAATAGAAGTTTTTCCATCATAGCTTTGATCACTAAGATTCAAATAATGCCACTCGATAGACTCAAGGTTGCTAGGCAGCAACCCATACGGAGACAATGACATCAAGGATTCAACTAACCTTTAATGGGAGCCATGTAGTTACATAAAGCTCTGGCTCTGTCACTTGAACAGGTTGTTTATTAGGAAGAGAAATATGGTCCTTCTCATCTCCTACTTTGTTATAGTCATAAAAGTGAAAGAAAAGTACATTTAAGATGTAGAATGAGTTCATTCCTTTTTGTCCCCCTTGAAAATGGCTGTTTGACATCTGCATGCCCCTCCCCACAAAACAGTCCTGGAATGGGCAATACACTCAGGTATGAGGACCTAAGGATGCAAGCTCACAGCCTGCAGAGTCAGGGGAGTTGGCCATCCTAATCACCATGAGGAGCACACAGAAGCAACCACAATGGACGCAGACGTATGACCCATCCTGAGTTCCGACCCACTGGGCTTCAGAAGTCCAAGAAGCCGTACCTCTACCATTAAGGAGCTGCGGGTGGGACGTTCGAAGCCTGGGCTACCCTTTCTATCAAACAGGAAAGGAAAGCAGTGGAATTAATTTATCGTCCTGTAACTGCTGTTACTTTTTTTTTGTAACCTTTAACCCACTAAAGGTTAATCTGACCAACGCAAAAGAGGAGCGGGCAAGTCTGGTGTGTACAATAAGATAGTAGTTAACCTTTGCTGAGCTTTAACTTTGAGACCTGGGTAACACTAAACATACCCATCCATAGCTTAACTTAACACCTTGTGGTGGTGAATCTTGATTATCAACTTGACTGAACTAAGACAAATGCCTAGATTAGGGAAATAGAGCTCTGGGTGTGTCTGCGAAGGTTCTTCTAGAGACAGGTACTTGGATCTAATTGGACCTAATGAATGGATGGATCCTTTGGATTCACACTTACAATAGAATGAATGGATTCATACAATGACAGTATTATTGGGAGGCGATAACAGGGAGGAGCTGACTCCTAGCTGGAGGAAGTGGGGCTTTGGCGCGATGTCCTTGGAGGATAAGTCTTCCTCTAGCCCCCTTCTGGAAACCTGTCTTTCTGGGCTTCCTGGCTGCCGTGAGTTTAGGGGTTCTGTTCTACATGTTCCTGCTGCTAAGATGTTCTGCCACACTGTGGGCCTCAAATCAATGGCACCAGCCACAGTAGACAAAAGCCCCCTGAAACTGTGAGCCAAGGTAAATATTTCCTTTGTGTGAGCTGTCTGTTTCTGCCTGACTTTTGGTGATAGCTACACAAAAATACTGGCTACAATCAACTCCTTCCCAGTCACCCTATGGGGAAGCTGCCAATGTCGCCACTGCCCACGGAATGGATAAGAACACTGAACTTCTGCAAGTTACTTTCACATTAACGGTGGCATAGCCTTCTGCATCTGCTCTCTTGATGCGCTTCTGCTTCAGACATTATTGAGTATAATAAACGTCAAACACAATTAAAACCACAGTTAACATTCTGTCTAAACTCCACCCACACAGTTCCTGGCAGCAGCCAGGTATGCTCCTCCTCCCCATGGTTACCTGGCAAAAACCAGGTAGGCTTGGCCCAGTATAAAAGGGGCTGCTTGCCCCTCTCTCTCTCGGCTCTCTTGCCTCTCTCTCTCTTGCCTCTTGCTCCCTTCCCTACTCTCTCCACGTGGCCACGGCCGGCCTCCACTTATCTACTCTCTCCTTCTCTCTGCCTTTCTCTTCCTCTACTACCCTCTTAACTCCCCTCCCCGTGCCCTGAATAAACTCTATTCTACACTATACCAGTGTGTGTCTGGTCCCTCAGGGGGAAGGGATGCCTTGGCATGGGCCTGGTGAGGCACCCCCTTCCCCCACTCCCCACCAAAATATATTCCTGTAGCTCTTTCTCTTTTTATAATCACAACAAGCACACTGTCATAAGCCAGTTTATTTCAGCTGAAAGGTTTCCCAGCCTGTGCACAGCACTGAAGTAATGCTGTGCAAAAGACAGTCTATATTATAATCAGAAAGGTCGTGCAACTTTCTAGTAATTTCTCATAATGGAACCTGCTGTAGTCAAGCTACCAATAGACGTGTTCAAATATCCAGAAAAAAAAATGTCCAAGATGGCAGTGTGGTATACTTTTTTCCTTGGATGGCTAGGGTGGTGTAACAAAAGTAGACTGAGCTGTACTTCAAGAAGTTGGACCAGCTTACTCTGGCATCTGCTAAACTGCTTTCACAGCTACTTGCGACATTGTATCAGTTCAACTGTTTAAACAGAAAGACACAGATGAGCACCAAGAAGAGCCCTGAACTCACACTTTGCCGAATTATATCTAAAATAACCAGAAAAGCTGCAGTTATTCTGAAAATGTTTGTGCTGGGAGCTCCCAGTTTCTTGGCAACAGCAAGATATCCAACAAGCATAGGAATCAGGAAGCTGTTGCCAGGAGAGGACCTTACAGTTTCTGAATACAGAGGAGGGCCAAGAGCTGGGAGGGAGGGATGGTGGGCACAGAGAAGTGGAAGGACCTGTGTAGTCGGAGGCCTGAAGGGAAGAGAACTCTGGGAAGCTCAAAACCTGTTAGTTCTTTGTAACTGTGCTTGAGAGAGGGAGGAGCTGAAGACAGAGACAACCATGGGATTCATTCCTGGGGCAGCAGGAAGCCATTGAAATGTTTTGATAAGTGTTAATTGTATCTATTTGCTGGGCAGAGTTTAAGGATTCATGCTTATAATATGCATTTAAAGCCTTAAAAAAAAAAACAAAAAACAAAAAACCTGCTAAGGAAATGCCAAGGTATCTCTATCTCCTCTCCCAGATGACAAATGCCGACACCATCCATAACCGGTCAGCCAATCCCAGGAGCTTTCAGCTCTGAAAGGCCTCCAGACATTTCGGCCCCAGAAGTCTAGATCATCCACTAAAAGGCTATATGTCTTAAAGAGCCCGTGCTCACCTGCCTATGAACGACTTCAGTGGAATCATATTTTCCAATAAGCGTTCACCCATAAATTCTGTAAAACAATAAAATCTGGATTCTGTAAAAACAAAACAAAACAACAAAAACTGGATTGTCAACTTTCTATAATGTCCCAGGCTACCCAGTAACAAGGAGGAAGGGTACACCTAGCGCCTGCTGCTGATTTGCCAGCCACACAACAAGCCGTATGAGCACTATCCGCAGAGTTACCACAACCAAGTCCACCTGTAAGAAACACCAGGAGAGGGCTGGAGAGATGGCCGGAGAGATGGCTCAGTGGTTAGGAGCACTGACTGCTCTTCCAGAGGTCCTGAGTTCAATCCCCAGCAACCTCATGGTGGCTCACAACCATCTGTAATAGGATCTGATGCCCTCTTCTGGTGTCTTCAGACACCTCTTCTGGTGTGTCTGAAGACAGCTACAGTGTGTACTCATATAAATAAAATAAATAAATCTTTAAAAAAAAATCAGGCAAAGTATGGAAAAAACCACTGTTGAAAGGAAAACAACAACAAAAAACTGAACCCCTAGCCGGGCGGTGGTTGCGCATGCCTTTTATCCCAGCACTTGGGAGGCAGAGGCAGGCGGATTTCTGAGTTCAAGGCCAGCCTGGTCTACAGAGTGAGTTCCAGGACAGCCAGGGCTATACAGAGAAACCCTGTCTGGAAAAAAACAAAAAACAAAAAACAAAAACTGAACCTCTGTAATATGCCAGTGTATTCAAAGCTTTGCCAAAAAGAAAAGAGTGCACCCCCCCCACACACACACACATGAGCTTGTTTCACCTTCCCTTTTTCTTAGGTTTATGGTTGGATGATTAAGATTGCCTCTTTCTAGAATATTTAGGAATGCCTATTCATCTAACAAATCTGACTTAGCTTTCATTTTGATCTGCGCATTGTGGTAGGCACCCTAAAGAAAGGCATTAATAAGAGCCCGTGTCTGCCTCTGAATTGCTCACAATGACATAGGAGGCACAGACAGCAGTAACCAACCTGTCCAAACACACAAGGCGTTGCTGGAAACTATGAAGTATATACTGTCTCCAGGATCAGGATCATAATTTTAAAAAAATAAATAAACAGGAATTCCCAGCTGCAAATCCTCATAAACAATCCCTTTCCCCCCAGGACAACAGTCAATCTTCGCTAAGAAAAACAGGAAGCGCCCTATTCAGGCTCCTGGTGGAAGGATGCAGGCTGAATATTCATTAGGGTGGGGGTGGATGGGAGCAGGAGGGGGGAAATGGCAGCCAGCCAGGGACCGCTCCTGCATCCCCTCTCTCAAACTACGGAGATTCCTTTTGTCTACAACCTCCTCCAAAGAGGGACAGTGAAACTGTCCTGTTGTGATATGAAATATGACCACAATAACTGGGTTAGATAATAAACTACTCTTTATTTGCTAATAATTGTCAGCTCACAGGGTCTGTACATGTATTAACACTGAAGCATATAAAATAAAAATGAAAGAAACGTTTGCTTTCTGCGCCGTCGCCTCAGGGGAATAAAAAGAATTCGGAGGCTGCATAAAACTGTAATTATGATGCAACGCAGCCAGGAGAGCTAACAAAGATTCTGCTTCCCTTTTGTGTTGGTTAGCTGAGTTAGTTCTCCCAACTTTCGGCTGCTGACAATGGTAGCACTGGGCTTGGCTGAATGGTGGGTGGACAGGTAAAGCCTAGGGGCAGATTGCCAGCGAGGGGGATCGTATATACACAGCTGTGCTATAAACATGGGACGATAGGCTGACGCTACAAGGAGGGCGGTGGTCAATTCTCCCTTTATTTCTCTGAAAAGGAAAGGAAGACATGCTTATGAGCAATATAATTAACAGTTGGGTACCTTGCTGAATTAAGACATTATCATTGGATGAAGTTTTTTGTGTTTTTTTTTAAAGGGGCCCATAAGAAACTCCAAAGGTAAATGATAAGTTATTTCTCCTCTGATGAAATTAGCCAATTAATGTCAGATTTACACACACACACACACACACACACACACACACACACACACACACACACACACACAGGTTGATTGTGAAGCTGCTGTCAAACGACTGAGGTCAGAAAAGACACCATGGAAAGGGAGACAGGAGAGAGGAGGAAGAGAGAAGGCCAGAAAGAGCTCAGACAGAGAGAAGGAGAGACCAAAATGTCTGGATTAATAGGGAAGAGCCTCTGGGGGAAGGGCAGCCCAGTCACTAGGCTAAAACGTTCAGGGTTGGGAGCAGGGTATGCTAGGTAGGGACTGAGGGATGCTGGGAGAACATGGACGCCAGGTCTGCTTTGGTATGTAAAATATGTCTTGGGGTATGAAACCAAACAGTGACCTGGGCGGGGAACAAAAAAAAAAAAGGACTTTACTATAAGAACTGAAAAATACTTGCTGGCAATGTTGAAGTAGAAATTAAATGCATTTGGCTGAATTTCATAAAGGAAATCAATGTTCCCATTAGCTAAATCTAAGGTCGTCCGAGTTCGTTTTCTAGTCCTTGACAATGTACAAGCTCCAACAACCCCCCACCCCCCATCCCGGTCTTTCAGAGTGAGTCACAGCTGCCTCACCTTCCTTCCACCCCACCTCTAGCCAGCATCCTTGCAACTCCCAGAGGTGCACACAACCCTTTGTATTCAGGCTCTTCCTCCCACATCTTCCCCGGGGGAATAGGGTAGGGTGTGGTGTGTGGTCTGACTCCCTTACAGCTCCACTCTGGTGTCAGTCCCTTCTCTGGCTTTTAATGGGTGGCCATCCAGACCATGCTGGTTCCAGTGAGGTGAGGAAAGTTCCATGAGGCAATGCCATGACATCTGACATCACCTCCTCCACTCAAATGACACTCAAGTGAAACTTCCCTCTCTCCCCACCCCTACAATATACAAATAAAACCAATGTCTTTCTTCTCCCTCCAAACTCGTGAGTAAAACCTGGGTATGAAGAGGACCCAGAAAAGCCACCAGCTGCAAACAAAGAAGTGGTATGGTACTGAAAAAGGCACAGAGGTGCGAAATGTTTTATATAGTTTAGGCAGTAAGAAATAAAACCTGGAGCTGTGCACAGGCTAGGCAGGGACTCCATCACTAAGCTGTACCTCCACCCAGGAATTTCGATTTGATCGATTTGTTTGATGAATGCACGGATCGAGAGATAGTATTTGCGCTTTTGTCCCTAACTCGTTTTCTTCCTACCCTTCTGTTTTAGCCCTTCATATTGCCTTTCTAAAAAGGGGTACCATCTCCAGAGAAGAAAGATGGACTGGTCATAGAGCTCCATAACAGAGCCCCACGGATTCTGTCTTCAAATCATAAAATACATGCAACATGGAGGGACTTCTCCACTGTCTTTCTGGTACTTTGAATAAGAATAGTACTCCCACCCAGTAGGCTCATGGCTCATGTATTGGAATGGATAGTTAACAGGAGTGGCATTATTTGAGAAGGATTAGAAGGTGTGGCCTCTCTCCTTTCTCTGTATCTCTCTCTCTCTGTCTCTCTCTCTCTCTGTATCTCTGTCTCTCTGTCTCTCTCTCTGTCTCTCTCTCTATCTCTCTCTCTGTCTCTCTCTCTGTCTCTCTGTCTGTCTGTCTGTCTCTCTCTGTCTCTCTCTCTCTTTCTCTCTCTGTGTCTCTCTCTCTCTCTTTCTCTCTCTCTCAGCCTACAGATCAGGATGCAGCACTCAGTCTACTACTCCAGCACCATGTGTGCCACCATGCTTCCCACTATGATGCCAATGGACTAAACCTCTGAAACTGTAAGCCAGACCCCAGTTAGATGCTTTCTTTTCTAAGAGTTGCCTCGGTCATGGTGTCTCTTCATAGCAATAGAGCAGTAGCTATGACACTCCTCTTCCCAAAGTGAAAAACCGCACTCTTCCAAGCCACCCACCACCCAACCCTTTCTCCACTTAAATGTGAGCTAGCAGTAGGCACACTGAGGTGTCACACTGACTTAGAATTCTGAGCTGCCTCTTCCTATGTGACGACCCAATTTGCTTATGCCACCTTGCGATGCTCTTCTGTATCTGCTTCTGGGAGAATCTTGGCATGAAGTATATCCTCTCATCACTTGGATGAGATCCAGAGCTACCAAGACACCTTCCCTAAACCTGAACCCTTCAGCAGAGCAAAGCTAGATCTCCAGTGGCATGTCTGTCCTTTGTACCTTGCATCTTGTGTGTGGAATCTTGGAAGCTTAGTCCTTTGGCATTGAGGTCTAGACATTCACATAAGAACTTGTGAACATAGCATTTTGCAAAGCATACTTTGGCATTTCCTATCACGAAAGTAAAAGATGTAGGTTAGTGTCTGTACCATTCTCTGCCAGTAGGTTTTTAATAAGGTTAATTTCAACATGGGGTGGATGGATGGAGGGAACTGGCTAGGGAGGGGAACAGGGAAGATTAAGTATGGGAAGGACAGAAAAAGAGAACTGGAATCAGTGAGGTTGGGAGGAATCCCTGGGATGAGCTAGAAACCTGGGACAATGAAAACTCCCAGGAATCTAGGAGAGTGACCCTAGCTAAGACTTCTAGCAATGGGGGATATGGAACCTGAAACAGCCATCTCCTATAACCAGGAAAGACTTCCAATGGAGGGACTGGAACACCAGCCCAGCCTCAAAACTTTCTACCCACAATCTGTCCTGGTTACAAGGTATGCAAGTGTAAAGATAAAGCAGAAATTGAGAATATGTCCAAACATAGACTGGCTCAGCTTGAGAGCCATCCCATGAGAGAGAGTCTACTTATGGCCCCCCTTAATGATACTCTGCTACCCTTGCAGACAGGAGCCTAGAATGCCTGTCATCTAGGAGGCTTCACCCAGCAGCCAATGGAAACAGATGCAGAGACCCTCAGCCAAACATTAGGTGGAACTGGAGGAATCCTGTGGAAGAGTGAGAGGATGGATGGAGGGAGCCAGAGGGGTCAAGTACACCAAATAAAACTGACAGAATCCACTAACCTGGGCCCATAGGAGCCCACAGAGAATGAACCACCAATCTAGAGCATGCATGGGACAGACCTAGGCCCTCGGCACAGAGATTCTTGCATCTCGGACTTCATTTGGGAGCAGGTGCTGTCTCTGACTCCATTTACTGCTTTTGTATTCCTTTCCCCTAACTGCCTTGTCTAGACTCAAGGAGAAGATGTGCCTAGTTCTACTGCAAATTGATATGCCAAGGAAGGCTGATATCCACGGGAGGCCTCCCCTTCTCTGAGGAGAAGGGGGTGGGCATGAGAAGAGGGAAGATGAAAAGACTGGAAGGAGAGGGCAAGTTTCAATAGAGATGTAAAGTAAATAATGAAATAATTTTTAAAAAATTGGCAGTTTCAATATTAGAGTGGACATCAGCATCGTGTGCCATTCACAGCCTCGAAGCAACTCCTCACACATGGCTGTTCTGCCTCTGGAACCCAAAGGCTTCCGGACCACTGGCTATGAGCTCCACAATGAATAAGCAATTTACAACTGCAGACATTAACGTGTATTTGCTCTTCCGCATAACTTCATAAAGAATTATTTTCCAATAAATTATTTAATCTTTCCAGGACCTGTTTTCCCTATCTACAAAATAGCTGTGACTAAAAAGGAGATGTATAAAGAGAATAGAGTTCTTCAAGGATCTACAGACTTTCTGAGTTCCTGGGTGAAGGTGAGTGTGCAGTGGCCATCAAACTTCTGTAACCAAACAGCCAACTCTGGCTGGTCTAAACCACAGAAATTTATTCTCTCATAATTCTGGAGGCCTGGGGTCTGGGGTCAAGGTCTTGACTGAGTCCTGCTTCCTCTGAGGGCATTGGAGAAGGGCCTTACCCAGGCCAGTTACCCAGAGGCCTCCAAAAGTCATTTAGTTCAACTGAGCATGAACCCAGTCTTGATATGGGGTTCTCCATGTGTAAATGGCTGCTTCTTTGCCACGGACCGGGTTCGTTGCGGGGACCCCAATTTCCACGGGATGAGAATTCTGATCAGGTGGGCAATAAGTCAGCGGATGACAAACAGACTCGAGACACAAGGGTGTGTTGAATCTGAATGTACTTGTGCAAGGTGAGAATCAGGCTTAAATACCATACAGCAAACAGGGCAGATGTCAAGAGTCACGTAGGCAGGTGGGGATTACAGCAGGGGACACAAGACTGAAGTGTGTGACCCCCACACCAAGGTCAGCAGGGTCTGGTAGCTAGGTGTGAAGCAGGAGGAAGAGGAGTGGAGCCCTCCCTGTTGAGGTATTTTGATATTCCTAGGCTAATTCTCTGGTTCTGCTGGAAGCAATGACCAGGAGATTTCAATCTAGCATTTTGCTAATTCTCTAGTTCTAGCCGGGGGCAGGGAGTGAGGAGTTCCGACCTCACACTTTTAGCTAATGTCCTTGAGTGAGGGAAACCCTTACTTTGAGAGCAAGCGCAAGTTATGGACAGCTTGGTATTAAACTAGGATAGTTGGAAACATTGTGTCAGCCAGGAGACAATGCCCAATCTTAACCATTTACAAATCATTACTTGGGGTACCTTTATGCCTAATTATGAGGCCGTGTTGATGATTGGAAAGACTGATCTGGAACACGTCTGAGTTAGGGGATACCAGCGACTGTCTGAAATCCAGGAGGCACAGAACCCCTTTTGGGGTCTTATTTGCCTCTTATCCTTTATCAGGATTTTATCCCCGATATTTTGGATGTGACTGGAGTAGATGAGTGTGTGTAGCACTTCTTCTTGTGCATACATGTGTATGTGCATGTTCATGTGTGTGTGCACATATGTGCATGAGTATGTAAGCTGAGGTTACTTTCAGATGTTTTCCTCAATCATACAATAGTCTCTTCATGAGTATATTTGATTGGGGCACTATCCAACTGCAAGGGACTCAAGGCTATTGTTTTCTCCCCATTTGCACCTTTATATGACACCACGCTCGCAAACACAGACACCACACACAGAGATGCTATACACACGTATAAAGATACCACACAGAGGGACACACAGACACTACAAACATAACACAGACAACATAAATACATAGATACCATACACAAACACAGAGATACCCTACACAAACACACAGAGACACACACATGGGCGCTACACACACAAACACAGAGACCCCACAGAACTATACATGTGTGACACTGCAAACACACACAAAGATACCCACCCACTGCACAGTGATAGCCTGCCCAGTGTGAAGCTGTGCCTGCTAGCTTAAAGAAGCACACCAAGAACGAATTTAACAGCCCTGCTCCGATGACTGCCCTTTTAGAGTCTCATGCAGTCACACACACACACAATAGGCACACAATTGCAAGCATTGAAGCTTTTCTTGTACATAATAGGGTGGAAAAAATCCATAATTCCCGGGGTTAGGAAATGTTCAAATAGCTTACAGATTACCCATGCTGCAAAATGTGAATCAGCTGCTTTTTTTTAAAGGACCTGATTCTGCAGATGTTACAATGTCCTTGGAAAATGCTCTCCAAGTGACTGCTGAGAGGGGGGAAGCAGGATATTTAATTACAAGTAAATGCCAAAATTCTCTAAAAGGCTAATGCTTTTTAATCTCTTAATTTTAAGTTATTAGTGTGTAAATTTCTCGGAGAGGATCCTGTGTGCTTTCTTAAGTTTTCTATAATGAATATAACTTCAAAATTAAAAACAAAATAAAATAAAAACCCAGAGCCCTGGGAGCAAGGGAAGACTCTCTCATACTTGCCCTCCCTCCCCTTCCTTCGAGGCTTTCCGACTCCTTCTCTGCCATTTCAAAAGCAGACAGCTCTAGATGTGCAAGCCAGCCCTTGTCAAATGTGCTCTTCTCCGGTAGGAGAGGATGCTGCGTTCTCATTCCTCTCTGCTCCTACCTCCAGCACCGAGAGTCGCAATTGGACTCCATGGAGACCTCTCTTAGCTAGAGTTCAATTCTAGCAGAGTGTGGAGAGGTTGATCAGGGGCAAGGGCCTCTGTGGGACTCTTCCAGTTCAGGGAGTAATGGTGGAAGCACATAGACTCCTCCCACATGCTTGGAATCCTGGCTCTGAGCTGGAAGCTGCACAATTCTGTTTATCCTCTTGTTAGGCTAAACATGAAATGGCTGGAGCTGAAGGAAGTGGCACAGATGTCATTATTTATGAGAATCGGAGTTTGTATTCATAACTTTGATTGCTGTATCAACCTAACTTTTGAGCCCAATGCACATAGCAGCAGATGAAACTGCGGGAGTGTGGACACCCATATAGGCCCACAGGGTGGGCATCTCCTCCTTGGTACACATGGGGATATGCAGACTGGAGGGCAGGCAGGGGGTCAAGGGAGCAGCCTTCCTTTCTAGATGGATAATTGATTGTTTAGAGACTCATGTAGCCAGAAAGAATAAAGTCTAGTTAGATAGCCTTAGATTTCCATCTTTGCAGGCCTTTCTTCTCAGCAAGACAAGAATGTGAAAGGGGGCTACAGCTGAAGGCTCATCCAGCCTTCTGTCTCCAACCTTAACTATGAAAGAGGTGCTCAAATATACGGCAACTCTTGCTGTTTTGTATTCTTTCTTTTAACCTCTTACCAACAGCCTCCACCTCTCTTTCCTATTCCTCCACAGACAATGAATCATTTAACAAGGACCGGTGGCTTTGTTCCATCTCTCACCTATTCTAATGTCTCTGGATGAACTGCCACAGGGCCATCTCTGATGAATATTAACATTAAGCCTCTGTCCTCCCTGGTGACATCCTTCTTGCCTCGAGTTTCACCCCCAGAAATTGCCTCCTCCTGCCTGTCTTCTCTTCCTCTTTCTCACACCCCCACAAGAGCTCCTTTCCCCCTACCACCCCCCCATACTTGTCTCCTCTCCCAAACACAGGCAAGATGTCCCCACCCAAGACAAAGAAAGGCTCCTTTGTTAGACCTGCAAGATCCTAAATATTATCACCGTTTAATTACTGCCACCCTCCAGGCTAACTTCTTGGCAACGGCTCCTCTCCAGTTAAATAGGCTGAATGTTTTCCTGGAGAGGGAGCTTCCATTGGAGATAATTTGTGAATGGAGACTAATTTGGGCTGTTGCCACTGGTGTAAAGAGGTGACTTCAAGGTAGCTGAGCCTTAAAAGACAAATGGTGAATGGAGGGAGAAGGGAACGAGTTTCCTGAGGGCATAGATCGTTTTTTGGGGAACAGACATCCATCTCAGATTCAGTGACATTGGCACAAACCAGTGGGCTGCATTATTAACTGGCCAGGATTTAATTCGTCTCCCTTTTTCTTTTCTTATTTTTTTTTTCTGAGTATAAGGAGAACAAGGTCACATTCATGAGATCAGGAACTGTTCTTTTGGTGTGTGCTCAGGTAAAAGCTTGACTTCAGTGTTCCAGCATGTTCAGCCAGGACTGCTTCCTAGACCTACAGAGGTGTCAGAACACCTTGACTTCTGATTTAGATGAGAGCAATGTTTTCCACACCTGGGACAACAGCCCCGGCAGGGCTGTCCACTCCTAGCCTTTGTACGGCAGGGCTGTCCACTCCTAGCCTTTGTACGGCAGGGCTGTCCACTCCTAGCCTTTGTAGGAATCTTGAGTTATGCTGTTTGCTTCTAGAGTTACCTGGTCAGACGTAACCTGACCTGGTCAGTAACCCGGTTTTCTCCGAATGTTCTCATGAGAAGTGACTGGATGCAGGTTGCTTGTGTGCCCACTGTCGCAGTTCTTTGGAGTAGCCTATCTTGGCTACTAAGTTTAAGAAAGGGGTGTGGGGGGTTGGGGGGGGGATGGAGTAAATGACAACTTGCTTGTCATCTCTCTCCATTCTAGACCTGGCGAGGAGCTATTGCTTCTTGCAAGTCTCAACATTGAGAATTATGTTTAGAAGATCAGTTGCTTTCTAAAAGAGCTAATGTACCAAGAAAAGTTACACAGTGCCAGGGGAAGTGGACAAACAAAAATCTGAAGGTAAAGGTAAAAATCTACTGACACAAGTTGTTGTGTTTTATAAAAAAGAAAAGAAAGCCAGAGATGTGCTTGGTAGAAGGGAAGGGGGTGCCTCTGCAGGCCCATGCTGAGGCATCCTTTCCCTCTGAGGTACAAGCCACGATGAGTATAGTATTGTATAGAGTTTATTTAGTGCATGGGGAGGGGAGTTGAGGGGGTAGTAGAGACAGAGAAAGGGAAGGGGTAGAGAGACAGAGAGAATAGAGGAATAGAGGCCAGACATGAAACAGTGGAGGGGGGAGGGGAATGGGAAGAGAAGGTACAGAGAGGGAAGAGGGGAAGAGAGCAAGAGAGAAAGAAAGTGAGGAGGGGGTAAATAGCCCCTTTTATAGTGAGTCAGGCATACCTGGCAACAGCCAGGTAACTGTGGGGCGGAGCCTCAAATGAATGACAGTATAAGGAGTGGGACAGGCCAAGAGGGCACTCCTCACTACAGGAAAACTCTCCTTAAAAAGGATAAATGCTGGGCTGGGTGGGGCAGCCCACTTTTTTGTTGTTTGTTTGTTTGTTTGGGTTTGTTTGTTTGTTTGTTTGTTTTCGAGATAGGGTTTCTCTGTATACCCCTGGCTGTCCTGGAACTCACTCTGTAGACCAGGCTGGCCTCTAATTTAGAAATCAGCCTGCCTCTGCCTCCCAAGTGCTGGGGTTAAAGGCATAGGTCACCACTGCCAGGCCAGCTTGGTCTACAGAGTGAGTCCCAGGACAGCCAGGGCTACACAGAGAAAACTTGTCTCAAAATAAAACAAAATAAACAAAAGATAAACGCCACTCCTATGTTACACTATTTTGAAAGTGATGGACTAAGATAAAAATTATTTGCCCTGTGTATGTTTTCTACCGCCAGCTCCAACATGCCTAATCTTTGTAAATATCTGTGTTGATATGTAAAATTGCCACTGTATGATATGATGTAAGATATGGACATAGCCACTATAAATCTGTGTAGATGTGAGGATTAGAAAGTACAGAGGTGGGGGCGCAGAGAAAAGCTCAAGAAGAGAGTTTATGGACGTTTATAGCTCAAGAAGAGAGTTTATGGGCGTTTATAGCATTACTAGAAATGGTACTCAAGAGGCCCTGATGACTAAGGTAATGGGGTGGAGTGGGGGTTCAGGCTGCATTTTTTTTAAGAATTATTGTATCCAGAGCCTTAAAGTTTAGTTTACGGTATTTATCATCAATATCTCCATGCTGGCATTACTTGATTTCCCGTGTTGAAAACTCCTAATGGAAGTTTGAGACTCCTCACTTAAGGATGGGATATACTTTAATAATTACAACATTGGCTGGCCCCATCCTGTGGCTATCAGAGTGTAGCCATGCAAACTTAGGTGGTACAGCACGCAGCTTCCGAAACTGTGAGTCATGAGCCCATATGATCATATGACTAAAGGTGGGTGTTGGGAACGTCCTGGCAACAGTAAAAGGTTTCTGGTTGCACAAAACCTGAAAATTCAGACTCAGGCACATAATGAATCTTGTGTCTTTATGGCTGGGCTCACCAGAGTTTCTTTACACAGCTTCCTTGTAGCCTGCGTTCTAAACACTTGAACTTCATAAAAAGTCCTTGGCTTGAGTTTTGGACAGATTTTCCATCAATTTCTGAAGTGGCTATGAATATACTTCTGCCATTTGTGTTACGTATTTATGCAAAGCAGTGTTGTTCAGCAGAGATGATTATAAAATTGAGATATCAGTCAATTCTGAAAAATATTAAAAATGCTGTGTACTCTGCCGCATCAAATACTCTGCCAAAATTTAATTCTTTATGTAAAAACAAGCACATGCGTCTGTCTCATTAGCACAAAACTTTGTTTTCATCGTGAATGAATGGTAAAATTAGAATGCCAAATAATTGTTTTAAAATGTATTTCACTACCAGTGTCTGTTTTGCTTATCTACTTTGTACACTTATATTCTTAGACAAAAGTGGGGGTCACAAGTAGAAAAAAGTAATAACAATAACAATAACAATAACAATAATAATAATAATAATAATGATAATAATACAGTCGGTTCTACTCTTAGACTCCATGGTATATACCATTTTGTATGGGGCTCTGAAACCAAACCACTGCTTTGGCATGTAAGACTTTTAGGCATATTTGTAATTAAATGTATGTATTTATTAGTTGTGTATATGTATTATTATAATTGATATATCATGCATGCATTAAGTATAATAAGGTGTGGGGAAAGAGGAACATGTACTCACTGCTGGTTGGAGTACAAGCTGGTGGTACCAATGTGGAAATCAGTGCGGAGAGTCCTCAGAAGGCTGGAACTAGATCTGCCATTCTAGTTATCTAGGGATTCAACTGTCTGTCTGCTGGGCGCATACCCAAGGAACTCTACATCCTACTACAGAAATACGTCTTCATCCGTGTTCATGGCTGCTCTCTTCATAGGAGCTAGGAAGTGAAAACACCCTCACGCCTATCAATGGATGAACAGATAACGGAAACGTGGTGCATGCACACAGTGGAATTTTGCTCATCTGCAAAAATTCATGAGAATTTCATGTAAATAAAATCATGAGAATTTCATGTAAACAAATGGACCTGTAAACAAACTGACCTCACTCAGTTGCCCTGAGTGAAAAAAACAGATTCAGGAAGACGCCAGCTTTGAATCTTCAGATAGGTGTTCAAACTTCTCGGCTCATGGACATCAAGAAAGTAGTAAGGCAGTGCTTCTTTAGAAGGGAGAACAAAATACTTACAGGAGGAAAGCTGGATACAAAGTGTGCAGTAGAAACTGAAGAAAAGGCTGTCCAGAGACTGCCCCACCTGGGCATCCATCCTATATACAGTCACCAAACCCCAGACCCTATTGTGGATGCCAGAAAGTGTTGCTGACAGGAGCCTGATATGGCTGTCTTCTGAGAGGCTCTGTCAGTGCCTGACAAATACAGAGGCAGATGTTTGCAGCCAACCATTGGACTGAATGTGCGGTCCTCAATGGTGGAGTTAGAGAAAGGATTGAAAGACCTGAAGGAGTTTGCAACCACATAGGGAGAACACCAATAATATCAACCAACCAGATCTCCCCCCCCACCCCCAGAGCTCCCAGGGACTAAGCCACCAACCAAGGAGTACACATGGAGAGAGACCCATGGCTCCAGTTGCATGTGTAGCAGAGGATGGCTTTGTCAGGCATCAATGGGAGGAGAGGCCCTTGGGCCTAAGGGTGTTCGATGCCCCAGTGTAGGGGAATCCCAGGGTGGGAGGATGGGAGTGGGTGGGGGGAAGCACCCTCATAGAGGCAGGGAGAGGGGAGAGGAGATAAGGGGGTTTCCAAACGAGAGACCTGGAAAGGGGAAAACATTTGAAATGTAAATAAAGAAAAAAAATAAAAATAAAAAAATAAAAATTCAAGGTCAAAAAAGAAAAGAAAAGAAAGTAGTAAGGGACTAGATTATGGTGGGCAATTTCACAGGAGGAGGGATAGAAGGCAAGTGGTATGAAGGGGAAAGAGGAATAATGGAACAGGAAGGGTTAAACAGTATAGATGGTAGAAGGTAGGGGAGAAGAGGGTATGGGAAGAGATAGTTAACACTAAGGAAACCATATGGAAACCTACTTCTGTTCAAAGCTTTCTAAAATATAGTCATACCCATGTATAAAAGGAGTTTCAGTGGAGTCACGCTATAATAGGGAAACCAATGTCTATCCCAGATATGAGATCAAATAAGATATCAAATTCAAAGCTCAGGGCTAGGTTCAGGTTACTTCCTTTTGAGTTATTGATCAGTACAGTCCATAGACTCTTGCCTACAACAGACATTACAGGGTATTGCCAAAGATCTGGGCTACCCTCCAGAAACCCTGAGAGTAAGACCCTGTTGCGGAAGGGCACAGGTCTGGGCTATTCTCTAGAAAACCTGATTGTAAGACCAGATTGCTGAAGCCACCAGCTACTTGAGTCATAGGACCTGGAGAAGTCAAGTTGGTACCAACCGGAAGTTTCCTCTCTACTTAATAGCTTTCACAGTACTAGAAGTTTCTGTCTATGCTATGTGAGGAGAAACATGTTCAATACTTACCCAGCTGTAAGTCCTGCAAGCTGTTGTGTTGGCAATACACGCTTACCAGTGCAATAGTTGCACAAATGTTATAGAAGTAACCAACCATTTTCTGGTTGGAGCCCCATTCCACAGGATGGAACCCCTGCCTGGTACCATTAACTGGGCCAAGATCTGGTGGGTAGGGTAATAGGCCCTAAGAAAGAACCCATTCCTCTTATCCTGCTAAGTAGACAGAGTGTGAGGCCTCCCTGCTAAGAACTTAGCTTTATACCCTTAGGTTAGTGCATCTCTCGTTCCTCATCCCGATGCCTTCTTTTGCAGTAGATGACTATTTAACAGAGAGACCCACAGCTGGTCAACATGTAGAAAAATAAAGGATGTGGAAAGCTCAGCCCTAAATGGAACATCTATACCATGTCCTGTGCTCCCAAGACTCATCATGAAAGAAGGGGCAGAAAGACTGAGAGCCAGAGGGAGTGGACATCTGGCAAAATGTTGTTTTCCAGACATGACAAGGCTGTTTGACACACAGGCTTCAGCAGCTGTAAGCGCATACTAGCACAAGATCAAGCCAGACAGAATCCCTCAAGGGATGCATTTGGTGCTTATGAAGTGGGGTGGGGATAGAGGGACATTGGTCAGGAGCGAGAGAGGGAGAAAGGGGAGGGGGAGAGAGAGAGAAAGAGAGAGAGAGAGAGAGAGAGAGAGAGAGAGAGAGAAAGAGAGAGAGAGAAAGAGAGAGAGAGAGAGAGAGGTAGCGGGAGAGAGGGAGAGGGAAAGAGAGAGAGAGCAATTTTCTTTAGGGATGCAGCTATCAAAAATCTACCCATGCTCCAGTATATGACCCTACACCCTCACATATACTGACAGCATTAAATAGACTCAGTGAGTTTTAACAAACAAACAAAACACTTAAAAGTGGGTTTGGAAAGTGGTAGTAGAAGTGATTGGTGAAGGACTGGAGGAAGGGAAAGTGGATGAGGGTTGATCAAAATACATATACATGTATGGAATTCTCAAGCAACAACAACAACAACAAAAGGTTAAAGAAACTAAAAGCATTATAAAAAGAAACACCACTTAACACTTAAGATCTCCTTCCTGCACATCATTGCATCTCCTACCTGAACCCCACAGCACGATGCCTGAATCCCTTAATACAACTAAGTAGATGAGCTAGGGGCACCAGGCCTTAAAAAAATGGGCCAGAGAAAACTGCATCACTAACAACTGAGATATGATAGCCTGCTCTGTGGACCACTGACTGATATGCTAGCTAGTCTCTTCTTCGGGGGTCTTGATGAGCACCACAGGGTGGTTCCTGGAAAGCTCATGCCCCCATGAAGTTCTGGACTTCAGAAGGCCTGGAGGTTGGGGTCAGAGAAATATAAGGACTTGGGACAAGCCAGTAGACTTTCATGTTTCATTTTACTGGTGAGAATAAGGCAAATATCCGAGTCTGCCTCATTTAGTTCTACATCCATTTGAAATATGCAGGCTTTCTATGGTTCTCCAAAATATAACCCTATAGTTTGGAACAGTATAAATAAAGAGGTCTTGCATATGCCTAAGTTCCTGTTGGAATTAAATTAATTTTCGCTGTCTTCTCATGTGACTCTCTTCTTTGCTGCCATGCAGAATGTGAGCTGTTCCATTCAGAGCTCTGGGTCAGGACTGAGGCAGTTCCTCAGAACACATTCTCTAAAATCTTTTCTCAGGAGCTTCACAGAAGCCTGGTTATCTGGCCCATGGGTCAAAACAGACTCAAGGCATGTTTCCCTTTCTTGTTCTGTCACAGAACAGTGAAGACCAAAAGCCTTTTATAAGAACATATGCCTTCCTTGGACATTTTTTTTTAAAGTAAATACTGTATGAGGTAGTGTTCCTAAAAGCAGAGATATGGTTAAGTGCCTACACTTAATAAAGTCTAATTGCTCAAGTGCTTGCAACCCTGGGCAGTAAATAGAGAAATTGGCATAATTACGATTATAATTCCCACCAGTGGTTATAATGTAATTATTCCCGAGTAATGCTCTATGGCTGGAAAGATGTTGTTAGAATCTCTGCAAGAAATGAGGACTGTGTGCCCTCCCGCCAGGGTCCACATGATGCCCAGTGACAGGCTAGCCATAGGCTTCCATCTCCAGCTTCCCAGTACCTCATTTGCCTGTCAGTCAGAGACTGCAGGAGCATTTGAAATGCATGCAAGGATATGTTGCTCGAAGAGCTGCTTCTGTCCAGGAGAGAGCACCAAGAACAGATTTTTACCTTTGCCAGATATGAACACACACAGACAGAAAGTACAAACTATATGAAACAAGAATCTTAATGAAACGGTCACGTATAACAGAGAAGAGAAGCAAATGAGATGAGACTAGCCCTTATCCTGGAAGGGAAACCCAGGCAGAGGTGGGTGGACTCCCTAGGACACAGAAATGGAGATGAGAGTCCAAAAGACCAGGCAGCTACAGTTTCCAGAAAGGAGACCCAGAGAAGAGAAGGACACGCAGACGGGACCATGGAGATGTGAAGGATTCCCTTGCATCAGCTGGGTCTTCCTGCATATGAAGATACTGCATAATGATAGAGGGGAAATTCTGAGAGGATTAGGTCAGATAATAGCAGCCATTGCTCATCAGAAGTCAAGAAGGCTATCTCCACTACCAACTGGCCTATCTGGAAAAAAAGAGTCAAAATTTTCAGGGGGCATAGTTGAAAGAACACATAGAATGCATTACTTGGTAGTGGGAAATAATCTACCCCAGACCAAATATTGCTCCAGACAGATCTACCTCACAAATCTATACCTGAGAGTGTTGTACGATGTTACATTGTGAGTTATACCCTTGAGTTTTGATTATCAGACTCTGAGTTTTTTTCTTGCTTGGAGATGCTAGGTTTATTTTGGTGTCCTGCCTTGACTTGCCTTCCTGATATTTACTTCATGGAGATCTCAAATTGCTAAATATATGTTTCCTTCATATGGGAGATAGATAGAACTCTACTACGGGCCCCAAATTCTGCCCCTTGTGTAGAGTGCTATGTAGTCATCCCTCCCTGAATGTGAGCAAGATTTTTTACTATGATGCGATATCACACTATGATTTTTTTATGGCAGAGGAGAATTTGAAGATGCAATTCAGAGTCCTACTGAGTTAATTTTAAATTAATCAATAGGAAGACTATTCTAGATGAACCTGACTTAATCAGATGAGCACTTTAAGTTAGGTTAGAAAATTTTGAAGCTAGACAGACTCGCTGGTCCTTGAAGATGTGACACTCTCTGAGTTCTAAAGCTAGAAGGAAGTATACCTTCCTACCACTAGTGACTGATAGAGAAAGACTTTGAATCTCACAAAACTCAGCTCTGGCTACCATCATGAGTCAGATTCATGTAAGCCTGAGCTGAAGAATCAGCTGGGCCTTGCCTGGGCTTCTGACGGGAACTTGCATGACCAATGGTGTTTGCATAAGTATCTATGTTTGCAGCAATTTGTCACATTGCAAAATCGAATGTACTTAATTAACATATTAAATGTAATAAATGAAACAATATTTAAAGTATTTAAATATTAAAATTAAGTTGGATCCTATTATTATTTCTTCTAAAATGTTTTTAATACAATACGAGACACAAGACATAAAATGTTTTAGATGCCTAAACTAAGTCTTGTGTCATTCATCCTACCTGTGTTAGAAAAGAAGATCCAGAGCTAGGAATGCTGGTCTACACCTGTAATTCCAGTGAGTAGGGAGCTAAGACAGGAGCATTAAAACTTCAATGCTAGCTTGGGTTGTATAGCAAAACTTAAAAAGAAGAAAAGAAGGAAAGAAGGAAGCCAGCCAGCTTGGGTACTTCATGTCTATGCAAGTTATTCAAACGGTTTAATTATAACTCAATGTATTTTCTTTCCTTTCCCTTCCTTTTTCCCCCCTTTTTCTTTTGGGGTGTGGGGATGAGACAGGTTTGTAAAGGAATGCACCACAACCACTAGGCTACCTAGTGTGTTTTCTAACAAAGTTTTTTGTTGGGTGTCTTTCCTTTCTCTGAATCTCTAATATAGTAGTCTAACAATTCAATAGTGTCTTACAGTTTCAAACCAACTTACATCAACTCTTTAACCTCATTGAATCCTGTAAGTCATATGTGCAAAACTGCAAATGTTTCATCGTGTCTAATCCCCCTCTTTGTCCAGTTGACTTGCTCTGGTGGACGAAGAGTTCATCTTGCTATATTATCGCATTAGTCATCTCCACAAGAATCACTCAACAGGGACACAGAAACCAAACTGCTCTCCTTGGTAAGCTAGAAGTCACTGTTTCATAGCCATCCATCAGCAAGCTAAAGTCACCACGAAACAATTCCCAAATGGGACAAGTGTCAAAAAGTGTGACATCCACATGCAATGTGAGAGGAGTCATAGCTATCAAGTACATGTGTAGACATGGAACACACCAGAAGAGAACAGAGTATCTCTTAAAATATCCTAGGGAAACAACTGTAACCAGATAGGAAATGGCTAGCTATAAATGTTAACCTCATTAAGACTCACAGTGATGATGACCCAACTTTATACAGCAAAGACACTCTTTAAGGCACCTGATCCCAGAACTGTTTGCAATGCTTTCTGTCCAGGCTTTACAACTGAGCTCAGAGAGATAAAAGAGTAGTTTCTTAACCTGTGGGTTAAGACCTCATTGGTAAACCTCTATCTCCAAAACTATTTGCATTATAATTCATAACAGTAGCAAAATTACAGTTGTGATATAGCAATAGAAATAATTTTATGGTTTGGAGTCACTATAGTATGAAGAAGTGTATTAAAGGATCATAGCATCAGGAAGGCTGAGAACCACGGAGATAAAGGAAGGTGTATGCTTGTCTCACAGAACAGGCAGAGTTGTGGGGGTGGTTTAGTATGTGGATACTAAAATCCCTAGAAGGGGGAGCTCCACGTTTCCAAAGATAAATAAATAATAAGGACAGGGAGGTGCTACCTTGATTATATCAGTGTTTACTCAGTGCATGTTAAAAATGCTAAAATATCACATTGCACCTGATTAAGTACGAACAATTATTACATATCAATCCCCCAAAATTCTAAACATCTATAAAAATGTTCAATGATACAGTTCTCTAAATTGTTTTTTGTTTGTTTGGGGAAAGACAATTACACAAGACAGTAAAAAGTTGTTCACCAGGGATGGAAAGGGAAACCAGGGAGTTATTTTTAGTGGGTTTTCAACATCAGTTTTATCAGATGAAAAACGTTATGAAGGTGGGCAGCCACCGTGGTTACACACCATTATGAATATTTTTAGCACCACCGAACTGTTTAGTTAAAAATGGCTTCAATAATAAATGTTATCTCTATGTTTTAGCACAATAAAACAATTAGGGGGATGGAGCCCTGGAAACTGAAATGTTTCTGCATGGAAAATATTTTGGGAACTGTGGGGCTAGTGATTTAAATTCTTTGTGTGTGTATTTATTCTGTCTCCTCTTTCCAATGACACCGTGTTCCAGGTCAAATGCTGATCATGTGGCCCACGGTGAGAAAACCTCCTGGTATAACGAGTGGGAACTGTCAGGCCACCTTCCCTTCCCCCAGCTGCGTGATACAACAGTGCAATTCAGTCTCCTCAAAACCAGACATCCTCTCTCCCTGGAAGATTCCAGGCATCGCAGACCTGCGTGGCTTATCGCTGCAGAGCACTCTGCAGTCGTTCTCCAGACAATCGTCACGTGCTGGGCTCAGCACATCACTAAAGCAACAAGCACCCCAGCAGGACACCCACTTTGCAAGGCAGGCACTGCCATGCCAGGGAAGAATCCAGAAAGAATTATAAGGCTGGGGCTTCTGAGAAAGATGATTAAGTGGCCTGGCTGGAGAGTGACAGACATCCTCAGGGGCAGAGAATCTCTAAGCAGCTCTTAGGCGAGAGCTCTCCACATGACTCAGGCAGGAATCTGGAGAGAGCAGGGTGGGGCACGTAGTTCACGCCCTAAAACCCAAAGCCAATTCCCCACCTTTCAGTGAGACAGTCGGTCCCTGAAGAAAAAAAATGCTTCAAGTCGAGAATGAAGCAGGAAAGGGGAAAGCTTAGGAATCAGAAAGATGGAATGACGTTGCGTTTAGCATTGCTTCTAAAAGGCACAACCCTTTACCTCTTCACATGTCTGATCGAAAATTGGAATCCACCCTCCAACCTCGAGCATTTTACAGTTTCTGTCCACCACTACCACCACTCCCCCCATCCACCCTCCCGGCATGCGCATGACCCCAAGGCATGCGCGTGGCTCGCTTGTCAATGCCTGCTTGCGCAAACTTGTCCACAGCGGCTGCCGTTGTCATTTCTTCCTCAGATTTTGCGCTTTGTTTCTACTCCACGTGTCGGGTTTAATTGCCGTGTAAAATGTCTTCAGCAAGATCATCTTGGAGGGTTCGCACTGACAGGAAAACTTACAGTGTGTTCCGGGAGGCGAGGGACCAGAGCAGTACCGTTGTTATGCGTGGAGTGAATATTCATTCTGAGAAAAAAGGTTTACTATTACATAGCCCCTTGCACAAACAAATCAAGTATTTTACAGCTTTGTTAGTCCAAGCATACCCAGGCAAGGGCACGAGAGCATTGCCTGGGCATTCATTAGAATGCTGAACCTCAGGTTTTATGGACACCTACTGACTCCAGCTGTACTGGGGCAGCTTCTCCATCCAACTGTCAAAACTACCACCTACACTTACTACAGCATTTTCTTCTCTTTGTTGTCCGTGAACTAATGATGGAACTTAAATATAAAGGGCATTTGGGACCCAATTAGGCATGGCCAGTGACATCTCTGCAGGCGCGACATAAAATAAAACCGTCTCCTTCAGTGTGGGTTGGGGGGTGGTGGGGTGGGGATGGGGGTTGAGGGGGGCTGGCAGTCAGCAGGATGGGTAGTCCCTGTAGAACCATGAACACTAACAAAGCCATGAATCACCTGAGACTTAGCTAGGGCAAGGGAAGGACTTGCAGGGTCGTCAGGGTGCGACCACACTGCTAGCTGAGAGGAGTCTCACCTGTGGACTGTCGTAATGGAGATTTGGGAGTTATATGAGGTCTCTATTGATAATGATACTCAACTTAGTCCCTCTTGTGGGAGGACTGGGCATGGAACCCACGGCTTTGTGTATGCTGGGTTAGTGTAGTGACACCGAGCTACCACCTTAGCCCTCAATAAATTCTATAGTCAACATTTTATATTTTTTTCCTTAGCCACTCATTCTAATCCCCTACTATTGAGAAGCATGACAAATTCTAGGGAAACAATGTGAACTGACACCCGATGTTGGGCTGGTAATGGCTTTTCGCCTATAGAGATGACATTACCATACTACTTGGTTGGCAAGTCGCCTAATTGGGGGACTGGACTCTCCAGATTCCGGCTTTACTTTGCCAATTCTAAGTGGGAAGATAGTATTGGTGACATTTTATGCAAGAGAATTGGGGGTCCGGTAGGCTCAAAAGACTTCTGAGCTCTCCTGTGAGACAATTAATTGCCTCTTTATCTAAGCCAGGTGGTTCTCAACCGCTGCCGCCCTTTGATACAGTTCCTCAGGTTGTGGTGAATCCCCAACCATAAGATTATTTTCATTGATACGTTATAACTTTAATTTTGCTTCTGTATAAATCGTAACGTAAATATTTTTGGAGACAGAAGTTTGCCAAAGGAGTCTCGACCCACAGATTGAGAACCACTGATCTAATTCATCTCTCATCCTTCTACCCGAGCTCCTCAGTAAAAGTCGACATGCTCATTAATGATTTTGTGAATTTTTCCAGTAGAGTGTTTATTTATGTATATGGTGTTTATGTATACGTGTTCACACATGTGTGCATATGGAAGCCAGAGCATGACGTTGGGTTTCTTCTGTGATCGATTGCTCCCCACCTTGTTTTTTGAGACAGGGTTTCTCACTGAGGCTGGATTTCCTGCATTCTTCTGGGCTTGCTGGCCAATGAGCCAAAGGGATCCGTCCATCTTTGCCTTCCTCCCAACCCCCAGTTCTGGGACTACAAATGCACGTAGTCAAAGCCACCTTTTACATGATTCCTGGCGATCTGAATGCAGGTCCTTATACCTGCACAACAATCACTTTACCCGGTGGCCTATCTCAGGCCCTTTGGTATGTTTTTAAATAAGTGATGAGATAATTAGGTGAACTCTATTAGAGAGAATGTGCATGTAGGCTTATATTTTTTCAAAACCTACTTTAGTAAGGGTTCTTATATTCTTTACTCTCTCTTTTAGCCCACCAGAGGTAGCAGAAAAGAAAGGTGAATTGGAAATGGGGATTGCAGACCTGTTTAGAAATAATTCTTTGGAGTTATCCCTATCTTCATTGTTGTTAGCATTTCATCTAGGCTCCGCCCCACAGTTATCTGGCAACAGCCAGGTGTGCCTGTCTTATATAAAAGGTCTACTTTCCCCCTCTTCTCTCTCTTATGGTCAGTCTTGCTCTTGCTCCTGCTCCTTACCCTCCCCCTCTCTCCATTCCCCTCCCCCTCTCTCCATGTGCTCATGGCCAGCCTCTACTCCTCTTCTCTCTGTTTCTGTCTCTGTCTCTGTCTCTCCCTGTCTCTCTCTCTCTGCCTCCTCTTCTCTCTTTCTCTCTCTCTGTCTTTCTCTCAACTCCCCTCCCCATGCCCTGAATAAACTCTATTCTATACTATAACATCCTGTGGCTGGTACCTCAGGAAGGGATACATCATGCCTCAGCATGGGTCTGCAGAGGTACCCCCTTTCCCTACACCATATTGCACCTCCACCAAACATATCCTTCTCTTCTCTTTCTTTTATAAAACACAACAATTGCCACCAGTCCAGTGCACTGGCAAAAGACTACCTTCGAATCAGCAGTGAGCAACTGCAGTCTAGTCCACATCACAATCACCACTCGTAAATCAGCAATGACAGCTCAATCCAGAAGCAATGGCAAGACTCTGCCAATTGGCCCAAGTCCATGGATGCAGCCAGAAGCAACCAGACTACCACCAGAAGTTCTTTGGTACATTTCTATGAAGTCACAACAAACAACGATCAGTGAAGAAAGCAAGGTAAACCAATGCCACCGTGTTGTCAGTGCAGACCAGAAAGGAGAAAGCCCAACGAAGACTAGCAAGGTGAGCCAATGCCAGAGCATCATCCGCTGTCTGTCGGGTTATACTTATACTCTTTCCAAGCATCAGGTACCCTCTCAAGACCCGTTTCACCAGTCGGCTTCCAGAAAAACACGTGTCTGTTCTTAGCAAAATATCCTCTCACGTGTCTGCTTCAGCAAAACATCCTCCTATGTGTCTCTTTCAGCAAAACATCCTTTCATAAGACAGTCTTCAGAGAAACAACCCATGACACATTGGGTCTCAAACTAAAGCAGAAATTCCCACTTCATGAGCATCATTGGAAGATGTTGAAATCTAATACAAGAAGAATGGCTGGTGAATAGTCAACACCTGCCACACCTTTGGCCCACTGGGGCTTTCATCCCAAGGTCATCTTTCTTCTGGTCTGATCCCAGTGAGCAGTGTGGAGGAATGTGGGAGCTAGGCCACTCCTGCTCAGTGTGGGGATCCTGTGACGGGCAGTGTGGGGGAATCCTGTAACCGCACATGCGCAGTATAGGGATCCTGTGACGGCACTTGCGCAGTGTGGGGATCCTATGATGGCACGTGCGCAGTGTGGGATCCTGTGACCGGCAGTGTGGGGATCCTGTGACCGGTACTTGCACAGTGGGGGGGTCCTGTGACGGCACTTGCGCAGTGTGGGGATCTTCTGACAGGCAGTGTGGGGATCCTGTGATGGCACGTGCGCAGTATAGGGATCCTGGGACTGCACATGCACAGAGGCTTCTGACAGCCTGGTTAAGACTTAGAGCTGCTGTGCGGACTGAGTCCCGCCTTCCCACACTCCCGTCTCCTCACCTTTTATCACATCGCAGCTACATCAGATCATGTCCTCCTGCACTGTTTCCTCCATGTCTTGAGTCTTTCCTCCAGTCTTTCTGGCACATATAGAGTCCCATCTTGACATCCACTTCTCCAAGAGACCTGTCTTAAGAATCCGTGTCTTTGGGGGCTAGAGAGATGGCCCCGCCATTAAGAGCATGCACTACTTCTGTAGAGGCCCTGGGTTTTACTCCCAGCACCCACAGAGTTGCTCACAACTATCCTTAACTCCAGTCCCAGGACATCTGACACCCTCTTCTGGATGTGTGTGCTGCACATACATACATGTAGACAAAGCATTCATACACAAATAAATGAAACTAGATACCAGTCTCAATAGTTCAAGTTTTCTTTTTATCTGTGTTCCATAGCGCATTCATTTTTCATGCATTTATTGGAAATAATAGCTCTTTCAGAGTTTGGGAATGTTTGTTTTCCCTGAGGTGCCAGCAGGGGTTTAAGTCCTTTTTAGCAAACGATGCTGGGAAGTTGTGCTGGAGAGAAGCCACAGCCACTCTGCTCCAGGCAGAGTGAAGAGGTGCAAGGAGTATTTGCCGAGTCCTCTTCCACAGGTGCTCTTCCAGCTTTGCAGATCTTGCTCCTTGGAAGGCTTCATGTTCCATTGCGGTGGCTTTCAGATCTTTAACACTTCTCCCATCCCGTGCTTGCTGGGCTGAAAAGATTCTTGCAAGGCTCTGAACATGCCCTGTTTGGCAGAGAAGGGGAGATGCTGGCAGAATCTCTGCTCAGGTGATTTCCCTTCTTGTCTGTTAGGTTCCAAGTGTAGCCATAAATCAGAATCTCCAGTTCCCACTGTTAGAGCCGAAAAACAGTTGCCAAAGACACCCGGTCCTATTCTGGGAAACACAGAATGATACCTCATGGGAGAAGGTCTTTGTAGGGATCATTATACACAGGATCCTGGGAAATGAAGACCAAACTATACTAGATTACCTGGGGGAATGCCCTGAAGATTGTCACATGTTCTTAAAAGAATGAGGCATTACAGAGACAAAGTGTGGAGCAGAGACTGAAGGAATGACCATCCAGAGACTGCCCCACCTGGGGAGCCATCCCATATACAGTGACCAAACCCAGACACTTTTGTGGATGCCAATAAGTGTTTGTTGACAGATAACTGTTATTGCTGTCTTCTGAGAGGCTCTGCCAGTGCCGGACTAATACAGAAGTCCCATTGGACTGAGCACAGGGTTCCCAATAAAGGAGCTAGAGAAAGGACCTAAGGAGCTGAAGAGGTTTGCAACCCCATAGGAGGAACAACAATATGAACTAACTAGTACCCTCAGAACTCCCAGGGACTAAACCATCAACCAAAGAGTACACATGGTGGGACTCATGGCTCCAGCTGCATATGTAGCAGAGGATGGCCTAGTTGGTCATCAATGGGAGGAGAGGCCCTTGGTCCTGTGAAGGCTCTATGCCCCAGTGTAGGGAACTGCCCATCACAGGATCCCCACACTGGACCAGGAAGCAAGAGTAGGTGGGTGGGTGGGTGCGCAGGGGGGAGGAGATAATATATATATCTAATATATATATATTAGATATATATTAGAGGGGATAGGAGGTTTTCTGAGGGGAATCCAGGAAAAGGGTTACATTTGAAATGCAAATAAAGAAAATATCTAATAAAAAAAATGAGGCAGAAAAAGATTGGAGTGACACCCCCACTAGCAAGAACAGTAGAAGTGGGCAGTGAGCAAACTCTATCCTTGAGGAGGGGAGCAAAACAGACCTGAAGCTTCCAGATCCCCTGCCTCTACTGGAGACTACACGCCATTACCCTAACTCCAAGAGACACCTTTGAAAGAGCTCTTTCTTCTCCTTCCCCTTTCCTCTCTCCCTTGCCTTCCATCCCCTCTCATCTTCATCCTCCTCCTTCTCTCCCCCACTTCCTCTCTCTCCAAAGCAAGACACATATTGTAGGGAACGAACCATTACAAACCTCTGCTGGTTCTCCTGCTTCTGTCTGGAGTATGAGTTGTATCTCAGGTCACCCCAGTAAAGGGAGTGTCCCAGGATGCTCAAAGAGTCTTTTCGCAGATGTATCCGGGGAGACTTCCTATAACCCGGCAAGGGTTTCCTCTATGTATCTTCTTTGACTCTGAGTGACAAGCTCCATTCATGGCAGTCAATCAAAATGCTAATTATTAGGGGGCCTGTCCCCAGCAATGAGAGGTGGCATCTAATAGTGTCTCTAGCAAAGCACCCACAGCTGGCTCTGTGCTTTGAGCGTGCATGACTGACTTTTTTAAGTCGGCTTCCTCACACTTCCTTCTGCGAGGTAGTTATACAACCATCCTCATTTATACATGTAAATAACCTACGGGCCTGAGCATAAATGATTTCAACAGCAAAAAACGCCGCAGTTATCCCTTGTATACCCAGCCCAAGCTCTGAAAGGACGCTGAGGAGATGAAGCTGCCTCTTAAAAGCAGCCCGGGCACTCTGATGCTGGCACTGTTTAAAGACACTGATAAATTTCCTTCATGGTTTCCCACCTCTTCCCACCCAAATTTAGTTAACAAATGAACAGGTGCCCAGACAGGGACAGAGTATTTTACTCCCTGAGATATGCTGACACCTGCTGGCGGATGGAAGAATAGCAACACACAAGGAACTTCATAAAAAGCCCTTGTGAGTCTTACAGGAGATATATAGTAAGTAGAAGAAGCCAACACAAGCTTACTTGAAGATAATAATGAGGACGGGGCAGAAAAAGCAAAAGGATACAGAGAAGCTGAGCGGACCCGGAGTCTAAGGCTACGTCGCTAGCCCCGTCGGACTCTCCACAAAACCACACAAACCCTCTGTTGCCCAGTGGCCACAAACAGCTCGCGTCCTGAGATTTAAGTGATGACTCTTTCACCTCGAAGCCAATAACAGAACGACGCAGACCCCCACTGAGTAATGCTGAGGAGTGCTGCACTCCCGTTTTCCTGTAACGTGTTCTAGAGCCATACATAACCCAGTCACTATGGATGCAAGGTGTGTTTAGGTGGTGTCTTAGTTAGGGCTCCTAATGCAACGATGAAACTACATGACCAAAAGAAACTTGTGCAGGAAAGTGTTAATTTGGCTTACACTTCCGCATCATAGTTCATCCCTAAGGAAGTCGGAAAGTCAAGTAGGGCTGGAACACAGAGGCAGGAGCTGATGCAGCGGACATGAAGGGATGCTGCTTACTGGCTCTCTCCCCAGGGCTTGTTCATCCTGCTTTCTTACTGAACCCAGGACCACCAGCCTAGGCCTGGTACCACCCACAATGGACTGGTACCTCCAGTCCATTAAGAAAATGCTCTACAGGCTTGCCTACAGCCCAGTCTTATGGAAGCATTTTTTCAACTGGGGTTTCCTCCTCTCAGATGACTCTAGTCTGTATCAAGTTGACACTATTTTAGCCAGCACAATTGATCCCTTGTTAATTTACACACAACACTTTTAAGATACAACCTTTTTATTTTGTGGTTCATCCCCAAGATCTCAGATAGATAAACATCACAAATATAAAACATATTACAAACTTAAAATTTCACAGTCTTTACTAATTCAAACACTTTAAAAGCTATCTCTGTAAAACTTCAAGGTCTCATATATATATGTATATATACATATATATACACATACATGTATATGCATATATATACATACATATATATGTATAGATATATAATTTTTAATTTACTTTTATTTATATGAGTACACTGTAGCTGTCTTCAGACACACAAGAAGAGGGCATCAGATATCATTATAGATGGTTGTGAGCCACCATGTGGTTGCTGGGAATTGAACTCAGGACCCCTGGAAGAGCAGTCAGTGCTCTTAACTGCCGAGCCATCTCTCCAGCTCCCCAAGGTCTCTTTTTAAATCCAAAATCTCCTTTAAAAACTCTGTCTCTTAACTGTGGGCTCCTATAAATTAAGCTAAACACTTCCTTACTTCAAGAGGGAAGAGATAAGGCACGGTCACAATCCCGAGCAGAGCCAAGCCACACTGCAACAGTGTAAATAATTCCATTTATTTGCATTTACACTGCAACAGTGTAAATAATTCCATTTATTTGCATTTACACTGCAACAGTGTAAATAATTCCATGTTCAGTATCTGGGATTTATTCACAGTGTCCTGGGCTCCTCCAAGGGCCTTGGGTCACTTCTCCAGCTCTGCCCTCTGTAGCACACACAGCTTGGCCAGGATCCACTGCTGCTCTTCTTGGTGGTCATCCCACGGTACTGGCATCTCCAAAACGCCGGGCTCTTCTACTACAATAAACAGCCTCTCCTGGACTTTCTTAACGTTGCAAAGCCTCAGCTTTTCTCTATGGCCTCTTCATTCTTAGGCCTTCACCTGCCACTGAGGCTGCACTTTCACCAGTGGCCTCTCCTGGACTCTCACAGCGCCAAGTCTCCGCTGCTCTCCATGACCCCTTCATGACTATGGAACCAGAAACCACCTGGGTGACTCTTATCCACGACCAAGCATGGCTGCCAGCGTAAAGCAGAACCTTGGCTGCCCCTGAACACAGCTGGCATGTGATGACCCCGAGGACACACTTCCAGATTTCACCTCGATGACGCTGGCTTCTTCTTAATCACAGCTGGTTCTTCAGCCCCAGCCGACCAGAATCCATTGTCCCTGCAAAGTAAGGGTGAAGAATTCTTCACCTCCAGCTAACCAGAACCACAGATTATCCACACAAATGGCCTGGTAGAATCTTTGTTTCCTTCTTTCACAAGCCAGGCCTCCATCTTCTACATTGCTCTCAACATTCTTATCTTCCAAGCTCCTATAAAACAGCCCACTGAGTTCTCAATACTCAATGGCTTTTCAAGCCCAAAGTTTCATAATCCTTCCATAATCCTCTGCAAAGCAACATGGTCAGGCATCTCACCTTATCCTGCTATCCTGATATGAACTCCTGTCTTAGGGTTGCTATTGCTATTGCTATGATGAAACACCATGACCAAAAACAAGTTGCAGAGCAAAGGGTTTGTTTATCTGGCTCACACTTGCACATCATGGTCCACCACAAAAGGAAGTCACAGCAGGCACTCAAGCAGGGCTGCAACCTGGATGCAGAGACCGTGGACAGCTGCTGTTGACTGGCTTTCTCCCCAGGGGTTGCTCAGCCTGCTTTCATATGAAAGACTGGAGAATCTTAGAATGAGGGCATTTAATAGAAATGTATGTATAATGTGTAACCTTTAC
>NW_022196905.1:176888808-176898826 GCF_008632895.1 Mastomys coucha | reverse complement strand
AGTTCTGGGGGTCTTTCACATACAAAACCCAGCTGATGACCTTACCCACAATGGTATGGGCCCTCCTCCCACACACACTAACTAATTAAGAAAATGAGCTACGGCATGATCATACAGCATTTCCTCAACTGGGGTTTTCTCCTCTCAGAGGACTCTAGACTGTGTCGAGTTGAAATAAAATGAGCCAGCATGGATGGATACCAAATAACCAACAAAGAAAATCAAGCCTCACAAAGCTATCTGAGCGTTTAAAGTAACGAAGTACCGCTTCAGTTCAGTAGATGGAGTCAGAAAGACCAGACAGAAACCATACTGCAGAGCTCCAGCTTACAGGAGCTTCTGGCCTTTTCCATTTCTTGAGCTTGGCTGGGAAATGTGGACCATGAGGTAGCCAGCTTGTGTTCATCCTCTCCATATTTAGCCAGTCTATTATCTGTCCCTGATCCCAAATAACGGTGGTAATATTCTCAAATATTGAGCACATACGTGAGCTGAGTGTCATGTTACCTGTATTCATATAGAGCTCTGGGCCTCTGTAAAATCACTGTGAAATGTGCCCTTCATTCCCTTCTCACTGCTCTGGGATCTGCAGTCCATAGAAGTCAGTAAGCAGAGACCACACACCACAAGACACATCAGGATTCGGTGACATTCAATGAG
The DNA here is from genome assembly GCF_008632895.1 of Mastomys coucha. NCBI lineage: Eukaryota > Metazoa > Chordata > Mammalia > Rodentia > Muridae > Mastomys > Mastomys coucha. The sequence goes on along the minus strand of NW_022196905.1, from coordinate 176,898,166 downwards.
GCCATGCATCTCAGGACTGCTAGTGTTGCTGTTACAGTCTCTCAGTCATGCCAGAGGCTCATTTCCAGCACCACAGAAGCAAGATCCCAAACATCACTTCTCTTAGAATGTAGGGTGAATGGTGAGGCTCCTCCCTTAAGGGAAGGTGCCTTCAGGGTACCTTGGTCCAGAACCTAAAATGTTATCCTTGGAAGCACTTTATTTTCATTACTATCCTGATAACAACTCTAGTTTGTGTCATATTGACATAAAACTAGCCAGCACAATATAATATTAGAATCCCCAGCTCCGGGGGCCAGGTAGATGGATGTGTGAGACAGACTGAGGAAATGCAGCGAATTCAGGTATGCTACTGAAGATTCTAATATCATGGTCAGGTTTTGAGCTGGCGCAGCTGCTGTAAGAAACAGTTTGGCTCCTCCCAAAAGCTGAACGCAAGATTTCCTTATGGTCCAAAGATTTCCTTATGGTCCAGCAACTCTGTGCTTCTGCATAAGGACTGGAAAGAAGGGTCTCAGATTGACGTGTACGCACACATGTTTGGGCACTGCGTTAATTACTTTCACATCACTGTGGCCAAATACCTCGCAGAAGTAACTTAAGGGAACAGGGATTTATTTCAGCCCATAATTCAGAGGGTCTATTGTGAGAGGGGAGGTATGCAGGTGGCATGGCCAGGCTAAGCGACAAGAGTCTGCTATGGAAGTTTCTTGAAGTGTTGATCAAGAGACAGAGTGCCCCCCAGCTCAAAGTGGACTCTGGGTATAAACCATGAAGACCAACCTCAAGGACCTAGCTTGACCTAATTCTTAAAGGTTGTACAACTTCCTAAAATGATGCCACCAGCTAGAGACCAAGTATAGAAACACAGGAGTCGGGCTGGCGAGATGGCTCAGCGGGTAAGAGCACTGACTGCTCTTCCGAAGGTCCTAAGTTCAGATCCCAGCAACCACATGGTGACTCACAACCACCCGTAATGAGATCTGACGCCCTTTTCTGGTGTGTTTGAAGACAGCTACAGTGAATTACGCTGGAGCGAGCGGGGCTGGCACCTTCAGGGGCTGGCGGTCCTGAGTTCAATTCCCAGCAGCCACATACATTATAGCTCAAGGCTATCTGTATAGCTACAGTGTACTCATACACATAAAATAAATAAAAGAAATCTTAAAAAAAAAAAAAAAAGAAACCCAGGAGTCTGGGAAGGACATCCCATATTCAAACTAAAGTAGCATCATTTACAGTGAGAGAGAGATAGCCTCAGTGTGTATCAAAAGTGTGGTGTCTATGATAAAATATTATTCTGCCTAGAAAAAGAAAATTGAAACCTATTACTGTCACCTTAAGCAAAACTAAGCCAGTCACAGAAAGACAAATCTTGTGGGTTTGATGCACATGAAGTCCTTAGAGTAGGCACATTCATAAATGCAGAGAGCGAAAGGGAGACCAGCAGCGATAAGGGGGCGGGGTCAAGTGGAGTTACTGTTTAAAAGTATAGTTTATGCTAAGGATAACAACTGGCTTGTTTGTAAAGATTCACAACATATGGATGCATCTGATATTCCTGAGGGCTGTACTCACAAATTCTTAAAATGATAAATACTATATTAGATATATTTTAGCACAATGTAGAAAGTGTACTCATGTGCCTACCTCCCCTGCGATGTTACAATTTTCCAAAACACCAGAGCTGACTTTTCGAGTATTTTTAACCCAAAGCATGGAACCTAAAATGCTTAGACCACAACAAGCAGCTTCACATACAAGACATACAGAAATGGATTCACACAGACGTGGGAGGCATTAGGGGAGGGGGAGGGGGAAGAAGGGGGCAGAGAACAAGTAAGTTAAAAGCTGTCAACATTTTATTTATTTTATTTTTTTACTCCACATCTGTTTATTGAATATGTCCCCAAGTTTCGGCACTGGCAACGACCAAATCATCTTGGAGAAGATAATGTGCATCTGGCTCACAGGCTACCTACCCACCAGCAGGGACAAAAGCCAAGGAGAGGAAGTCAAGCGAGGGAACTGGAGGCAGGAGCTGAAAACTGAGGCAGAGACCACAGAGGAACAGTGCTGGCTCTCCTGATCTCCGTGGCTTGTTCCGCCTCTTTTCTTCTCTTTTTAATTTTTAAACGATTGTTTACTTTTAATTTTATGAGCATTGGTGTTTTGCCTGCATGTATGTTGAATTCCCTGGAGCTAGGGTTAACAGACAGTGGCAAGCTGCCATGGGAGTTGAACCTAGCCAGTGCTTCTCTTAACCAGAACCACCTGCCCTTATGAAACCCAGGGGCAGCACCTGTCGTCAGTAGACTGGGCCCTCTCTTGTCAATCATTAATAGAGACAATGACCCCCAGGCTTGCCTACAGGGCCTTCCTCAACTGAAATTTCCTTTTCCTGGGTGACTTTAGTTTATGTCGAGCTGATAAAATCTAAATAGCACAGAGAGGAAGGCCAAGTCTCTGTCCTCACAAGGTGTTCCTTCTACAGGAGCAAGCTATTTGCATGTAAGAGATAGATAGTGTCACACAGATCTAGCTCCTGTGGGACAATGAGAGATTGATAGGATAAAGTGGCAACTCCTTTTGCCAACCACATCAGGGAAAGCCCCTAAATGATGAGAAGGCCCAGAGTCCAACAATTCCAAGGGGAGATTTACTGGTGTAGCCAAACATGAGTGCTTAGGCACTGATGGAGAAGGATGCACATTGCCCAAAGCACAGGAGGGCTCCTGAGTCGGGGCTTTCATGAACAAGGAGGAAGACAGTGGTGCCAAACTGTGTTCCAACCACAGGCAATCAGTCATAGGATGTAAAAGATATGGAAGTCATTGTTTGCTGTGGGACACAAGAGAGCTAATCGAGGCAAGAAGGAGAGGGTCATGTCGAGTGGGTGAGGATGCAGGGATGAGGGCCACTCTGCCAAAGGCTTGCATGGGGGGAAGTGGAGTAATTAACAGGGAGCTCAGGGTCAAAGGTAGGGTTTCTGCAGATGGCACACAACACCGTGACATCCCATCTCTCACAACCTCAACACTCAGCACATGTTAGTCTGATGAGCATATGATTTCCACTAGGGGTGGTCATTTACTACCTTCTCTTAAAAGACAATGGAAAGACTAAGTGTTTTTGTCTGCCTATTGGCAAAATGAACGACACCGAAGTGCCCTGCTGTATAATTGGATTTATTTTCATTGTTACATTACTTAATGACTTAGAATCTTCCATGAAATCCAGCAAGGTCTTGTCACTTTTCAAATACTATTCAGTGCCTGCTTCAGTGAACTCTGAGTCGGATTTTGGCAGCGCTCCTAGCTCTACCTCTCTACTCTTGCTTGGAAATGACCAGCACATCTCTAAGTTCTCAGAGGGTGTGCGGCTACCATCTCACTTAAACCAGGGCACCTTGGTACCACTCAAGGCTCTAAGACTTGGCAAGGTGGGTATCGTCTATATTTTTTAAAGTCAAACTTTATCTTTAGCCATGTGACAAATAAATTTAATAATAATTTTACTGAGACTAAAATTATCTCAATGTCAGAGATGGTGGTAGAGGCGAGTTAGTGTAAAACACAGCCTGCCCAGGGTTCCAGCAGGCATGGGAAGGAGTTCCCATGGGTATAGCAGGACTTTCTCTGATCCGCCAGAAGAATAAATAATAGCATGGTAATTGGTTTCCACCTCCCTCCCTGGCCCTATTAGTCCACACTAAAGAGGAAAGGGGCTTTGGAAACTATGAGGTATCAGCCTTTATTCTGAACTCTAGAGACTTACAGCACTCACCCAAACTCCATGAGACCTTGGTTGTTTGGTTGGTTTTTTTGTTTTGTTTTGTTTTGTTTTGTTTTAATAACAGAACGTTCAGCTCAATTTGGATCCTAGGAGAGGTCAGACCTGGTGTGTTTGTGAAGTTGACTTTAAAGCAAGGTTTCCCTTTCCAGCAAATTCTGAACTGAGAGCTTAAGTCATGATCCTCCCTCCTTCCTAGTCCTCCCTTCGCCCTCCTCCCTCCTCCTTCCTCAGATTCTTTGAGTGATAATGGTTTCAGTGGGATATTGAAAGGCAGTAAATAAAGACATTCACCATGTCTTTGTCATACAAAACCTGGGCGGGCTGCTTAACCTTTCTGAGTCTTAAGTTCAATATTTTGCAAAAGGGAGGTAACTCTGAACCCCCAGGAACATTTAAGCCTAGGGAGAGTTTAGTCCAAGGGTCCCAACTGACAATCGGTGGTGTGAGTACCTCCATGCTCGGGATCAGGTTGTTAGCCGTTTCTGCAAAACTGGCAGTAATTCTCAAACCCACTCGCCACCACAAGCCTATTACCCATCATTCCCCTCCAGTTCAGAAGGGAAGGCCAAGGATCACTAGACAGCATGGTAGGGAAGCCCGGCATCCTTTGATACTGTAGGGATTTTAAGCAATTCTCCTCAACGGGAGTAGATTAAAAACAAATAACAAGAACAAAAAAATCTCCCTCTACTACTCACTTACTTCCGACTAGATACAGGGAAGAAAGGTGGAAGACCAAGTGAGAAAATGAATCCACCTGCTGTTTGGATAATAGTCAAGAGGCTATTATCCCACCTATTTCCACAGCAAAATAAAAGCTTTGCTGAGCTTTAAGGGATGGAAACGGCAAGGGATGGAAAGGAGAGGGCTAGCTAGCGTAAGGCTGTAGAGGCTACACAGTAGGACAGTGGAAGCTAGCGGCAAGGCAGTAGAGGATTCACAGAAGCCCTGGTTCCTATGCACCAGAGGCGCGCGCACCGGAAGAAAACTATCCTTGACCAGGGCTGCCAGAAAGGAAACCCCTCTAGAAGTGCCTCTGCGGAAAGGAACTCTTGCAGTAGCGTTGCCTCGCCTACGGAGTCGCAGAGGGTTGTGCCCAGTGAAGCCACGAGAGGGCGCCCAACGACAAAAAAACAACATTTGTCTACTTGGCACATAGAAGAGGGCAAGACAAGGATTTGTTTGAAACTTGTTTTGTTTTGTTTTTTTCTTTTTAGACCGTCGATTCGTCTTCCCTCTTCTCGTGAACCCCAAAGGAGAGCAAACATAGGGGAAAGGAGTTCTTAAGCAAAGTGAGTGAATAGAACGGAAATCCACTATACCTAGCCATGATGCCTGCTCCCTAGCCAGGAGCAGGACAAACCTAATGAGTGGCTGCTGGTACCTAAATATGTGCAGGGAAAGCCATGGAAGCACATCCATCCACAGGCAGAAAAAGCTCATCCTATAGAAAATTAGAGCAAAGTATTGGGGGAAAAAAACCAAGTTGGCCCTTTGCTTCAGAGTCCCTTAAAATCTAGCTTCACGGGCCCTTGAAGAGACAGCAGTGAAGTGGAAACTTCTGGTTTCTTTAACAACTCAGTAATTAAACTAGGAAACACGTGATGTCTTCCTGGAATCTGCCTGATGAGGGGCATGTAACATTTTTGCTGAAAACAGACACTTGAGAGGGTGGTTGACGTTTAGAAAGAATATAAATGGAACCTCACAAATAGTAAGAAGGTGCTCTTGTATTGCTATGCCATACAACGCTTTGCTGGTCTCCACTGCTCTTCATTGATCTCATTGCTCTTTACTTCATAGACAGAAATGCGCCAAAGAAGTTCCTGTGGTATTCTGGCCAGAATCGGCGCTTCTGATGACTCCTGCCCATTCGGCAGAGCCTTGCTGTTTCTGCTGGATTGAGCTGCTGCTACTCATTTATGTTTGGTGTTTGCTATTGGACTGGACTGCTGCTATCCAGACAATAAGAGTGGAATCACTCCAAGAAACGCCTTGTAAACAGGTCTACAACACCCTTTTCCTACTAACCTTCTTTTCCTCCAACCTCTGATTGTGGGGTTAGAAGGGAGGTTGAAGTGTTTAAGAACCCTAAATAAAGTAGGTTTAAAAAAAAAGAAATCTAAGCCTACACAGTGGACCTCCACTCAGCAAGTTCCCCAGAGGGGTTTGTTTGTTTGTTTGCTCATTTCAACTTTGTCTTTCTCAGCCTGGAGGTGTGTTGGCTGATGGCGATACTGGTAGAGCTGGTTCTACCAAATGGCCTGGCTTCTGCTGTCCTCAAGATTTGAGCTTCTGCCAAGGAAGGAGAGCACAGGAAAAAGTCACATGGCACATCCTGGTAAAAGAGAAGGGCAGATGTGGGCTGAGCATGCTGCATGCAAGGATGCCCACGACATCATAGTTACTGCTGGGGTGTGTGTGTGTGTGTGTGTGTGTGTGTGTGTGTGTGTGTGTGTGTAAATCACCCAAATATTTATACCTCTGAATCTCTGCATCCTGAAATTCTGCTCAGAATAATACATGTGACTCTTAAGAAGGTGTTTATCATAACATGAGCAAAAACCCTAGATAATAAGCTCTAATCCACCTTGGTCACAGGGGGTTGTCTCGTGCAGCTGATATAAAGGACTTCACAGCAGGTTTCCATCCCATTCGGTAGGATGGTAAAGCTAAAAGGAACATTTGTCTGGTCCTTGCTGTTACCATCCTGGAGTCTTGAAAGTTCCTTATGGAAAAGTAATGAAGACAAGACTGAAAATATGAACTCAGCGTTCTAAGGTACCAACTATGCTTTTGCTTCATGCGGAAGAGCAAGCCTCTGTGTCCTTTTTACTTAAGCCTACCCAGTGGAGAAAAGTACTGACTGTCACAATAAGACTGCCCACGGAACAAAGAACGATGGCAGACCTATGAAGCAGCCATTCCAGTGAGAACCTGGTTCCTGGCTGGAAGTGGTCACCACTCGGCTTCCTTTTACCTAATAGTGATTTGGCTGAGGTCCACATCAGAATGTTTGTGAGTCACCAAAAATCTTTCAGCAATGTGGAACATGTTTGGAAATCAAAACTGACTTGAGTATTTTCTTTCAACAGTGGTTCCATTACATGAAAGGAGGAGTCGAGGTGGAGTTGAGAAATCACTTAAATAAGTTAGGTGTAGTTCACTCAACACATGCTCATAACAGGACTATGAGTGTGCCCCAGGTAGGTGCAGCAACAGGAAAAGACAGGAACCTTGGCATTTCTATGTCTATTTTTTTTTTTTAAGTTTTTACATTTTTCTTTCTCTCTGAGAATTTCATGTGTGTTTACTATGGAATCTGATCATAACTACCCCTCATTTTCTCCTCCCTTGCCTCCCACTAATACACTCCCTCCTAACTTGTTGGGTTTTTTTTGTTTGTTGTTTACCTACTAGGTCAAGTTCATACTGTTCCTGTGGGAATGAGGGCCACCCACTGTATCATGGGGAACCTACCCGTGACTGCACTCCAGAAAAAAAAAAATGAGTCTCCCTCTGCCAGCAACTATCCATGCTAGTAGCTCCTGGGCCAGGGGTGAGGCCTGGAGATCATCCACTTCAGTAGCTCCTCAGCCAGGGGTAAGGCCTGGAGATTGTCCACTTCAGTAGCTCCTCAGCCAGGGGTGAGGCCTGGAGATCGTCCACTTCAGAATCTAGCTGGCTTGATCGTGTAGAGGTTTTGCGCAGCTGTCAGGAGTTCACACCTGAAGTAGAAGACATTCACAGCACCTGTTCCCACCTGTTCCTACCTGTTCCCACTGTCTGGCTCTTATGTCCCCTCTACCTTCTCTTTCACTGTGTTCTCTGAGATAGGATGATGGTGAGGCGGGTACAGATATCCCATTAAGCTTGAGGGCTCAGTCTCTTATTTTCAGTTCTTTTACCGGTTACATTTGTGCATTGACTGCTGCCCATGGCGAAGAGAAGCCCGTCTGACAAAGAATGAGAGAAGCCCAGGTCTACAGCCTATGACCTGCCCAACCATGGCTTTGGACCAGAACTGTAAGGCTCTGGCAAGCCTTAGCTTACCGGGCACCTCCCCCACCCTCACCCCCACCTCCCTAGTGAACAACACAGAGCCAGGGGATCGATGCAAAAACAAGAGGAATTTATTGTTCCAGTGCACTGGGGTCATCCTATACGTGAAGGCAAGGCTGTGACCCCTGGTGGCCCATTAGGTGAGTTTTTATACAGCTTTCAGGGGTAGAATAGAGCAACAGCCACTAGGCACAATGTGATTGGCCAAACAGTGTGACTTTTAAACTGATTGGTCCTTAGGGAATGAGGTGGCAAGGCCTTCCCTTGTCTGTAGGTGGCTAACGGTTGGTCAGCCCTGTGGAATGTGTCTATGTGGTCTGGGCCTCCCCCACAGGCAGGGCTGATGGTTGGTCTCCCACAAACACCCCCCCCCACCCCCCCGTGGTCTGAGGAATGTAATTAGCCTCTCCCTTCTGGGGGGGGGGTGCCTAAGTGCTCCATGACCTTTCTCTTCAGGAGGGGAGGGTTCTGGTGGAATTTTCTAAAGGTGCTGAACTACAGTACCAAACATAAAATTTCCTCCTGTGGCGTAGGCTTCAAATCCAATCAGCTATGCCATAATAGTTGTACCACTATTGCCCACCAGTGGGCGAATGTTGCCTGGCAGCTTGGTACTGAACCAAGCAAGTCCCAGCAATGGGTGAGATCACTAATCTCTTTCCCCCAACAGCCAGCCTAGCCTCTTTGAAGTTTCCCACAACATTTTTATTTCTAGGTAGATGTTTGCTCATATCTCTAGCTGAGGGGATGCCCAGAATATTTTCATGTCAAGCTGTGGTCATGGAGCTATGGCTAACCTCATTTCCTGAGGGTTTGGGGGTGACATTAGGGGAACAGAATTACTTTCCGCTACCTCCTTGCATACAGGTGGTACCTACGGTGACCAATTAATAAATGCAGAACTCATTGTCCAAATATGGTCAGGGAAAAGACTACACTAGCTAAAGCTTCTCACTAAATGGAAGATAGAAACACAATACTGGAACAGTAAATAAATACGTATGAACTACGAGATACAGTTAAAGAGATGAAAGTGGAGCAAAAGAAGCAAGGGGAAAGGTGGCCTTATATGCTTGAGGAAAAAAAAAATGCAGTGTGGTAGATGCTTTTTATTTTCAAGTGATTGACCTGACATTTTGTTATTTTTTATTTTATATACTAGAAGAGCATATTCAGCCAAAAAATAAAAATAAATAAAAAATAAGAGGAGGAGGGGCAAGGGAGGAGGGTGAAATTTTATCAGTGATTGTGTGATCCCAAAATTGAGTTGCAAGTTGAGGAAAGCTTCCAAACAGGTGAATAGAATCTGACAAAGCTGGCCAAGCTAACAAGTCACAGAGCAACCAGGGAAGGGCTTCAGACCTGACCCCATCTATCTCAGACGCCAGCGTCACTACAGGATGATTCTTTCTAAGCTCCATGAACTGCCAGAGTCAAACAGCCCAGCCTGCCCCTCCCCTTCCGGCTGCCCCTCCCCTTCCGGCTGCCCCTCCCCTTCCGG
>NW_022196905.1:176880536-176888584 GCF_008632895.1 Mastomys coucha | reverse complement strand
GCTGCCTGCCCCTCCCCTTACGCCTGCCCCTCCCCTTACGCCTGCCCCCACAGAACCACTATCCTCCATCTTGCCAGTGTCCTGGCTTTTCCAGTTATTCCATCATACCTATCTTACTCAACATGCCAGCTTTGCCCCTCTCAAAGCCTGACGGTCCAATGTTCATGTCTAACATTTGCCATCCCCCAATTACAGTACCTCACCAAGCAGTCCTTCTTTCTCCCTTCCTCTCCAATATACTGATAAGTTATGACAGGCATAACATGATGTTACCCTGCTTTGAAACTGATCAGTTCCAGCTTGGAGAATGGCTCAGCAATTAAGAGTATTTGGTGCTCTTCCAGAGGACCTGGGTTCAGTGCCCAGCATGCATGTGAATGACAACCTCTTCTGGTCTCCATGGGCACCCAAATGTATTTACATACACACACACACACAAAATCTTTAAAATATACTACCCAGATCTAAAAATGAAGACCGTATTCCCAGTGAGGCACAGCGCTGGGGTTGTTTCTGAACCAGCTCTAGCTTTCCTAGATAAATTTTAATGATGAAATGCATGCACACACACACACACACACACGTGTGCACACACACATATATACACACATGCACACACTTTGATGACCCTTTTTCTTACTTGTTTTGTTTCCTCTTGCTCGTGTATCTTTGTGATTAAAAACTTGAACCAGATTGTGAGTTGAGAAATGCTTCCTAACAGTTGGAAAGAGGCTACAAAAGCTCACTTACGTACACACACACACACACACACACTCACACACACTCATACACACACGCGCACACACACTCACAAACTCACACACACTCACACACTAACATTCACATACACTCACAAACACATTCACACAACACACACTCACAAACACACGCATCCACACACACACACTCACACTCACAAACACATTCACACTCACAAACTCACACACTAACACTCACACACACTCACACACTCACACACACTCACGCTCACACTCACAAACTCACACACACACACTAACTCACAAACACATGAACACACACTCTTACACACACACTCACACACACTCACACACACACTCACACTAACAAACTCACACACACACACTAACATTCACATACACACACTCACAAACACATTCACACAATACACACTCACAAACACACATTCACACACACACTCACACTCACAAACACACTCACAGTCACAAATTCACTCACACACTAACACTCACACACACAAACATACTCAAACACACTCACAAACACGCTCACACTCACAAACTCACACACACTCACACACACTCACACTCACAAACTCACACACACACACAAACTCACAAACACATGAACACACACACTCACACTCACAAACACACTCACACTCACAAGCACGTGAACACACATATACACACACAAACACAAGCGTCTGTGTGTTTAAATACCCCCCACCCATATATTTTAATACATTTATACAGATACACACTTAACAATCTTCAAGAATCTCTCCTCCACAGTCTGTTCTCTATTGTGCTTGACCTGCTTGGTGACCGCTCAGCCATCTGTCAGGGACCTCAGGGTGTCCCTCTGCTCCCTCACTTCCAGGACAAAAGCTCTGACTAGGCATGCTCCCCTCCCCCACAGTCCTCAACACACGGACGTGTCTGTCTAGACAGCAGACTGTGCTACTCAAAAATATAAAAAAATCAAATAAACAAATAAAAATCTGAGAAGCGGAAGCAAAAAAAAAAAAAAAAACCTGTATTTTTAAAGGGACATAAGCAAGAGAAAACTAAACAAATAAGAAAATAGGTCATCTGAGAGAGAATAATGGCACTCCACAGGAGGAGGTGAGATGACCTTAGATGTCTTTGTCTTTTAAAGGTCTGGGTTTGACATTTTCTCACTTTCATGGGAGCGTACTGAAATTCTACCTGCAGGCCTTTTCTTTTCTTGAAAATATTTTTATTTATTTATGTTTACTTATTTATTCACTTCACATCTCAATCGCAGCCCCACCCTCACATACCCCTCCCCCTCGTTACCCCCTTCCCTTCTCCTTAGAGAAGGGGAAGCCCCCATGGGTACCAACCTGCCCTGGGATATCAAGTCACAGCAAAACTTAGCGCATCCTCTCCCACTGAGGCCACACAAAGCAGTACAACTAGGAGAAAGGGATCCAGAGGCAGGCAGGAGGCAGAGAAAGCCCCCACTCCAATTGTTAGGGGACCCACACGAAGACCAAGCTGCACATCTGCTACATATATGTAGGGGGCCTAGGTCCAGCTCCTGCTTGCTCTTTGGTTGGTGGCCCAGGTTAGTTGACTCTGTAGGCCTTGTGCTGTCCTAGACATGAGGCTAACATTCTAAGTGAATTTGGAGAACAAGCTTAACAAAGGGCAAGAATCATGGTGAGTGACCTCCCTGTTGCCTGGCTGCTCCAGGCCAGCCACCCTGCTCTGATCTTGACCTGTACTTAAGTGTTTCTAAGATTTTGCCCTTTGTCTTGTCCAAACTGTCTATGACTCACAGAGTTCTGCCAAACCCTTTATGACCTAATGCCCACGTCATGCTGGTGACACCTCCTGCCTTTGCCTTGTCTCCTAAAATAGTACTCCACACATAATTTTTGACTGTGTTTACCTCTCTGTCTTGTGACTGCCCTTAAGGTGTCTGTCTGTCCCTCCAAATAAAGCTGGTTTCCTCTCCCTGTCACCAACACAGTCTGGTGAATGGATGGATAAATTGACACTTTGTGGGCACAGTCCTGCCCCGGGCCAGCCTAACTTAGTTGTTCTAGTTCTGGTTTTCAGTGTTCCCTGTTAGCAAGGAAATACACCAGTAGATGATTCAAAAATAGTAACAGAAAGCAGTGTTCTCTATCAGTCAGCTCTTGCGGAGTAATAAAGGACTCGGAGAATGGAGTTGATTGTTTAATGGGTCTTGATGAGTGGTTCCTTTCTGGTCTTTTATGGGCTCATGGTGACTGCATCCAGCTGGCTAGGATGGAGGTGCAAGATGGAGTCAGAGGCCTCAGTGGTGGCTGAGGGCTGGGCCTGGCTTCACTGTCAAGAACCCTTCCATCCTGAATACACTACAGAGCTGGCTCCAAAAAGCCCCCCAAGCTAAGGCAATTATTAAGCACTCCCTGCTGTCAGGTAGTTGGAGATCTACTGACCAAGGTAAATCACACGTCTGTGCTGAGTCAATGAAGGGAGAAATTAAACTTTGCCTATCATTAAGTAGAACAGCAATCTTCATTTTTCAATTTTAAATACATTTTTAATTAAAATTGAACTCCATTCCCCCTCCGTTTCTTCCCTCTGGCCCTCCCAGCTCCCCTCCCCCAAACACCTCCCATGCTTCTCCCACCTCAAGTTAATAGCCTCTTTATTATTATTGTTACGTGTGTGTGTGTGTGTGTGTGTGTGTGTGTGTGTGTGTGTGTGTAAACACAAGTATACAAGCACACAACCTGCTATCATCATTCTTGTTGTTTCTGTGTGTCTGGCTTCAGGACCAACCACCCTGTGTTGGACAATCAACAGGGGGCTCATCCCTGGGAGAGGCTGTTTTTCACCTCTGCACTCATTACTTACCTGTAACTCTGTCTAGGGGCGTGACCTTGCAAAATGTCTTCCCCGTTAACATTAACAGAGAACAGCATTTTTAATCTACTGTAATTTGATAGTAACCTCAAGGAGCTTTTTACTTACCTGCTACTTCTGTAAAGGAGATTTTTTTTCCCTGACCCCCTTCCCCCAAAGCCCTTAACATTAGGTTTCCATCTAATTGCATGCATTAGACCTTCAATGCTTAAAAGCAATTCTCAAATTCTTGGCTTATAGGAATGTTTTTGCTCTTTGTCCGGGTTCAAATGTTGGCTATGGATTCAAGCAGATTTTTTTTTCATTTTTATTTTCACCATTAAGGGATACATTGGACTTGTTAAAAAAAATTCAGAATTAAAAATAGCTTTGCTTGTTTCTAAACCCCTTTGTAACATGGCTATTATGTTACAAATGAAAATATTACATTTATATGTTGCCATAGTCTGTTCCATAACAAAATAGCCAGTGCTAGGTATATTATAAGAAAGGAAAGGTTTGTCTAGTTCACAGTTTTAGAACCCCAATTCTGTGGGAACAGCATCCATTTAGCTCCAGTGAGGCCTTCCTGGCTATATTACAACAAAGCAGACAATGGCACAGTGGGCACAGAGAGAAAAACAGGTATTATATGATGAGATGGAAGGCAAGGCACTGGGGAGAAGGCAGACTTACAGTTTTTATAACAACTAATGCCCCCTGTGGGAGCAGCATTAATCCCTTTGAAACCCCAAAGTAGTCTAGTCCCCTCACCCTGAGCCCCACCTCTTAGGTTCCAACCATCCTCATTGTTTCCCTGGAGATCTTGAGGGAACACAGTCGAAGCATCCCACACAGGAGCACACGCCGTTCACAATTTGGATTATAGCTGTCCAACAGTCCTTATCTAGAGACGCCATGCTCTCGGCTTATACATGTTCTTACACTACTGGTCTACACACATCTTACATAAATATGTTGAACACAACCGTGGAGATCTTTATGATACCTCCAACTTGTTCTTGCTTCTATGTGTACCCTGGAGACCAGGGTTCTCCACTTTCCTAACGCTGTGACCTTTAATACAGTTCATCATGTCATGCTGACCCACCGACCATAACGTTATATTTATTGCTACTTCATTACTGTAATTTCACTACTGTTATGAATCATGGTGTAAATATCTGATCTGTAGGATATCTGATATATGCGCCCCTCCCCCAAAGAGGGGAACATGCCCCGCAGGTTGAGAATCACCACTCTAGATGTTTACTGTATCCCCCAAACCACTTTGGGTTATCCTTTACACTCTGAGACGGCAGCCCCCTACAGGACAAGACCACAGAAGAAGAGAGCATTCTGCTTTCAAGTCCCGACCCACCTGCCAGCTGACCTCAGCATGACACAAAGCCTAGGCTATACCAGAAGACCTGTCACTCGGTCAAGCCACACAATTTAAACAAACAACAAAACACTGTTCTTTAAATCATCAAATGTTGATGTAGTTGTTAAGTAACAAAGACTAAAGTTGGCTCAATACTTGTATGTGTAAGTGTGTTATAGTCATATTCCATTTCACTATTACTATGGAGCTGGGAAAGTGTATGGCTAAAGTGCTTGCTGTGTGGGTGTGAGGACCTGAGTTCGATTCCCCACTTCCCATGGAAGAGCCAGGTGTGACTTCCTGTACTTGTAGTCCAAGTCCTGTGGAGGTGGAGAAGGGTAGGTTCCTGGATCTCAATGGCTTAGCCTAATTGCTGCGCTCAGGTCCCAGTGAGAGATCCATAGCTGTTAGGGAATTCACAATTATCTTTCTCCCTGTGTGTGGCCATTGGCTGCCCATACTCCCCAGCAGATGGCCCTGCACTCATGCACCATGGGCAGCACCAGCTGGACTCAGTGGGTTATAAAAATGAAAAGAAGATGACGTGAAGTTGGGAAGGGATGTGCTGGGGCTCAGTGGGGGTGTTGGGGGGAGTGGGAGGTGAATATGATCAAATACATTCTATACAAGAATCATAAGAAAAACATTGCCAGGCGGTGGTGGCGCACGCCTTTAATCCCAGCACTTGGGAGGCAGAGGCAGGTGGATTTCTGAATTCGAGGCCAGCCTGGTCTACAGAGTGAGTTCCAAGACAGCCAGGGCTACACAGAGAAACCCTGTCTCAAAAAACAAAAAACAAAAAAACCCAACCAAACAAAAACACATACACACAAAAAAAGAAAAACATTATTAGAAAGCAAATTTAATAAAAGAAAAAAAACAAATTGATGGTCCTGGAGAATGACATGGAAGTTGATCTCAAGTCTCTGTGTGATCCCATACATACACACACACACACACACACACACACACACGACCATGTGTGTGCTCACATATTTCCTCCACCCGTTATCAATTACCTAGTGTCTGTGTCCACGGGACTTTAGATTAAGTCAGTCACATTGTGTCATTCCCTATCCTGGGCCTTACTTTCACATACTTATCATGTAGCTCAATATTCATTCATTTCGTTCCAGAAACTTCTTCCCCTCCATATATTGATGTATGTATACATACACATATATGTATATACATACATATATTTCTATCTTCATTCCATCAGCTGAGCATCATGTCCCCTTGACAGTGTCATTGGATTATCCCAACTTGGGATTTCATGTCCAGATTTTCCAATTAGATAACATTATTAGGACTTAGAGATGTTTGGTTATATTTTGAATAATTACAAAAATATTTTTGATTAACATACAGGGAAGGACTCTAGCCTCCACCAGGTGGCTGGTTTTGTTGCCTAGCGAATAAGACCATTTCCACATGCTCATGACTAATGAGTAGCACCATCAGGACATCTGTATCTGAGGTCATCAACTTCCCCCAAGAGTTTTCCAGCTGATGAATCCCCTACATCCAGGCAGCATCTTCCCAGAGGACTCAATCAGCAGGTAGTCCCCAGGCCAACAGGGTGGCAGGATCTGGCAATTAGTTAAATCTGTTCTTCTGAACAGTCGGCAGCTAGGCTGAATAGAACTGTCTGTGAATTGTATTCTGAGAAAGTCATGTACTCGAGTCCAAATCACTCATGCCTCAGATCTGACAAAGGGCTAGGCCATGGTATGGCTGTCCTTCTAGGTTTCCTAAAGAGAGAGATCTAGTTCATATGCTTTTAAGTTTTTTCTTTGTTTGTTTCATTTTAAGACAACAATGGGATTGATTTCCTAATCTTCCTGCCTCCACTCCACAAATGCTAGAATTGTGTCTGTGCTCTACCTGTTAGCAGCTTCTGAGCTAGAACCCACAGTTTCATGTACCCTAAGCAAGGTGCCAACTTAGCTACACCCCAGCCAGCCCTCATTTTCTGAGGATTTCTATGTTCATTTCGTCAGCTGAGCACTGTGTCATTGGATTATCCCAACTTTGGATTTTATGTCCAGATTTTCCAATCAGATAAAATTATTAGGACTTAGAAATATTTGGTTATTATTATTTTGAATAATTAAAAAATATTTTTAATTAATGTTAGTATTCTATATAAAAGTTGGCCAGAACCAAATGCTGATTTATGTAAGCCCCTCTGCAAAACTAGTTCAGTTTTATTTTATTATTTATTTATTTTATCATCTCAGTTTTAAAAGGGGCTATATTTACAACATGCAGTTTTGACCAATGGTATGAAAAACTTGAGTCTAGATACAAATAGAGAAAGGGTGAAAGACCAGTTATTGATAATGTCCCTTGCTTGTATTGATTTGTATTGGCTGCACACGTTGGCTTTAAAACTGGATCCTATATTGACTCTGGTTTTCTTTCCCAGAGCTACAGAACCCCAGCTAGACACTGAGGCTGTCTGCCACTGCAAGACGCTAGCCCCTGCAGTCAATACCACAACATCCTCTTTAGAAATACGGGGCCCATTTTAAACCTACAATTTATTCATTGTAAATTTGAAAAACCTTAAACAAGTATGAAAGATTGAAATGCAGTGTTGTTCAAAAATGGGCTTATCTATCTAGTTTTTGTTAATATTATTAAAAAACATACTTTCTGTAAGTGCCAGCCTGTCCAGTGTGTTTCATAAGGACCATCTTGCCTGCCCTTAGAACTATCCTACTGAACCTGAGCTGCTTCACTGGACAATGGTTTATGGGGACACCACTTGCCCAAAGGCAAAGCATTGATGGCAGAGTGGGTAGTCTGTGCTCAGCACTTCCCCAGATCAGGTCTGAGGCTGTTTGACTCATTCTGTCCATCCCTCTGCAGGCTCCCTTCCCCTCTGTACCTCAGACTTCACCTAGAAGCTTAACAAACATGTTTTCTAAGCTTGTTTGAGATTCATCGTTGGCTTATCTGAATGTTTCTAGGCTAGGGATATTCCCAACATGCACAATAAGGCTCTGGGTTTGATCCCTGAGCACTAGGAGGAGGCGTGGGGTGGGGAAAGGAGAGAGAAGAGAGACGGCAAA
>NW_022196905.1:176865384-176880286 GCF_008632895.1 Mastomys coucha | reverse complement strand
GAGAGAGTGGAGGACAAGGGAGGGGGAGGGGAAAGGGAAGAGCAAAGGGAGGGAAAAAGGAAGGGGAGAGGGAGGGGGAAGGGGCGAGAGAGGTAAGGGCAGGCATGAAGACAAGGAACATTCCTTCAATGCTACCAGGGCATTTCAGGTTGTCCCATCCTTTCTGAGCCTCTCAGGGTCAGAAACCCAAGTATTCTTGGCCAATAGGTGATATTGTGTGTTGCTATTGACTCAAGTGAACCGAAAAACTGATAAAAGCCTTCCCCGATGGCATCAAGCTTCACAAACATCTGACAAGTTTTGCAAGTTTAACAGGTTCCCTTCGGAATGGCTTCTGCGTGGTGGAGGAGGCAGCGCACGGGTGCTGATCTACCTGAGAATGGCCCCTTTCAAAGGCTCGCGTTTATAGAGGTGTCTCTATGTTACAACGTCCATTTTATACATCAGCTCTCACACCAAGCCTAATGTGAGCAGCATGAAGCTCAGCCTCTGTGGAGACTACGCCCCGGGGTAGTCAGCACCCTGGTTGGTGACCTATATGGCTCCCTTGTTTCTCAGATCATGGTTGTTTCCGTAAAATTCAGAGAACAACAAAACAGGAATAGAATTTTCCAGGACAGCAGTACACTGTCTTCCAGGGAGAAACATGCCCTGCCCCTTGAGGCATGACGGGGAACTACTGCCCAGGGAGAGTGGTCCTATCCTTACATACTGCTTTTATTCAAGACTGAAGGACCTACTAGTTAAAACTGATGATTAATTTTTACATTACCCCCAATAATAAAACTGTTTTGTTATTTAGTTTCTGTAAGGTATTTAGTGCTCTTTATTTTTAGACTAAATCATAAATCCAGTTTAATTCTCCTAGGAAAATTGATAGTAAGCCACGTATAGTTGTCCATGTTTTCAGGCTCAGAGTAATTTCCAACATACCCAGTATTCACACAGCATGACACTGTAAACATAACATTAGGTCATTCAGAGAATTGTTTTATCTGCCTAGCAACGGGGAAAGGGTATGCGGAGCTCCAGGACGAAAGAGAAAAAATGTTTCTCAATACTTCTCCACTGATTTGATATGATATTAAAGATAACCCACAGGAAAAGAGAAGATTTACATTAAGGTTTAAAATAATGCCAACTATACATTTTGAGTATTGTAATTTATGATTTATGAGTCAAACTGCCGCATGTCTCTATAATGTTTCCATGCCATACATACAAAAGCTGAATGCCTAGAAATAAAGGAAATGGAATGTGTGCCTGTCACTTACT
The DNA here is from genome assembly GCF_008632895.1 of Mastomys coucha. Classification (NCBI taxonomy): domain Eukaryota; kingdom Metazoa; phylum Chordata; class Mammalia; order Rodentia; family Muridae; genus Mastomys; species Mastomys coucha. The sequence goes on along the minus strand of NW_022196905.1, from coordinate 176,879,011 downwards.
GTGTGTGCATTTCTGTGAGTTTCCTGATGTCACATTAAAACAGAACTTAGCTCCCTGCTTTCCATATCAGATTAGGCTTAATTGTGACCATAAACGACTGACACACACAATCAGGAAAGCAAAGTGTCTCTCACAGGATGGAAGATTGGCAGGGTGTGGCAGCTGGTTCACACCTAAGAGAATCTCTGGGGCAAGGTCAGCCTGGTTTATATAGGAGCTCCAGGTCATACGGGTGACCATATAGTGAAACTCTGTCAAGATTAAAAAAAAAAAAAGGTATTTTTTATTTCAAAGGAAAAGAAATAGAGTAACTTAATTTTAAATTCATATTTTTTTGTTTTGAGAAAGGAATTATGCCAAAGCTCGAAAGAAACCAGTCAATCAACTGTAAAGCCTATTGCTGCAGGCTAGCCCAAGCTGACTTTGTGGTACATCCTCATTTAACATTTCTCTATTGGGAGTCTCCTCATAAATATTCCCATATTTGCTGGGTATTTCTTTGGAACAAATGCTAATTCAGAAATAAAAGACCAGTCACACAGTAAAGCTCTGAGAAACAGATCACACATCATCTCAGAATTAAATATACTGTTTTCTCTACCTCCAGCAGCTTGAGGGTTTTTTGTTTGTTCATTTTTGTTAGTTTTATTTTCTGTTGTTGTTGTTGTTGTTTTGAGACAGAGCTCTTGCTCGTTGGTATGGATGGCCTGGAACTTTCCAGTAAGAATCTTTATTCTGATTCTAACCCAAACTGAATACTATTTTCACCATTCACTGTTGAGTCTTCTCATCTGTTGCGTGTTTATGGGAAGAAGCCAATGTTCCTTGTCATCCTTGAGCTTGCTCCTAGATGGTCCCTCTCCTCCGGGATTGTGTATGTTCTTCATCCATGTTCGCTACGGAGTTGAGCTTTGTCACTGTTTCCTAGATAAATACAAAATACTAACTTCTTTTATGATGCATAAGCCAATCTTTCTTCTGATTTCGTTGGACATCAAAATAATTTGAACTTTCATACACAGCCTTCTTCTCCATAATTCTTGTCTTTCCATACCCTGTGCATATATCTTCACCTTTACTTTCCTTGGATTCTTTGAATCCATTTGCTTTATATGTAATTATGTAGTGGGGCTAATCAGTTTCTTACAACAGAAAATCTGAGGTAATTAACTCACAAGGCAAAAAGGTTTAAGGATGGAAACTTGGTTTGGTAGGCAAGAGCTCAGGCATGGCAGCCTTAGTTTGTATTCCAGTTTCTATGTGTGCAGCCACCTGGGCCTGGAACCATAGCGCTGTGGATGCCGGGAACAAGATCGCTCCAATTCTATAGGTACCAGATTTAGTCAGAAATCTCGTTTAAAGGAAGTGGATAGAGGGTGGTAGAACATAATGCCTTTATTTTCTTCTGACCTCTGTAGGTACACACACACACACACACACACACACACACACACACACACACACACTCCCTCTCCTTCTCTCCCTCTCTCTCCCCTGCCTCCCCCCTACACACAGAGTCACACACACACACATACACACTCCCTCTCCTTCTCCCCACCTCCCCTTCCTCCCCCACATGCACACACACACACACAGAGTCTCACACACACACACACACACACACACACACGCACATGTGCGTGCACACACACACAGTCTCACACACACAGTCACATATACAGAGAGTCACACAGTCATACATAACCACACACTACAGTCACACATATAGTCACATACAGAGTCTCTCTCTGTCAGCTATACATACATATATACATATGTACATTATATATAGATATATTATATATGTATGTACATTATATATATACATTATGTATGTGTGTATGTACATTAAACACACAGATAATAGACAGTCATAGACACACAGTCATAGACAATCACATGCACACACACTATAGTCACACACAGTCACATACACAGTCTCTCTTCTTCCTCTCTCAGACACAGACACACACACACACACTTATACGCACATAGTCACACAGAAAATGAGGAAGTATTGTGGCCAAAGTTTTTGGGGTTCTGGTCTATGCTTGATCATTCTCTTGACTTTGACCTATGGTAGGAACACCCACATCATGGTGTGATCATGAAGTAGAAGAAAATTCATTTCATGGCCAGGAATTAAAACAAGAAAATCAAGGGTTTGTCAAACAAGAAGAGAGTCTAGAGGCTAGTTTTAAGTCAAAGTTTTATTTATAGTCTACAATATTAGGTACATGTGGCTAAGAAACATAACCAGCTGACTGTGTATCAACATGAGATGTCATCAGTCTATGGCAGTGCCATCATTTAAAGGAGAGAAAAAGTTACAGTCTAACTCTTTTTTAGTTTAACTTGTATTCTTGTATGGTAAACTGAATTGTGTTTACCATAAGGAAGACAACCAGTAATGTTCAAAGCTTTAATCATGGGACTAAAAATATGAAGGCCAGAGATAGAGAACCTGGTGACACCTACTGGCAGCAAACTAATGTGGTTGGAGACTTCTCTTGACTTGAGGTGTGGCTTTCCACAGTGAAATCAATGCAGACAGTCACCACTCTATGCTAGGTGGGCTCTGGGGGCCAGAAGGCTGATGGGAAGTCCAGTGAAAGTGCTTAGAAATAGTCACTGGATGCTCACAATCCATCCTGAGCCTTAGGGCTGTCAACAGATCCTTACAGAACTGCAGGGGATGGGGATGGGGAGATGGGGTAGTAGAGTAGTGGGGTGGTGGGGGGTTGGGGTGGGGATGGGGGTTAGGGCATGGGGTGCTCTTCAGAAAGGAGAATCTAGGGCCCGCTGGCACAGGGAGTGCGCTCAGTGGTAACACACTCCTGCAGCTCTGAGTCATGCTTTGGTTCTCTACTCAGGAGCATGTGGAACAAAGAGGCTGCCGGCTCTGCAGTCTCATGCTATACTTAGTACAATTCCTCCTTTCCCTCTTTTGCAGCAGAAGGAAACTTCCAAGGCTTCCATTTCTTGGTCATGAATCTCTGGACGTAGCCTGGTGTCCCTCATTTACTATGCTGGAGACTATAATAAAGGCCTTTTTCATACAACCCAGGACCACCAAGCCTAGAAATGGCACCACTCACAATGGGCTGGGCCTTCCACCATTGATCACAAACTGAGAAAAATCCTTTACAGTTGGATCTAATGGAGGCATTTCCTCAACTGAGACTCCTTCCTTGCTGATGGAGTCCTTAAACTCCTTAAACAGAGTTCTCTGAGGAGATGTGTATAACCATCCATTTTGACCAGGCACCCAGGCCTAAGAAAATTTTATGGATACAATATGGAAGAACACATAGCAGAAAGGGACCAGTGTCAAGAGGGGTCTCACGGACAGACAGAGAGGATGAACAGTCCCCAGCTCACAGGAATCACACACTAGGGAGAACTGAAGTATAACAGGGTGTGGCAAGTGGGCTGACTTGGCATAGTCACAGTGTTTTAACACAGCAACATAAAGAAACCAAACGGTCATGTACAGCCCATTTCCTCATACTTTACAATGTGCCATTACTCTGACTTGTCCTAAATTTGATGACAAGGGCTGAAAGATGGGATGGGAAGAAAGATCACGGTAATCAAGAGTTATCAGGTAGAAAGAACAAATGGCCATTTCACATTCTTGAAAATGTGTTCTCGAGGCCAGATATTACCATTAAGGTTCTGCCACACACACCCAGTCCCAAGTGAGTGACAGCCCCTTAGCCTTATGGACACCCCCTCCTCAGCTTCATTCACTTTCTAGTCACCAGTGTGGCTTCAGCACAGCAATGCGGGCCTTCTGGGGATTTTCATTCTACTTTAAACAGATGTTCTTTACATTCCCTAGCCTATAGACTCCTTACTGTTAGGGTGGACCTGGAATGCACCTCCAGAGAGGTTCATGTGTTGAAGGATTGGGGTCTTAGAAGTGGGGGTCTCTGAGAGGGGAATGGTTCTGGTTCTTGGAGACTCTGATCTTTTCATGGCTTAGCCCACTGCTGAGTTCGTAGCTGACTGGACATTCAAATGCGGGTCTTTGACTGGAGGAAGTTAATTTGTGGAGGCTTGACTTGGAAGGATAGATTTTTGTCCCGGATGTTCCTCTTACCGCAGTACGAGCGAGCGTGTTTCCTCTGCCACGCCCTTTCACCTTCATCCACTGCCCTGCCAGAGGAGGGGAAGCAGGAAGTTACTGTGCACTGGAAACTCTGAAACCATGAGCCAAGCAAGCACTTCCTCGTTCGGTGTTTTGTCACAGCAACAGAAAAGCTGGCTAACAGCAACCTAGTTGGAGCATTTACAGTTGCGGAACCTCATCCCAGAACTCGCCCCTCTTCACGAAACACCTGCTATTTCAATTTGCTTTTGCAGTAATACTGATCAAATTCAGGGCACTGGGCGTGCTAGGTCAGCACTGTACCACTGAGCTAGGCATCTGGGCCTGTTAAGCATCCGTTTGGTAGTGGATCCAGCCCTTCTGTCTCAGGGAATCATTTGTCTCAGGAAGTTGGTGATACATGGGAGTGGCGGAGGACACAGTCAATAGCTTCTCATACTTAGTCATAGAGAACATATTTTTTTTTTTAACAAGGTATTTATTCCAGCTTGAGCTAAGTTAAGACAGCCATTTCTGTACATAGGCCCTTCCTGATACCTAAGGGTAAGCTGCTCAGAGGATTCCCACTGCAGGACAGATAGAAGCAAGCTCCTTTATGCCATATTCTCCGTACCGGTGAGATATGGAACAAGACCACTAAAATACACCTCTTCATATTTTCCAGGGTCTCACTATGCATTCCATGCTGGCTTCAAATCCACAACTCTCTTCTCTCGGCTTCCCAAACCCTGGGATTACAGGAATGTACTACTATACTCAGCTTAAAAATCTTCATCTCCTTTCTCCATTCTTTCTGAAAAAGCCTATGCAAACCCCAATGGGAAACACCTACATCTATCCATCTTTGTTTTCTGCATTAAAACGAAATATCTTAAGGTACTTTAATTTGAAAGTACTTTTAAAAGTGGGGGAAGAAGATTCTTTAAAGATCTACTTAAATCAAAGATAGGAGGCTGGCAAGGTGGCTCTGTAGTCAAAGGTCCTTGCCGCATGGGCCTGCTGAGCTGAGTTCAGCCCCAGAAACCGTACAAAGGTGGAGATATCTGGCTCTCCGAAACTGCTCTGTTCTCTGACCTCCGTATATGCACTGTAAATACACAGGGGGGGAGGGAGGGAGGGAGGGAGAGAGAAAGAGAGAGAGAAACTGATATATATATATATATATATATATATATATATATATACATACATATATATATATATTTTTTTTTTTTAAAGGTGAGAGCAATCAGAACTGTCACGACTGAGCTGGGACTGTAAAGGGATGCTGTGTTTCTCATACAATGCAGTAATTCCGCTTGTGGCCATCAGTCAGGAGAATTAAGAGCTGGGTCCGAAAGACGTCAGGACACCGTCTTCATAGCACAGTTCATGATTGCTAAAGGCTTGAAAGGACCCAGTGTCTGTTGAGAGATGACACAAGAAACCCAAGTAGTCCAAACACCACAGGAAACACTTATTCTGCCTTGAAGGAGAATATGATACATGGCACTGTCAGGTCCAGAGGAAACTCTGTTTTCACAAATTCTTTCTGTTAGAGAGAAGCCAGTTCCCTTCTGCCAAAAGGACCCATTTTTCTTAACACTGGCAGTGGGACAAATGTTTGTCTGTGGTGCTCAGTAGCACACCAAAGAGCATGCTGGCCTCCTGGGCTCCCTCAGTATGACAGGTACCTGTTACAAATTTCAGAGTGTCTTACAGCATCCTAGTTCTTCTCAGCTCCTTTAACCTAAGTTTCTCCAGCTCATGGGATCCCTCCCCCCTCCAGCTACTCCTTCTTCTTATAACCCTGATACTTCTGCCATGCTCTCTCTTTTTTTTTGTGCACTCTCCTTCTCCCTCCCCCTCCCTTTGTCCCTCCCCATCTGTCCCCCCTCTTTCTCTCCAACCCTCGACCATGTTTCTGCTTCTCTCATGGTCAGATCCAGTCCTCTGGCTATGCTCATTCTATTACTAGCTCTGCCTGCTCTGACTCTTCCTCATGCCTCTGGCTGTTCTCTTTCTCTCCCATAGTTACAATTAAAACAAAACAAAACAAAACCAACTCCCTTTTAACCACACCATGGACTGGTCACGAGGTCAGTTTATACAGTCACAAGATGCATAATCCTTGAGGGCATTTGGCTTAGAAATAAGGGAGACACAGGCACAGCTGGGTTCTGTTTACGTGAAGTATCCAGTTAACCCTGTGAAGGTAGAGTGGTGTTTAGTGAGGGTTTCAGGGATGAACACATTTGTTACTGCTAGATGGTCCATTTGGGTTTGGAAAGGTCCAGAAGTTCTGGAGCAGGGCGCTGGTCTTGGTTGCACAGTGGGAGTGTGCTTCATGCTGTAAACTATGCAGTAAAAAATGAGTAAGCCAGTACATGCTATAGTAGGTGCATATGCTGGTGGCTTTGCGTTAACTCAACACAAGCTGGAGTCACTCTTGAAGAGGGAGCCTCATTTGAAGAATTGCGTCCATCAGTTTGGCCTGTGGGCACGTCTGGGGGGGGTGTTCCTTGATCAGTGACTGATATGGGAGGGCTCTGCCCACTGGGGGTGGTGCCATCCCTGGGCAAGTGGTACTGGGTTGTGTAAGAGAGCAAACTGCTCAAGACTGAGGATCTAGCCAGTCCACAGTGGTTCTTCTGCTTCTGCTTCAGTCCCTGCCCTGAGTTACCTCAACAGCGGACTGGGAAGGAAGCATATGGAAATGCAAACCACATCTACCCTAATCTTCCGAGCTTGGTTTTGGTCAGTGTCTTATCATAGTAACAGAAAGCAAGCTAGGGCTACACCCTTAGCCACAGTGGAATTTTTAAAAATACGGGGATGGCTCAGTGATTAAGAGCTTGTACTACAGGACCACAAGATGAAGGTTAGGTTCCTAACACCCACTTGTAGTGGTTCACAATTACCTCAAGCTATGTCTCCGGAGGTCTGGTTAATTGGCTGATTTTAGTAAATAGTTTTAATTACAGCAAATTATAAAAAAATATATTTCTACTGTTAGAAATATATAGAATACAGAGAAATATTCTAAGAGAACATTTTTAAAGGAAAAGCATGACTCTTGCCCAATGTAAAGTGAACATGTTTCAAATACGTAAAGGTATTTAAGGAGAATGTGAACCACTCATACCTAGGCCAACAGGAATGCTAAGACGAGTTTGACAGCCATTGCTGAAGTAGGTGGTATTCAGCGAGCAAAACATATTACGTTATTGTGGATAATTACACGCTCATTATAAAAACCTTTTAAAAAAAGAAACCAAAGTGTGTGGCCTGTAGACACTGTATTCTGTCAAATTGGCTAGTTAAAGGCTGCACACCAAACCAGTGACATCAGGAATGACTAGCTCCTATCTTTGCTGCTGCAGATTTTCAAGCTTTCATTTATAACCAATCAAGGCGAATATGGTGCTTCTTCTAATTATATTTCCTTGATTACAAGCTTGTCCTTTTTCATGAAAAAAAAAAAAGCTAGTTGATATTCTTTGGGCAATAACCAATCATACTCCATCCCTTTGCGTTTATCTGAAAACGTCAATTGCCAAACCTCGGGTTTCTGCAATATATTATAGGCTCGCCGAGTTCTGAAAGGGAAAATAGAGTCGAACTCTTACCCACTTGAAAAAATTGTTGGTTTGTTATTAATGTTTAGATTTATTCACTTTACATCCCAATATCAACCCCCTCTCCTCCCAGTATCCCCAACTCAGATCCTTCCTGTACTCTCCTCTGAGAAGGGGGAGCCCCCCACCCATTACCCCACATACACATCAAGTCACTGCAGGACTTTACAAGACGGAAAAGGAAACGCTTTCGTAGCTCCTCAACCCAGCAATACTCTCCCTTTCGTGTGAGTTAAACTTCAGGCAGAGCGTGGAGCCTTTATTAGGCAAGTCTCGCAAAGTTTCCGTAGTGCAACTGTTTGGATACACCCTGGGCCTGGAAACCTTGGTGCACACAGGTCCTGTGCATCCTGAGCCCACCACTCTGCCTTACGTGGCTGCAGATGGCAACGCAAAACTTTCAGGGGACACTGATCACCATCTGGGAGTGTGAGGAGACTTGTGTTGGCAGAGCCCACAGGCAGGGTTGGGGAGAATTGGGGGTTATGTAGGGATGCTTTCCAAGACCTGAGCTGAGAAGGGATGGGAAGAGGGGAAGGTGTAGCCAGGTGACAGGTGAGGCGACACGAGCGGCCCGCCCCCTTTGTCCCGCCCACAAGAGCGCGGGCGGTGCCAGGGAGCTAGGGCGGGGCGACCTTTGCTCGAGCCCTAAACCATCCGGACGGGAGGGGAGGAGCGGCCGGGCTGGAGTGGGGTGTCTGGGTCCTCAGAGTCCGAGGTCGCCTCCTTGCCAAGTGGCCCCGGCGCTCCCGCCCCTCCCACCGGCTAGGGTTTGGCCGTGGGGGCCGCACCTGGGCGCGCGGTTTCGGTCTGACCGGACTCGGAGCTAGTTTCGATTAGGGACAGCGGCTGGGCGAGAGGGCGGAGCGGTCGGGACGCGAGAGAGGAGGGGACTCGGCGTGAGAAGCTCAGCGGGGACAGTCCCGCGCGGGAGACAAAGAGCGCCCAGAGAGCGCAGCGAGCATCGCTGCTACCCAGCCCGGCCACCTCGCAGACTTTAGGACTGGGTGCGCGGCGGAGCAGGCACAGCTGCTGGGGACCCACGAGGCTACGCGGGATGCGGACGCCGTTGGTGATGACGCTGGGCATGGTGCTCACGCCCTGCGGGTTGCTGCTCAATCTCGTCAGCACACTGGCCCCGGGCTGGCGGCTGGTGAAGGGCTTTCTGGACCAGCCAGTGGACGTGGTGCTGTACCAGGGGCTGTGGGACATATGTCGCGAGCAGAGCAGTCGCGAGCGCGAGTGCGGCCAGCCCGACGAGTGGAACTACTTCCAGACTCAGCCCGTGCAGGTGGCCCGGGGACTCATGATCACGTCACTGGCCACTACCGCCTTGGGGCTGCTGCTGGCTTCGCTCGGCGTGCGCTGTTGGCAAGATGAGCCTCACTTCGGGCTAGCCGGCCTCTCCGGCGTGGTGCTTTTCGCAGCCGGCCTCTTCAGCCTCATCCCGGTCTCCTGGTATAACCACTTCTTGACAGATCCCTCCGTCCTGGCCGCCCCGAGCCCGCCGGTCACCACGCAGGTCAGCTACAGCCTGGTGCTGGGCTACTTAGGCAGTTGCCTGCTGCTGCTGGGCGGCTTCTCGCTGGCGCTCAGTTTTGCGCCCTGGTGTGAAGAGCGTTGTCGCCGGTGTCGCAAGGCGCCCCCAGCAGGCCCGCGCCGCAGCAGCATCAGCACCGTCTACGTGGACTGGCCGGAACCCGCGCTCACACCTGCCATCAAGTACTACAGCGAGGGGCAGCATCGGCCTCCTCCCGCTGAGCACAGGGACACCAGCAAGCTCAAGGTGGGATTCCCGATGCCACGACCGCCACCCAAGGCCTACACCAACCCGATGGATGTGCTTGAGGGAGAGGAAAAGAAGACAGCCACTTCCCAAGGCGGATCCTCCTCTCGCAGCACTCGGCCCTGCCAAAGTTCGCTGCCCTGTGACTCCGACCTGTAGATAGGGCTCGCCTGAGCTCCGCCTAGGGTCTGAGTGAGGGTGACTTGAACTTCTGTATGACCAGTACATCTGCAACTAGAACCCTGCACGGCCTTCCTCTAACTGGAGGGCAAGCCTTCCTTTCCTGGGGCCAAACTCCTCTCCAAATATTAGGTTGGATTCTTTTATCTTTTAAGGAGTTTTACTTTTCTCTCCAGAGGGACCAGGTCTTCTTATGGAGTGACAAGAGTGGGTGGCGTTTTGCATACTGTTCATCGCAGCAGCGACAAAATTGCAATCAGCCAACAGGCTTTAAAAAGTCCTTGAAAGTACAGTATTCTAAGTAACCCATGAGCCTTCACAATCATCCCTCTTGAGGTGTTTTGTTTCGTTTTTCTCTCTGCTTTCAGTCTCCAGAGAACATAACTGGCCGAGAGTGTAAGTCTGGCTGTGTTTGAAGGTTATGCCATAAAGCCAGCACTTTAATGGTTTTTATGAAGTGAAGTAACTTGTTCAACTCATGTTTATAGTTCTCCGTGCGTATCTATTATTTATCTTTTCTAATCACTTCTTTCTGTGTAGGAGGTTAAGCTTGTCTTCCAGAAGCCAGGGCGATGCTACGCTGCCCTGTTCCCTAGATACCTCATCCCAAACAGAGATATATTTTGTACAAAACGAACTGTTGAGTTGCATTTGGCTAGAGTCCATATGTACCTATCTTATTTATAAATAAAAATTGTTACTGTCAGTTTCGGTATCCCTACTGAAGCCTGTCTCTGGCGTCTGCTGGGAGTCTCAGCATTTGTCACTAAGGAGTTTGCTGGCGTCTGAGCCACCTGTCTACAATCAAGGACTCACATCTTCTCCCTTCTCCTCTGCCTAAGATTACTAAAAGGAGCCAAGAGGCCCCACTTAAGTCCTGGTTGGTTTTGTTTTTCAGGCTCCAGTTGTTTTCAGTGCAAGCCAAGTCTATTGTTGGGGGAAGAAAACCTGCAGCCCCAGTTTCAGGGACGAGAGGGTAGAGCTCTGGTCCTCTTCTGCCCCAAGTACTTCGTGTCCCAGCTAGGCAGCTGTAGTGCATGAGGGAGCTGAAAGCCCCAGGAGCTCTGTCTGGCTAAACACTGGAGCTTAAAGCACCTTTACCTGAACTGAACCTGTCACTTAAAGTTCAGAAGTGGGAACTGAACATGGAGGCAATGCTGATGCTGGAGAGCTACAGTCGGAGGAACGGAAGCTTGTGGGGGCCCAGGAAGGTAGGAGTTCGCAGCCCCTGCCATTTTGGAATGGAATCATCTTGTTTTCTTAAGGACCCCAACTTTAACATCTATCACTTTAGTTAATTTTTCAAATGTAGATTCCAAGGCTAGAGACCCCTGAAACTTCATAAGTAGACCCCAGAAGACCACAGTGCAGTGGTTCTCAACCTGTGGGTTTCGACCCCAAACCACAGGTATATCCTGCATATCAGATATTTACATTATGATTCATAACAGTAGCAAAGTTACAGCTCTGAAGAAGCAATGAAGTATTTTTATGGTTGGGGTCACCACAACATGAAGAAGTATATTAAAGGGGCACAGCATTAGGAAAGACAAGGACCACCACCCCAGTATATGGTCCTGGAGGTATGTATACCAAGTGGCAAAGCTTCAGCTGGGACTCTGGTCCATGTTATTGCAGTTGGAGGCAGGAGGGCACTCATCAACAGGTGTCTGAGTATCTACTACATAGATGCTTTAGAAAGTGGAAGCTTACCGGAGTATATATTAGTTAGGATTTCTATTGCTATGATGAAATACCATGAACAAAAGAAAGTTGGGAAGGAATGGGCTTGTTTGCCTTACACTTCCAAATCATAAACTATCACTGAAAATAGTCAGGATAGGAATTCAAACTGGGGAGGAACCTAGAGGCAAAAGCTGATGCAGAGGCCAGGGAAGAACGCTGCTTACTTCCATGGGCTTTCTTCCCATGGCTTACTCAGCCTGCTTTCTTGTAGAACCCAGAACTATCAACCCAGGGATGTACCACCCACAATGAGCTGAGCCCTCCCCCGCTGATCACTGATTGAGACTCTCTCCTTTCTGATAACTCTAGCTTGTGTTGAGTTGACCTAAAACCAGCAAGGCTACCGTGAGCATGGAGCTAGGAATATAGAAAGGTATATAGCTCGGATGTATTCAGCTCCCACGTCAAAGACAGCAGCAGGAGGTTCTGAAGTCCAGAGGTAGCTAACAACATGGAGGACCTGGTTTCTTGAAAGTACTGAATTTTACCTGCATCTTGATTCCAAGTACAGCTAGTATGCGCTGCTATTGAACACAGTTGGTCTCTTGAGCCTTTTACTTTTCCTCCCTCACGTACTCTCCCTGGCTTATAGGCAAAGTTCCTTGTTCTCTGATGACTGGAATTTGATCACTGGAAGCTAAAACTATCCGCCGCCGCCCCCCACCCCCATCAGCAGAAATGGATGCAAACTTCCCTTTTAAAATACACGTATTTTGTCATAAAAATGTTCAGGACAGCGCATGGAAGGAGACTCTCCTGCATAGGCTTGGGATCCTTTCAGTGCCTGCAAAAGAAGAGAAAAGGTTGCTTTACACAGCATTGGCTATGCCTGTTCTCAGGCAGAGCTTTCCCTGGGACGAAAGTCTCACTGAGTGAGGTGTGGTTTCCAGAGCAGAAGCTGTTTATCCACGTGGAGGCTTATGGGAGGGGCTGGCAGGCTGCTTCCGAAAACCGCCTCTCCTTTATTGCACAGGTCATCCACCCAGTAGGTATTTTAAACACCTGACATTTTGCAAGCACACTTGTGGACACTGGAAAAAGAAACAATTTGACTCTGGCATACTCTATTGAAGGATATCACAGAATAGGATGGAGAACAGTAAGTCAGGGTCAGGAGATGGAGGATGGGGGATGATATTTTCGGAAGAGTGAGAAGGGAAAAGAACAGTGAAAGAGGAGAGTGGGAACATCTCAGGCACCAGGGAGGGCAGAGTCCACTTCCCTGGACCTGTTTTCTTTCCTCTGTCCTTCTTTTTCCTTCATTCAACAATAGCCTGGTAAAGACTAGAAGCTAGCAATGAAGACTAGGTACATCTTGACATTTGCACTCTATTGGGCAAATAATAGTATCTTTTGTATGAGACAGGCGCTGGAACAAATACAATTAGTGTTATAGAATGCTTCTAGAATAAAAAGCAATTTGACATATGACTAGCTAGCTGCTGAGGAACATTTTATTCTGCCAAGGTATGAGTCGCCCCATAAACAATAAGGCAAGTAATGGAAGTCCACAGCCTTGAATTCTCAGGGTGTGATGGTGCACGCCTATAATCCCAGAATTTGGAAAGTAGACATGGGAGGATTAGAAATTCAAGGCCATACAAGGCTGTGTTGTGAGTTTGTAGCCAGCCTGGGGACATTGTGACTCTCTCTCTCTCTCTCTCTCTCTCTCTCTCTCTCTCTCTCTCTCTCTCTCTCTCTCTCTCTCTCTCTCTCTCTCTCTCTCTCTTTCTCTCTCTCTCTCTCTCCATAAACACACACACACACACACACACACACACACACACACAGGCTTTCTTCTTATACATAACTTGCCATGCATATAGAAAATTATATATATATTCATGACCACTGTTCCCAATTCCCAGGGGGATGTCACTACAGATGAGCCCCTTCTCCCTGTGTGAGAAGAACAAAAGTAGGGACTCAGTTATCTACTTCTCCAAATTAAAAAAAAAGTGTTTAAAATTCTCACCCTTCCTTGTCACCCACCCCTCCCCATGTCCCTCACTGTGCAGCAAGCAGTGAAATGACTCTTCCCCTTGTCCTCCGTAATGAGAAAGAAGGTCATGGACACTAAGATTAACTTGTTCAAAACAAGGAAAACAGAGATAAAGCTCAGCAGAGGGGACAATGCTGGTGAGTGGGGGAATGTGGAGGGCCGTCTTCAGTGGGGTTTATATC
>NW_022196905.1:176854938-176865374 GCF_008632895.1 Mastomys coucha | reverse complement strand
GGAGTATTGGGAGTCCACAGCCAGTCTGGCCAGCATAGCAAGACCCTGTGTCAGACAACAGAACAAAGAATGAAACAGAAGGCTTGATTTACACATTATCCAGATTGACAAGGAGGTGAGTCAGCAGTCCCACTTGGAAAGCAATGTGTCTGTTAGGCGGAGAGAGGCCTGAAAGAGCAGGAATATTACTTCCCAGAGTTCAAGTACCTTTGCCACTTGCATGGCTAATTCCTTACCAACCCCCTCCCCATGCCACAGCCATTTATGGCCATGACGCTCCAAAATAGATTCCTCTTATCACTGGGTTACCTGGGGCTAAACGGTGTGGGACATTCCAAAATAGATTCCTCTTATCACTGGGTTACCTGGGGCTAAACGGTGTGGTCGACTTTCCTAGCATGTGTGGTCTATGCTGCTGATGTGAGACTTGCTCTTGCCTCATCTGTAATCCTGGAAAGACTGGTGGATATTACCAGAGGGCCTCCTTCACTTTAGTCTACTGAAGGTAACAGCTAAGAGCTTGGCTGAAAGCACACAAATAAAATCTGGGCAGGGCATGCTCAGGAAGCTGATTGGCATAAATGCTAGAAGCTGATCTGAGAGCCACAAACTCTGTATTCAGAGTTTCACTTTCTTTGAATTCCTTAAGGCTTCCAGGAGTTAAAATAGTAGAGATCCTCCCAGAATTCCTCTTTGCCTGGTTGTTTTCAGTAAGAAGTGAAAAGTGCCTAATTTACTCTTAATTGCTAGCAAACACAGAAAGTCATGTGTGTGGTATGTCTTTGAGCCCAATGCACAGGCCAATCAACATTTCTTTCTAAAGACCCTTATTTTTCCAGAAGAACACCCAGAGATTTTTCTTCTATCATGAGTTTCCTGCTCTATTTATTCATGAGCAACTATGTTGTTGTGCTGCCTAGTTTTGTCAACTTGACACAACCTAAGGTCGTCTTACAACAGAGACTCTCAATTGAGAACATGACTCCATAAGACTGGGCTGTAAGCAAGCCTGTGGAACATTTTTTAAAATTAGTGATTGATTCAGGAGGGCCCAGTCCATTGTGTATAGGGCCACCTCTCGACTGCTGCTCCTGAGTTCTATAAGAGATCAGGCTGAGCAAGCCAGTAAACAGCACCCTTCTATGGACTCTACATCAGCTTCTGCCTCCAGTTCCTGCCCTGTTTGAGTTCTTGGCTTCTCTAAATGGGCTGTGATTCTAAATGTATTTGGATGTAATACAAACAAACCCTCTCCTAAAGTTGTTTTTGGTCATAGTGTTTTATCATAGCAATAGTAACCCCAACTAAGACAGCTATAAACTTGAGGTTCTGATAACGAATGTAAAGAAACTGATAAATTAACATACAACGTAGACTTCATTACACTAGAAGGCTCTTATGGCTTAAAATGCATCAATTCTACTAGTAAAAAAGGTTATGAAATTGACAAGCCAGCTCAGGAGGTAGGGGTGGTTAGGAATTGTTAAATATAGTCTTGAAAAATCCATTCTAAAATCATGCCCTTTTGCTGAAAAGGACATTCAGGATGTTGTATAAATTCTTGAACAGGGAAAAGCATTAAGGGATATGTTACAATAGATTCAAATGGAGTATGCTTAGGCATACACTAATAGGAACTATAAATAATAGGAATCCAGATACAGAATTCGAAGAGCAGGAGGAGGAGGAGGAGGAGGAAGAGGAGGATGAGGAGGAGGAGGACGAGGACAAGGACGAGGACGAGGAGGATACACAGACTGGCTATGGTCAGTAGCTTTCTTCTCCTGAAATGGCAGGGATTCCTGGGGTCTGCATTGGAATCTGGGTATGAGGAGTGACTGACAGTCACATTCAAGCACTGAGTCTGCCAAAGCTCAGTGAGCAAGCTAGAACACAAGGCCTAAGGATCTAGAAGAAGGGTAAAGGTCCTGAGGGGACCCCAGCAGCAACTCCATCCTATCCAAAGTGATAACAGTGATGCACATCACCTGCTTTGGAGCCTGATTTTTCTCATGGCATTTTTATATAAGTGCAAAGAGTGAAGACAGGGACTTGTGAATGGCAGAATGATCAGTGATGTTAGCTTCTAGGAGGCAGAGAAAGCAAATTCCTTGTGTGGGGTGAAGGGACACGGGGTGCTGGAAGGTGGAGATGAATTTTCTCTAGGACAGCTGAGCTTCTGCACAACTTAATGATGCTTGTCCTACCTTCTTGTCAGAAAGACCTAGCATAGTCTAATCAGGAAGGGAGGCTCCCCTGGCATTTGTTCTTCGGGTCAGGTTGATCTTTACTTAGAAGATTTTATACCTCATTGAAGAACACGGAACATATTATGCCTTGCCCACAGTAATAAGCCTAGGGCTTCTCATTAGGCTTAGTGGCTTGCACAAGCTCATTCAGTGAGACAACATGCAAAAGTCTAAAAAAGATCCCAAGCAAGGAAACTCTTCCAAATGATGCCAGGCTTATCACAATTTAGACTCAGGTGACTGGGTTCAGGTACTGTGCTAAGCCATGCATAGGCATTGTATAGAACAAAGAGATTTGCTCAAGGTTGCTCCTAGCAAGTTTTAGACCACACTACCATTGTGACTATTGTACCATTGCACCACAAATTCAATGGCTTTGATTCCCTATGAAGCACTATAATCTAGCAAGATGAGCAGACATATTAGCAGGCCAAGGACTTGTGTGGTCTTTATCGGGCAAGAGCTAGTTAGGATTAATCCTGCTATAGCCTGTATCCTATGTTGGTGACAACAGTATCCACAGGTGTTATTTTAAATAGCATGAGGCATATCGTGTCTGAGACTCTGTATCTACAAAGTACTTTTACCTGCTCCAAGAGTTTCAAAATTAATGGATGTTATCATAAAGGAAATGGTTTATTATAAACAATTGCCAACCCAGAAGTGAAATTTATCCAGGCTAGTGATGCTAGAGAGCAAATACTTGAACATTTGCCATTATACAGAAACTTGGCTTTTAACTGGAACAGTAAGAAGATCCCTCTCTTTGGTAAACTAGAAAACTGGTTTAGAGGACTAACTCTATCTCAACGTCAGTGTCAGAGCTAAGATTTAAATCTAGAATTTTCAACTGGCACTGGGTCACATGACTTGGGCTGATGAGCGCTTGGAGCTGAGTCGTAGCCTAAGTTACATGGAAGTCAAACTGGATTCTCACCATATCTAAGGATCTACAGTTTTCTAAACTCCACGATGTGATCTAAAAGCCAGACAACTGTCTCTAATTTACGAAGGAATCACTTGAAGAAGTGATCAGAATTTACCACAAATTGTTAGGGAAGTTAAGACAGCATACAACGAACTGAATAAGCAGCATTTATTTAAATGTTTCAACTTTTTTTTTTAAATGAGGTCATTCCGTTTGTAACGAGGTTAAGGATTCCTGTGGGAAGAGAGTTGGAGTTAGAGAACAAACAAGAAAATAAGTTAGTGAAACTAAATATGTTAGTAGAGATCATGGGGTACCTATGTTTTTTGGGGTAACTCAAATCCTTATAGCAGCCCACCCCACCCTCCATATCATTTGCCCTGTGTGCATGCTACTGAAATGTCTAGGCCACTATTTCATGCATGTTTTATTTTAATTCTTCAAATTGGAGCTAAAGACCAAAGATTGTATAAGCAGAAGTTTACTATAAATTACAGCCACACCTACCCACTTAAGACTATTCACAATCTCATTTTTAAAAACATTTATTTATTTATTTTATATAAATGAGTTCTGTAGACTGCCTTCAGACACACCAGAAGAGGGCGTCAGATGGTTGTGAGCTACCATGTGGGTGCTGAGAATTGAATTCAGGACCTCTGGAAGAGCAGTCAGTGCTCTTAACCGCTGAGCCATCTCTCCAGCCCCAACAATCTCATTCTTTAAACATGACTCACCACCCCTCTTCCTCAGATAAACCTCCCTGGCTCCCTCTGCATACCTGGTCATCATAGACTTCGTTGACAAAAGTCTCACTCTTCATTAGATTTTCTTCTTCTTGGTTATTTTCTTTATCATAGTCCACATTTCTTGATGATGTTCTACAATCAAAGAAAAGGATGTCAAAGGAATAGTTTGCATAAGAACCAAGATTAAAACTTTATTACACTTGTTGGGGGGGGGGATGCCTCAATCCTTAACATTCATTTCCTGCTCTTGCAGAAGATGTAAATGCAGTTTTCAGTACCCACATGGAGGCTCAAAACTGTCTGGAACTCCAGTTCCAGGGTCCAACGGTCTCTTCTGTCCTTTAAAGGCATTCTACATACATAGCAGACTTGCATAATGCATATATCTAGGCAAATACTCATGCACTCAATATAAACTAAATAAATCTAATATATATATATGTAAAGAACATATGTGTGCAAAGAATATATATACATATATGCATATATATATATATACATACATATATAATTACTTATCCACTGTCATGGTCAATTACATAGAAACTGTGTTTCATTTTAATCATCTCTCTTTTTTTTTTTCCCAAGACAGGGTTTCTCTGTGTAGCCTTGGCTGTCCTGGAACTCACTCTGTAGACCAGGCTGGCTTCGAACCCAGAAATCCACCTGCCTCTGCCTCCCAAGTGCTGGCATTAAAGGCGTGCACCACAACCACCTGACCTAATCACCTCTTAAATAAAGCAAATGAACTAAAATAAATGATAGTTGAGTCCATTATTATTTGGTCCTGTGAAGGACCCAATTCTATGCCCCAATGTAGGGGAATGCCAGGACTAGGAAGCAGGAGAGGGTGGGTTGGGGAGGGAACAGGAGTTTTTTCAGAGGGGAAACCGGGAAAGGAGATATCATTTGAAATGTAAATAAAGAAAATATCTGATAAAAAAGTAAAAAAAGAAAAGAAAAGAAAAGAAAAGAAAAGAAAAGAAAAAGAAAACATAGTGTTGCTTCTTCCCTGAAGGAAAGCCAGGGACCAGTCAGTGAGGAATAACTTCAGGGACAGGTAAGGGGCAGCGGGACACAGTGAAGTAGGAAAGCGGTAAAACATGGCAGAAGGACAGAGAGTAAACCAGCTATACATTAACCAGCCTTCACTTGGGCACGTTCATATTCCTGCCTTTTCTCCATTCTGTGAATGGAAGACAGAACAGTAAGGTGGCTCCTAGAGGAGCATCAGGCCCCTTGGTAATTCTTCATCTGCCAGCCGCCTAACGCTTCTTCTCAGTATGCCCATCACCTCCTTCCAACACGCCTTCCCGCTCTCTATCTTAGAATGGCAGGATTACCAACTGGCTGTTGTTTGTTTCTTTAATGACCTTCTTGTCCTTGGATAAAACTTAGTGTAGCTTCTTTACATTGTTCCTGAATTTCACCTCTGGGTGTGAGCTAAGCTGTGCCCACACTGATGCCCCCAAATTAATGAAATGTAGATGGTGATGGTAGGGTCTCCAAGGAGGCAGTTAAGTTACATGAGTCCAAAGCAAGAATCTCACGACAACAGGACTGGCTCCCTGAGGAGAGGGCATGCAGACACAAAAGAGGAGGAAGACATTGTGAAGGGGAAAGGAAGATGTCCGCCATCCACCAACCAAGGAGATGAACGTCAAAGCAGATCCATCTGCTCAGACTTCCTGAGAGCATGCATTCATGCTGTCTGTGACAACCAGCCTGGCATCCCGGGAAATTATTAACAAACATTCTTGCAGTCCCAGGCGCTGACCTATCAGGTCATAGATAGGAATCTTCTCACTTTCCTTTCTGCAGCTTCACACGGACTAGCCCTAATGCAGATTTTACCCTTGCAAATATCTTGTCCCCAGTACTATGTCACACACCTCAGGTCTCAAGGAGATTAACTCAATTCCTATCTTCCCTGGTCATTTAACAAGTGCCTCACCCAAATCTTCCCTCAGAAAATGAATTCCTAGAATGGACTTAAACCTTCAACCCTACTCATCATATATTATAAGGTGCCATTGAAATGTAATTCTCACATGAAGACACTCATAGT
Organism: Mastomys coucha; assembly: GCF_008632895.1. NCBI lineage: Eukaryota > Metazoa > Chordata > Mammalia > Rodentia > Muridae > Mastomys > Mastomys coucha. The sequence continues at coordinate 176,859,380 of NW_022196905.1, read as the reverse complement.
CACTCACCTCTTGAATTTACGCTCTCTTCTGGAATGTAGAAATAGCCCCCAAACTGCCAGAGCAGCTGATAAAGCAATGACTCCACCCAGGGCTGCATAGCCACTGACAGGACTGCTGGCTGCTTCTTGGCAGAACTCTCCGCCATATTCCACTAGGCAGCGGCATTTTCTAAGCTTTCCTTCCATTATGCAGATCCCTCTCCCGTTGCAAAAGTCTTGGCTACAGGGCCTATGTGTTGCCGTCTGTAAATCCTTGGATTGAACAGTTTCTGCCCTTCCCTTGGTTTCTGGGACCTTGCTCCCTGATGCAGGCATTTGATTGGTTAGGGTTTTTCTGACAGGATGTCTCATTTCTTCTTGTCCGAGATAGACACCTGTGGTAGACTCAGTAGCCTGGGAAAATTGGAAAGCTTCTGGTATCAATCTTTTCTGAGCTTCTGGCTTCTTAACTATGGATGTTGAAGGGATGTTACCTGGATTTAAACCTACAAAGACCAAGACAGATGGAATCGTTGGTCCAACCTCCTTCCCCTGTGCTGTGGCTACTCAGTCATTCTATTTAAACTGCTGGTATCAAGACCTGTTCAAACAACTGTCCAGCTTCTAACAGTTCATTCTCATGCTCTCTGTCCCAAAACCAAAGGCACATTAGCTTTCCAGAGGAGTGCATAACAATTTATATGCTCCAAAACAGGGATTTCATGTTGTCCAGTGACAAAACCCAGTGCTAACATGACAGTGATATATAGGATGAATATTTAAGGAGTGGTATTGAATTGGGTACTTCCAAAAGCCATGCACACTGAGGCACAATGGGTGCTGGGTAGGAGGTACTCACAGTCCACTTCATCAGAACCATCCAGACAGTCAACATGACCATCACAAATTTGCTCCTTGGAAATGCACCTCTGACCATCCTTACAGCATCGTGACATCGGAGAGCACTGGACAGCTTCCACACATGTGTGGCCATCAACCAAGCAGTACCCACTGGGACACCGGCAGGTCTTGCCCTCAGGATTTGGTAAGCAGATATGACTGCATCCTCCATTGTCTTTTGAACAGCTGTTGTTACCTGTATATCACCCCCATTCCCAAGCCAAAAGTATATTAAGTGAGATTAGACTCTGGGGGAGTTTTCTATAAGCCTTTTACAAATACATTAACAGCATATGACACAGATATTCCCAACAAATTATATAGCTCTTCAATTTGATTCCTTTTAGTTAGTTGGGCTCTGAGTAATGGATAATTCTTCATAGATCAGTATGGCTTTCAACATACAACAAGGGCCCACCTTAATTCAAGACTACATTGTGGGCTCACTTCACTCAAATAACAGAACAAGAAAGTCCTTGGAAATAAAAACTACTGTTAGTTGAAACCATGGAAACTGTGAGGTTTCTCATCCCTTTTATAATCTGATTAAGGGAGCCATTTCTCATTTAGGATCATTCTTCAAGGCTTAACCTTAAACTTGTGATGAGGTCTTGCCTCGTGAGACATTTCAGGCACTATAGTACAGAGCTGTATGTGATGCAGGTAAACTTACACAAAGGTGAAAAACTGCCTCCTATAGTTCTAAGAACTAAGCAAGTTCTTAGCGAAACCTGTGTAACCATCTATCATTGTCAGAAGTCTAAAAATTATGTCCCCACCAAGTCAAGACTCTGGCGGTCTCTACATGACTACCACACTTTCATAGAGATTTGTCTGTCACAAAAACCAAAGGGCAGCATTCTCTCTCTCTCTCTTTTTCTTTTTTTCCACCACCACCCTGGCAGCATTCTCTTAAGATTAATGTGCCTGTCACATCTGACTGTCCCTAAGTTGATGGTTCGAGATTCAATCAACATCAAAAGTAGATACAATGGAGGAGTAGAACAAGCTAACTCCACTTCAGAGTTCAAGTGTGTATGTGTGTTGCTCAAGATTCGACCGGAAGTCCCTCATGTACTAGGCAAGAGCTATACCTCAAAGCTGTCCCTCCCTGTCCCTTCTGCTTTAAAAACAGCATCTCATTAAGTAGCAGGCTTATACCAACCACCAGGTGTCTCTCAAGTCTCAAGGTGGTGTTTTGCTCATGACATTACTAGTACTGTTTAGTCTACATGAGCAGAGTGATATAGTCTGGTTTCAGATTTTTGTTTTATGTGAATGTGCGCATCTTAGTGTCTGTATATACTTCTTGTACTTTTTCCTTGACTCTTTTTTTCCCTGTATGTTTATTTTGTTCTATTCTCTTTTTTTTTGCTTTTATTTTATTTTTATTACTATTTTTTAGATGCATGCTTGTATTCTAGTGGGGGGGTGAATTTGGATGAGTAGGAAAGTGGGGAGGAAAAACAATAATCAGAATATAGTGTATGAAAAAACTATGTTCAATAATAAAAAAGAAAGAAGCAAGTAAGTGGAGGAGGCTTGCTCAGTGGCAACATTCAGGCCCTGTGTTCACAGGAGCTGGGTTAAATCACAAACACAATCATGCCCCAAACAACAACACACAAAAAGGAAAGGAAACACAACACGAACTCCTAGAAGCCAAACAGTCTAGAAGGTGCATAAAGTCAAAAATAATTAAAATAAATTTAAAAAAAGACCTGAAAACAGAACTCAGATTCTATAGTGGAGATCTTTAGCAGCCCAAAAGGTCCTTGAGGACCAGTCTAACCCCAGTATAACACTACTGAAAGGCACTGGAAATAGAAGAAATAGGACTTGGTGGGAGGTATTTAGACATGGGAGGCACATCTCTAAAGAGGACTATAGATTCCAGTCTCTTCCTCTTTTTGCTTCGCAAACAGGAGGAAAGCAGATTTTCTCTGCCATATGCTCCTGTAATAATGTGTGGCCTTGCCGTAGACCCCAAAGCAAGGAGATGCACATTCACAGACTGAAACCTGTAAAAACAATGAGTCAGAACAAGCCTCCCCTTGGCAGAAGCCAGCTGTCTCTGGGATGTATTATAGTCATGGAAAGCTAACATCATATCTACCAACACCCACCTCCATGGATTTACCACAGCCATGTTTGGTAGAATATTAATCAGGCAATGGTGTGAGTGGTGTGACTGATCCAGAATGTAAGGAAGTGCCTATAGACAAGAGCATTGTGCAGAACAGTAAGAATTTTAGACAGGGATATTTTACCATAGTGGGAAACAAAGACATTCCAAGGAAATGGTAGGGCGGAATGTCCCCTCCTTGGGAACTCAGTAGACTGCAATGTCATCACAGTCATTGGACATGTACTTACCCTGTTGACTAAGGACACTATACACTTTTAAGTCTACAATCTTCTGATCCACTTGGAACCACTGGTTTTCTGAGACTTGTGCTTTGTTGTACCAAACTCTGGTGATCTGGGCTGAAACAAAAGCCAGTGAGCAACTGTTAACAGAAATAAAATCCATGGCAGAACCACTTCCTAGGCAAAGGATTGCTTCCAATTGGAATACTTTAACTCATTCACGTGATCTAATGCAGCAAAAATATTTTTTTTTCCAGAAGAGGTGCCTATTTTTCTGAGTTTTATTGTGAGAAAGAAGTTCTGAGAGAACTTTGTAAAATAACAGACTTTCAACCATCACATGATAGCTGAGTATGGTGACACAAAATTACAATCCCAGTACCAGGGAGGCCAAGACAGGAAGATTGTGAATTTGGGGCTAGCCTGAGCTACAGCATGAGAAACAGACAAACAAACGCAAAAACTAAACAAAGTCAAATTTACATGTCAATAAACTATAGCTAGAACAGTAATAGATATTGGACTAGATAATTAGAACATGTAGCACTTAAATGCCATCCCTGTGATTAATAAAGAACATCTCAAAATCTATTAGAACATATCTCTGGAAATGGTTCATTTGTGGGAGTCAGGAAGAATCCTAAAGTGGGTGGAAGGGGGCCCATCATATCTCATATACCTCGGATCCTCTGGGGTAGTACTGACCCCATCATATGTCACATACCTCGGATCCTCTGGGGTAGTACTGACCCCATCATATGTCACATACCTTGGATCCTCTGGGGTAGTACTGACCCCATCATATCTCATATACCTCGGATCCTCTGGGGTATGTCATATGTCACATACCTTGGATCCTCTGGGGTATGTCATATGTCACATACCTTGGATCCTCTGGGGTAGTACTGACCCCATCATATGTCACATACCTTGGATCCTCTGGGGTATGTCATATGTCACATACCTCAGATCCTCTGGGGTAGTACTGACCCCATCATATGTCACATACCTCGGATCCTCTGGGGTAGTACTGACCCCATCATATGTCACATACCTCGGATCCTCTGGGGTAGTACTGAGCCCGTCATATGTCACATACCTCGGATCCTCTGGGGTAGTACTGAGCCCATCATATGTCACATACCTCGGATCCTCTGGGGTAGTACTGACCCCGTCATATGTCACATACCTCG
>NW_022196905.1:176801634-176854801 GCF_008632895.1 Mastomys coucha | reverse complement strand
GGATCCTCTGGGGTAGTACTGACCCCGTCATATGTCACATACCTCGGATCCTCTGGGGTAGTACTGACAACTTGCTTTGCTGTGGCTGATAGGCATTTGGAAATTTAAGGAGACAGGTTTATTTTAATTTTTTCCAGTTTCCTTTAATCCAGACACTCGCTAGAAGTTTATTCACAGGAATCTAGCACAGGTACAGTAATGTACTAGAACACTGTGACTTCGGACAACGAATAGCCTAGAAATGCTACATTAGAGTTGGGAATAAAGTTCTTTGTGTGTTGGGAAAGCAGATGCAGGAGTACACTGGGGAAGGAGGAGACCAGTGGCTTGGGAATGGGGCTTTGGGAAAGGCTATAGGGGTTTGACTAAGAATAAACCATCACAATCAACATGCACAAAGACATCACAGTGAAACCCATTTCTTTGTTCATGAGCATGCAAAGTAGAAGAAGGACGTACAAAAGAACATACCAATTAGGAAAGGTCATTTAAAAATGAAAATAGAAAGAATGTTGTATAATCCACCCAGTTCCTCATGTTTCCTTTGTCAACTAAAGACAAGAATTGTCATTTCCTAGTGAGCTGGAACGGCTAGTCACTGAGTGTGGGAATGCCACCTAGTCCCAACTGCTGGCCCTGTTCCCTCGGCAGTAGGGTTGCTCAAAGGTCCACATATTGAAGACTTGGTGTCCAGCTTGAGGATAGGGATAAAGTGATTAGAACTTTAGGTCCCTGGCTTTCCTCTTTCCATTTCTTTGCTTTTTGCCTCCATGGGGGAACTGGATTCTCTACCACATTGTCCACCACGATATATTCCCTCACCAAAGATTCAAGTGTAATTGGAACAAGTGAACTAAAACCCATGGACCTGAGTCCAAATCCTCCTCATAAGTTGGTAAGTTGGTTGCCACAGGTGTTTTGTCACAGTGACAGATTGGTAACATGGCAGGAAGGAGCATCCTATGAAACACAGAAATTTCAGGACTAAGCTTTATCCTGTAGAGCAGTGGTTCTCAACCTGTGGATAGTGACCTTTTAGAGGTCTTATATGAGATATTCTGCATATCAGATATTACATTACAATTCACCACAGTGGCAAAAACACCGTTACGAAGTAGCAATAAAAACAATTTTATGGTTGAGGGTCACCACAATGTGAGGGACTGCATTAAAGGGTCACAGCATTAGGAAGGTTGAGGACCACTGATACAGAGAATAAGCAAGTACACGAAAGGCCCTCCCAGTCACAGATGCACTATTCCACATCCTCTGTAGTCTAGGGAACTTGGTCCTTCCTCTAAGAGGAAAACACTCTAGGCACAGGTGTTATGTAGAAGCAGATACCCTTTGGATCGCAGGAGTAAGTTCAGACCACACTTCAGTCTACACAACAGACCTACCATCATCAACTGTTGTCCACAACATCATGTCTTGACCACATGCAAAGAGGTGAAGACCTTTAAGTCCTTGGTGGTCCACTCTGTATCTTGAACCATCTAGTTGAATACTTTGTATGAGTCCCTGCCCTGAGAAGAGATGGTCAGTTAATTTCATTTAGTCTTAATACCTATACTATATCCTGAAGATGGTTATGTCTTGTTCCAGCTTCAGGATGACAGGGTTTGCCATTCGAGACCTGAAATCGATCCATAACAGTGATTCACAATGATTTGTTTATACATACCTACGTGCATACACATGCATAGAAATACATATATAGTATATACGATGTGATACATATGTGTGTGTACATGACAAGCAAGTACATAATCATGCATTTACCTGTGAGTGCAGGTATCCTGTGCCCTAGCATATGTTTTAAGGTCAGTGGACAAAGCCAGCTTTCTGTCTTTACTTCGCATCTTGTCTAAGACAGAGGCTCTTTATTGTGTACCTACTCATATACCAGGCTAGCTGGCCCATGAGCTCCTACCTCCAATATCACGATATGACAACTGTAATCTGCTGCTATGCCCACATTTACACGGGTTCTTGGATCTAAACTTAGGTCCTCATGCTTGCAAGGCAGGAGCTTCCCCCACTGAACCATTGTTCCAGCATTATCATTCATACATTTTGAGTTTTCAGCCTTATCTTTACAAAGGGACAGCTGCACTACCCTGTGGGCTATACTGTGCTACTTACAGATATTTGTCTCTACTGTGTTGGCAGATTCAGGAGACCTGAAAGTTCTTTGAGGTTATAGCTGAAGATTATTGAACAGTGCATTATTCAGTGCAGGGTCTGTGAGGTCATATTTAGGGTAGAGATATTAACTGCTTACCAGTATCAGCCCAGTATACTCGGGTCCCTGAGTCTGAAAAGGCCAGACCCACAGGCACTGGGGATTTCAGCCATAGCACTTTTCTCCGGCTGCCATCCATAGAGGCACATTCAATGCTAGAGCCATGTCTCCCATCATCCTGTGAACCCAGGTCTGCCAAGCACATGACTGCAGTAGGTGGGTGGAGGACAATAGATGTTGGGCGGTAAAGGTTTTCACTGAGCAAAACAATGGGAAACTGGCCGTCTGAGAAAGCAACGTTGATGTAGGGATTCTCGGTGTCGATCCAGTATATGTTTCCACTCATCCAGTCTAAGGCAAAGTCAATCACCGTCCCCTTCACAGAGATGACTCTCCGCCATGAGAGTATCCCTGGTTCTTTCAGCCTCAGTAGCCTGATGTCACTGGTGTTGAGCTCTGACAGGTAGAGGGCCTTTTCCTGGACAAGATAATCCACTGATGACAGCTGTTTGACACTGGTAAAGGGAAGTGTTCTGTGTTCTGGTACCGTTGTTTGTTGTGGTGTAGTCTTGAGATTTTTCAGATAGATCTATGGGGAGAAATTAGGTGGATAACAGTGATCAAGTCTACTCGAATCTTCTAATCTCCTGATATTGGTGCTAGGATTCTTAAATTAATATTTTCATACACTCTATATTCTGAAAGCAGAAAGCAGTTGATTCTTTCCTTCCCCAGATAGGAAAAGCACTGAGAATTCCTGAAATCCACTTGTCTTAGTCAGGGTTACTATTGCTGTGATGAAACACCATGAACAAAATCAAGTTGGGGAGGAAAGAATTATTTGGCTTATATCGCAGTTTATCATCAAAATCAGTCAAGACAGGAACTCAAACAGGGCAGAAACCTGGAGGCAGGGCCTGATTCAGAGACCATGGATGAGTACTACTTACTGGTTTGCTCAGTTTGTTTTCTTATAAAACCCAAGACCACCAGCCCAGGGATGACACCACCCACAAGGGGCTGGGCCCACCCCATCAACTACTAATTAAGAAAATGCCCTACAGCTGGAACTTACAAGGCATTTCCTCAATTGAGGCTCCCTCTTTTCAGGTAACTCTAGCTTGTGCCAAATCGACTTAAAGCTAGTTATTGCATCATGCATTTTGACAACATGATCCCGGCTAAAGGCCTCTTTAAACAATACTCATTAATTAATATCACACTGGCACTGGAGCTGATCTCCGACCCCAAAGTGTGTACCATTGTTTTACAGTGCCAAGAAGTGGCAAGTCCTCTGGGTGGGGACTTGTGTGCTTGTACTTCTAGCCTCTATTAATTTAAGATATGATCCCTCACAAAATGAGCTTCCTCCCCAGGGTAGAATGCAGGTAACCACTTGGATTGAAATGAATCTGAATCCTCATAAATCCTTGGGTAACTAAACAGAGGCAAACATGTTCTCTATTTTCTAACCTCACTATATCCATGGGCTAAGCATGTCTTAAAGGAACTTAAGTGTGCATTACTTTCATTTTAGCATTTCAAGAAAACCTTATGTTAGTCAGCATAGCACTTTTCAGAGCAAGATGTTTTGCATCACAAGAACACTCAATATATAGTGAATACGAAAACATAAGTTGTGTTTTAAGAATTTTCCAAGGGAAAGGGCCTCCACCATTTACTACTAAATGTGGAGAAGTCTACACTCAGTCAGAAACAGAACACAAAACCAAGCTTAGGCGTGTCAGGAAAAGCTCTATGACAGTACCTGGGTGAGAACAGTGGGCAACACTAGGAACACAAACCCAGAGTCCTGGAGGGGGACACAGGTGATTCCATCATCTGCCAGCAGGAGACCAACCGGACAACGGCAACTTCCCTTGGCTCTTGGGCTCAGAAGGCACAAGTGAGAACATCCCATGTCCAGACAAGGACTAGAAGACCTGGGCTGGAGGACTTCATGCATTATCTGAAAGAAAAGAACTGGATGCTGCTAAGTGCTAAATTCTTTCAAAATAGAAATTCAACCAATTCTTCTCTCCTTCCTTCTCTCTTCCCCTCCCCCCCCCCACCTTCCACCTTCCTTCCCTTCTCTCTTTTTCTGTGTGCAGAGGATTGCGCACAGGGCACCATGCCTGCTTAACATGCACCTCTCTACTTCCAAGCTACAGTCTCAGCTCCAAGAATGCTCTTAATCACTGTAGACGGTGCCACTAAACTTGGTGATTTTGGGCGGCTCATAGACATAGCCTTTTCCAAGGAGGACCAAGAAGACGTTTTAAAGAGTACTCCACACACCTTGAGTCCAAAGGGCTGTCCGGAACGCTTGATGAGGACAACCCTGTCCTTGCCTGTCATCTTCTCCACGTGCTGTATCGTTCTTGTCTGAAGGTCAGACCAGAAGACTCTGTCTTCAAACACAGCGACTGAAAAGGGGCTCTTGATTTGTGTTAGCTGCATCATCTACAATGGTGAAGGTGAGCTTTCTGGGGTGAGTTTTACACAAGACCCATGATATTTCAACTGATCCTAACGTCAAAAGGACACTTACACTAATGCCACTACCATCTAGGTTGACAGAGCCAATGCAGTGAAATTTTTCATCAGACCAGAATATCTTCCAACTTAACTGGTCAAGAGCTATGCCAGTTGGCCGCCCGAGGCCTTGGTTGACAAGTATCTTTCTGCTGCCACCGTCCATGCCAGCTTGCTCTATTCGAGGTTCCTCTCCAATGTCAGACCAGTACATCAATCTGTGTGGATAAAAGCCAGCTTTAAGGTAGTACACCACCTTGGAGAACATGTCTATCAATTAACTTCTTAAACATTGACTTACAATGATTAAAAAGATTCCAAATGTGTCTAAAAAAATAATAGCTTAGAGTTAGTTCAATGTCATCATAGCAATGAGGAAAAATACTGAGTTATGGCTTAATCAATGTTTCCTCCACTTTTAAAATTAGTTCAGTTTCTTAATTACAATTGTGAAATATTAAAAGGAAATTTTCTTGAAACTTTATGGTGATAGTTTAATTGTCATTAATTACCACAAAAATCTTGGGAGTACAATAGTCCACAGCCTGGAAAGTATTCATGGAACTTACCAGTCTTTCCTTAATTAGAGGAGGGTAGGGAAAAAAGAAAGAAAGAAAGAAAGAAAGAAAGAAAGAAAGAAAGAAAGGAAGAAAGAAAGAGAAAGAAAGAGAGAAAAAGACAGAAATAGTGGAAGTAAAATAGAAAAAAAGGAAAAATTAAAAATAGCTTTTAAGCTGGGCAGTGGTAGCGCACACCTTTAATCCCAGCACTTGGGAGGCAGAGGCAGGTGGATTTCTGAGTTTGAGGCCAGCCTGGTCTACAGAGTGAGTTTCAGGACAGCCAGGGTTACACAGAGAAACCCTGTCTCGAAAAACAAAGCAAATAAATAAATAAATAGATAAATAAATAAATAAATAAATAAATAAATAAATAAAACAAAAAATAGCTTTTAACATTGTCGTGGGTGAATGTCTAGGTGAAACTTCGTTATTGTCTAGGGCTGATAAATGCACTAGAAACTACTGTTAGTTTCCTTGAGCTAGCCATTCTGACAATTTCTGAGACGTGTTAAACAGGTAAGGAAAAGGAAGGATATCAAATGTGGGTTACTATTGAACCATAGATTTCCTGTATCTTTTTCTTATACTTGTTATTCACATAGTCATCCAAGTGACAGAATGGGAATGTTAACTTAATTTGTGTGCCTTTGGGCTGGAGGTTGGGCCAATGGGAAATTTTCTTGCCTTGAAGCCTGACAATGTGAGTTCAGTTCTTAGAAATGAAATTCTGGGAAGGAAGAACCAGCTCCTACAAGCTATCCTGTGACTTCCACACAGGTACCATGGCACTGGAACATGTGTGTGCAAGGGAACACACACACACATACACACTAATTTTTTAAATTATAAAATTACATCTCTTTTCAGAAAGAAAAGACTGTAAGTGGAATCATTCAGGCTTAGCTTGAATCTTGATGATCATAAACTAATTGCCCTTTCTTCTCTCCTTATCGGCCATTTAAAAATCATAAGTGCATCCCAAGAGTCCATTGTTTGCCTTAGAAACCACTAGTAATTACTAATGTAAATTACTAATGCAAATTGCACTTTGAACTTTTCCCAAAGTTTGGGTTGATACCAATGAGCATTAGATCTAAACCCAGATATGTTTTCAATTCACTCATTCTGGATGAAGCTAACACAAGCATCAAAGTAGAACTCAGAAGGAATGACAAGCTTGAGATTCTTATCCTGGTGTTTTGACACCCGACTCACCCATTTAAGGGATCCAAAGCCAAAGACTGGGGTTGAATCAGGTCATCATCCAAGACAATTGTGTACTCAGATTTTCCTTTCCCCACAGCAGTTAACTGAATTGCCAAAATCTGGCCAGCTTTCCCATCAGTCCAGTAGAGATTTCTTCCAATCCAGTCAACCCCTATACAGTCTGGCTTTATCCCTAAAGAGACCATTCAATAGGTATGCTTATGCTAAACTGTAACTTCAGTAGGCTTAAGCCAAAAGACTCTAGACTTACATACCATATTCATTCATTTTCCAACTGCTATGTGAATATGCAACACAGAAAACTATTAATATGACCCAAAATACTATTGTAGAGGGAGTTCATCATTAAAGCAGTGGTTGATGGCTCAAAGCTTGGTAAACCCATGTCCACCAAGATGATAATGGGTATATCTTTCTATTTCTTACTAACAGGCAAGCCTTGGTCTCTTTCAATTGAAGAGATAGAACCCAACCCAGGATTATATTAGTTACCCCTCATCATATTGTTTATGTTCTGTGTTATGTCATGTGGATTTAATAGGAACTTTCCAGAGGTCATACCTTGCACCACCATCCCATCCTTCTTCGTGGCCATACTTGTCCACCTTATACTTTCTGCATTGGGATCTGCCCAGAAGATTTTCTGATCCACTAAGTCATAGTCCACAGAGTAAATAACCAGGTTCTTGTCTGCAGTTGCCAGGATATCTTCTTTTAAGCTTCTCAGTCCAGAAAGGAATAGGTTAAACTCAATTGAAACAAGCAAGATGGGCTCAGCACCTGCCCAAAAGAAATGGCTTTCAACATGACCATAAAGGAGTTTATAGAGTGAAGATCAGCACACACTAAATGAAAGAATATGACACACTGTGGGGCCTGTGGCTTACTGTTGCCAAGGCTGAGTTTCCAACTAGCTCGCACAGAAGTGTTTTATGAGAATGGTTACAGTAATAACCACATTTTAAAGGTATATAGAATACAACAATTATTAGCTTAAATAAAAAGTAACAATGTTTTTATTTTCTTAGTTAGAGGACCAAATAGTGAGTTTCACTGTGACACTGTATTAGACACATCAGTGTACCTTGCTCACATCCACTCTCTCCCTCCACTACCATTCCCCACAATGTTGGCCCATTTGCTTTCTTCAAGTAGCCCCAGCTCTGTTTTCATGTCACACAGGCACTTGCTCATATTCCACAGATAAGGGAAAATATGTGACATTTTATCTTTCTTCTATTACCTCTCTTATTCTCCCCTCCCTTTAATCCTTTACCCCCACCCATAGTCTCCCTTTAACTTTCATGCCATGCATCTATTCATATTTAAATCTAGATTCCACATAGAAGACAAAACTGCAATATTTGTCTTCTTGAGTCTGGCTTATTTCACTTAACACAAACTCCAGCTCCACTCATTTTCCTGCAAGGGATGGAATTTCATTTTTCTTTATGGCTAGGTAAATTCCATTATGTATATACACATTTTCTTTATCTACACACCTGTTGATAAACATTAGGCTGGTTGGGAGTGAAATACTGAGGCGGTGGGCGGGAAAGAAATGTTTGATAAGTCGGGTTGACCCATAGTCACTGAGTCAGAGATTCAAAGCTCATTACCCATGACTGAGAAGATAGTCCCAGCTCCAGGTTACCTGTTGCCTTACAAGTGTGGCCATCAGGGCCCAGCAAGTAGCCAGGGTGACAGGTACAGATGTATGAGCCCTCAGTATTGATACAGGTCTGACTACAAGGTTGACCAGATGGCTGTTGGCACTCATTTACATCCCGACAGATTTGACCACTGCTCTCCAGCTGAAAGCCTGGGGCACAAATACATACCTGAAAGAGAAGAAAAGCCATCAGCATATTCTGATGACAGAACAGTATTGCTAAAAGGGCTTTGATCTTCATATGAGATTCGCTTGATGATACATTCCATGTTGACAACTAAAACAGCTTTGCTTTGAATAGTCCCGTCTCCGTCTCATCAACCTTACTGTATCCCTTACACCCTCCATCCATCATAGGACAGGAATAACAATGACTAGGCTCTGCTGCATCCACAAGAGGAAAAGCATATGAAGCCAATCTGAATTGGTCATCTGCCAGTGGAGAGCTGGTGTGACCAAATATCAGAACACTTTCTTTCACTCAACTATGAGAATTGAGTTCACTGCATGCTTCTGAGTAGTGATATAGCCAGTCCTCAACTTAAGAGCAGGGCAGGTTCCAAATATCTACATGGAAGAAAACTTCACACTGTCATTTTCCTGACCTGCCTAGATATTTGGTTCTTAACACCATGCAACATTTCTCCCACAGCTCACGGCAGAGATGGCAAGAGGCACAGGAGTAATTTTCATGATGGTGTACCAGGAGACACAATATAGGGGAGAGGTTAAAACAGGACTCAGGAGGAGCTAGGAAGGCTCAGGCACCTGGATAGGCACTAACATCAGTTCTACGATGTACATATCTTTGAGATCAAGGTGCCGTCGGGGACAACCTGAACGAGTTCACTACTGATTTTTCTCAGAGCACGTATGTGGCTGATAAAGAACACACAGTAAGCTTCAGTAACTCACCGGCCCAGTTGGGGACTGATAGCAAGAGTGGTGACACAGCCCAGGGCTGCACACGGATGAGGAACACTCCCCACCCTCATCTGAACCATCCGCACAGTCCTCTTGCCCGTCACACACCATGCTGAAGCTGAGGCAGGCACCAGTAGCACACTGGAACTCGGAATCCTGGCACTTCTGTGGAGCACCTGTCGGAGAGGGGATGGCTTTCTACTCGAGTTTTATAACCATCCCCCAGCATCCCTCCTCTACAAGGCTCCTTCATTTACAACCAAGACCCATCCGATGAGAGAAGAGGGTGGGCTCCAGGCTCTGTGGCATTTGCATGGAAGCTCCTGCCTTCTGCCTCAGTGAGGGTGCCCTGTGCTTACAGCCAGCCTCGTCACTGCCATCTCTGCAGTCGCTCTGTCCATCACAGTGCCAGAAGTCAGGCACACACTGGTCTCCACTGCCACAAGCCCACTGCCTTGGACCACATGAGATCACCTTGAGGCCACAGTCCTGAGGAGACAGTGACAGTCAGTGGCGTCTGATCCAGCTGAGGAAGGAGTTTGCAGGGTTAGACAAGGCCCCGGGTTAGGAGACTACTTTCTGCCTCAGTCTGTGAGTTCAAATGTGCTTCCTCCCTGTTGTGCTTAGGAGGCCTTACTTCATTGCCATGTACAAAAGCGTGAGGGTGGCACGCTGACTTCCAATGCCTAGTACTCTGTTTGGGTCCCTGAGTACTACCACAACCACAAATGTCACCCTACTGCAAGTGACACTTGGCTTCAACACTCTTGGCACCAGCTTGACTCTCTCAACCGGCTGAAGGACCCAGCATCACCCTTCTTGTGCTACCTCCTGTGACTAGAGGTCAAGCAAACCCATGTGAATGTGGGTACCACTTGCTGTGAACCACAGTGAGGTTATCTTGACACCATGAACATTCTAACAGAGGGAGGTGGGCTAGTTCAAGAAGCATGAGAAGATAGACAATGCCCCAGAGGAGCTAGCTCAGGGTATTGCCAATAACCCACCTTATAAGTAGTTTTATAGCCCTGCTGCCAATGACTGTGCCCATACAGACTGACTGTTCTGGTCATGCAGATATGTTAAGAATAAGGTCACAGACCTTCCCCTCTCACATGGCATCATTCTGGTAGTGGCAGTTAATGACAGCCTCATGCCCCAGCCTGGCAAGCACTTATTACTATGGGCTAAACAGATTGGGGTCGAGCATGTCATGGTATGTGTGAACAAAACAGACACTGCCAGGACTGGGAGATGGTTAAACTAGTAGAGCTGAGGATCCAGGGGATGCTTACTGAGTCTATTAAGGAGAGAAGATTCCAGTCATCATGGGCTCTGTTCTCTATGTCCCCGAGAATCATGATCCTGAACTAGGCGTGAAGTCTGCGTAAAGGCTGCTGGATGCTATGAACACTTACATCCCAGTGCCCATTCCATGCCTGGAAAACCCATTACTGATACCCATAGAGTGAGGTTAGTCTATTCTAGCCAAGGGACAGTGGTGACAGGTACAGCAGAGTGTGACATTTTGAAGAAGAGAGATGTATGTGAGTCCCTGGGATATAAGAACATTTGCCCTGTGGTGATGAACACTGAGATGTTCTAGAAGAGCTTGGAGAAGGCTGAGGCACGGAGATATCCTGGGAGCTCTGGTCTAAGATTTGAATCAGGAGGATCTGAGGCATGGTCATGGTCAACCTAGGCTCCATTCAGCCCCATCAGAAAGTTGAGGCTTGGGTTTATGTCCTCATCAAAGAGGACGGTGGCTCTCATAAGCTCTTTGTGTCTTTTCTTTTGCATGCCTGGCATGTTCGCTCTGTTTTGGGACATGGCCTTTGGTGTCATCTTGCCTCCAGGAAAAGAACTTGCCATGCCTGGAGAGGACCTGAGTGAGGCTTAGCCTCATCTTCTGGCAGACCATGATTTTAGAGAATACAGCATTTTACCTTGAAGGATGGCAATAAAACCATTAGCTCTGACCTTGTCACTTCCACACCTGCCATGACTGAGGAGTGCCAACCTCAAATGGATTTGAGTCTAAACTCCTGCTCAAGTTCTTGAGCTTAGTAGAGCTGTCTTGGTCAGTATTTCCTCCTGTGGATGCAAGCTGCATCCAAGCTGCATATAACTAAGGGTACCTCTGCTCGTAAGGAGTGGCCTGCCAGGTGAAATATGCAAATAAACCATTTTGTGACTAATCAGAAAATAAATAAATAAATAAATAAATAAAGAGTGAAGGAATGACCAATTGGGAAGTCTCCATTTCATCTGGATAACAGAAGCAAATGAATCTATTCTAGAAATACACTTAGAGCCCTTTCTTCCACAACGGACACCTGCTCCAGTGAAGTAAAATTGACAGTATCTTTTGCAACTACTCTGACTTGAGTATTTAGAGGGGAGGGGCCATCTATGCACCTGCTCATCCCCAAAGCCCTTAAACCATTCTCAACCTATATAGGTCATGACCCCTTTGGAGGCTTAAGTAACCCTTTCACAGGAGTCACCTAAGACCATCAGAAAACATAGACAATTTATGTTATGATTAGTACCAGTAGCAAAATTACAGTTATGAAGTAGCAATGAAAGTAATTTTATGGTTGGGGATCACCACTACATGAAGAAACATACTGAAGGGTCATAGCATTAAGAAGGCTGACAACTGCTGCTTTAGACACACTCCTAGCTGTTGAACACTAAGGTCATATGCAAGCTGTAGGCATCTGGGAAGCCTCCTGAACAATTCTGAGCTCCAGGAAGCTTCCCGGTAACAATCCGAAGGAGCTGGGGACGAATCGGTCCACTTCCAGAACTCAGCTTTCGACTGGTGCTCATGTTCTAATTCGTGGAGTCTTCCTGCAACACAAGTGCCTCACGAGTTTGGCTTTCTACAGTCTCCTGGTAATACCCTAATGCAGCTATGGGTGACTTCTCTGCCTCTACATTTTCCTGAATTTCCCAACAGACAGCATGGGTCACTGTCATGACTGAGAACTACAGTTAGCAATATTGTTTACCAGTAGATTCAAAAATATTTTTTGAAGATCGAATCTTTACCACACATGCACACCTTGTTACTGCTTCCTGTTACTGCCCCCTAAGCAATACCACATGGCAATGATTTCCTCAACATAAACACTGCAGTAGTTGATATAAGTAACCTAGAGGAGACTGTTTTGTTTTGTTTTTCAAGACAGGGTTTCTCTGTGTAGCCCTGGCTGTCCTGGAACTCACTCTGTAGACCAGGCTGGCTTCGAACTCAGAAATCCGCTTTCATCTCCCAAGTGCTTGGATTAAAGGCGTGCACCACCGCTTCCCAGCTGAGAGAAGACTTAATGTATGAGAGAATATGGGTCCATTACAAGCAACTACTATGCTACGCCCTAGGGAAGACTTGAGCATCCACAGATTCTGGCATCCCGGGAAGATCCAGGAACTGACTCAGGGAATCAGGAATTGCCTTGCTACTCAGGGGCAATGGTCCCTCTGCATATTTCTGAAGGAGAGGTATGCTACCTTCTCGTCGGTTCCATCTTTGCAGTCCACATCATGGTCACATATCCACTCTGCCAACACACATTCTCCACTCTTCAGGCACTTCATCTCCCCTTCTGGACACTGTAGGGACCAGGTGATGGGACAGCCTTCCTCATCTGAATGGTCCAGGCAGTCTCGGTTCCCATCACAATGCAGAGAAGAAGATATGCATTGGCCATTCTCACATTGAAATTCAGAGGAGCTGCATTTATCTTGAACTGAGAAAGGTAAAACTTTGGGTAAGGGCTCAGGCAAACTCTGAGGCAAACCAGGGGTAAGAAAAACACTTCAGGGACTCTCCCAAGTTCTGCTATAACCGTGGAAACTAAGCCTCATCAGTCAGTGAAAGAAAACTCGAGTTAAAATTGACCCTAAAAAGGACTTGCCATTAATCTACGGCCTCAGTCCTGCCTTGGTCCTAGAAAATACGGGCCGAGGGAGGGACAGGAATGGGAGAACCTTCACACAGACCTGGCATAGGCAGAGTGAAGGTCCTCCTCTGCAAGCTTTCTGCATCAACAATACAAGAAATTCTCTCCCATTGTCCAAAATGCTCTAAAACTTACGTCACTGGGCTCAATGCCTACAGACAGAAGGTGCTTAATTTAGCCCCAGAAAAGGATGTAAATAGGTCTCAAAGGTATGTTCTATCTAGAGTTTAATTTCCTTCGGGTATCTCGTTCCTCCCGACAGTTGAATGGTCCAGGTGCTATCACAGCCCTCACTACATGGTTCATTCTACAATGAGACAGGCCTGAGCCCCACCCAGCTCTTCCCACTCTAATCCAAGTTTCTCCTTGACAACAGTCTCCCAAGCTGTTATAGACCTTTGAACCATGTCATTAGAATGAGAAATCAAGACCCTGTGGCCTGTAACATTAAAGGGAAAACAACACCTCCAAGTGAGATGGCCCAGCAGGTGAAAAGGCCTGGACCAAATGTAAAACATTCAGGAAATTCCATGGTTAGCTTGACAAAAAAGTAATTTTGCAAAATAGACTAGTTTTTCCCCTAATGGAAATATTCTTGGGATGGAAAGAGGAGAGCATGGTAGGACACTCAAGATGCCTCTAGCTCCAACCCTTGACCATCAAACTCCCATGGTAAGTACAGCACTCAGTGTGTGTGTGTGTGTGTGTGTGTGTGTGTGTGGAGTGTGTGTGGAGTGTGTGTATGGAGTGTGTAGAGTGTGTGTTTAGTGTGGAGTGTGTGTGGAGTGTGTGTGGAGTGTGTGTGTGGAGTGTGTGGAGTGTGTGTTTAGTGTGGAGTGTGTGTGTGTGTAGTGTGTGTGTAGTGTGTGTATAGTGTGTATGTGTATAGTATATGTAGTGTGTGTAGTGTGCGTAGTATGTGTGTGTGTAGTGTGTGTAGTATACGTGTATGGGTATATGGGTGTAGTGCATGTATAGTGTGTATAATGTGTGGGTGTAGTGTTTGTAGTATGTGTAGTATGCGTGTATAGTGTGTGTTATATGTGTTATGTGTGTATGTGTGTAGTGTTTGTGTGTATGGGTATGTGTGTATAGTATGTGTGTATGTGTATGTAGTGTATAGAGTATGTATGTGTATAGTATGTGTTTGTGTAGTCTGTGTTACATGTGTGTTATGTTTGTGTGTATATGGGTGTGTGTGTAGTGTGTGTATATATGTGTAGTGTGTACAGTATATGAGTATAGTGGTGTATATAGTGTGTGACTATGTGTGTTGTATATTTATGTAGTGTGTGTTGGTATAGTGTGTGTGTGTGTGTGTGTGTGTGTTCCCAGATGGGATCAGCAGGTGACATTATACCTTTTGTGTCAACTCTCACTCTATTATCTGGCATCCTTGTTATGGTCTACTTAGAACTATAATTTTCATATTTTCATACTCTTGGTGATTTTACTATTCCAGTAACTTCAGAGCAATGAAAGTGTTGTCCTATGTTTCCAGAACAAGACAATGCTGTGGCAGGCATGGCGGGGTATACCTTTGATCCAGGCATTTTGAGGGCAGAGGTCTGGGGATGTATGTGAGTGCAAGGCCATCTGGTGTTTGTAGCATGTTCTAGACCAGCCAGAGCTACACAGTGAACTGTCTCAAAAACAAAAAGTAACCACTGCCACCACCCTACAAAGGTAAGTCCCATGACACACACACACACACACACACACACACACACACACACACACACAAAGGCTGCGGTAGGTCTTATTAAGCAAATTATCACATTACATAGGATTGTTTATAAGTCAATAGTATAAAGGCGTCTTTACTAATGTTACAAAAACAGTGCAGTGATGCATTTATTGGTGGAAAGGGTGCCGTGATCAGAGCTTTGAAGTAACTATTTATTTATTTATTCATTCATTTATTTATTTAGTCAAAAGGAACAATGGTTCAGTACCTGCTCCATGGTAATATTTAGTTTATCATTCAGAGTATTGTTGTAGAACATAATTTCGAAAAAAAAAAAAAGACAAAGACAAATCAACTATAAGACAATTGGCAGTACTCCTGGGGACCAGACGTCCTGGGTCAGCACCTAGGATGGCACTTCTCTTTAGTCCAAGAGGCAGAGGCAGGTGGACCTCTGTGAATTCTAGGTCAGCCTGGATTACACAATGAAACTCAGAACACACACACACACACACACACACACACACACACACACACACGCATGTACATGCACACATCTTGGGATGCACATAGAACTTACTGCATCCTTGTTCATCTCTTCTATCCAAACAGTCTGGCTTCCCATCACATCTCCAACTCTTAGGGATACAGCGGGTCTTGTTGTCACAGTGCAGGGAGCAGTCATCAGCGGGTCTCCAGCAGCCTAGCTCATCAGATCCATCGGAGCAATGCTGAGCCCCGTCACAGTGAAATCTCTCCTCTATGCACCTGTTTCCATCCAGACACTGGAAGACCCCTAAAATGGAAAAGGCCCAGGACTTGCATTGGTCAGGAGGAAGATTTTAAATGAGATGAGCTCACTGTGTTCTGGAGTCTGAGGGTTAAACAGAGTGCATCCCATGTATCTGAGCTCTAACGTCTTGAAGATACACAAGGCAGCTTAATAATGTGCTCAGGTCAATTATGTTATTAACCTGAACTAAGTCATTTAAATAATTGCTTTGACAACTTGCTAAATGATTACCAACTCTTATAAGTGGGCCATTTAGGTCACTCTATGGATCAGCCTAGAAGAAGGCAAACATTGAAACACATAGCAAATTTAAAGAAGCAAGCAGGCAACAAACACAGACAAATGGATGAAGTGTGTCCTGAGGGAGCCAACATTCCCACAGATAATGACATGCAGACTTGTCCAGACTCTGGAAATTCCTATCATGGGACTGAAGATGACCCTGGCAAAAGGCCCAACGTCAGGATTACCAACCTGGTTGATGGCAGACCTGGAAGCAGTTTTTTTCATCCGAGCCATCCTGACAGTCATCCTCACCATCACAGAGGGATTCCCTGGGAATGCATCCCTTTCCATCCTGGCAGGGGACAGAGGACCGGGCACAGAGAACAGGAGGAAGGGAAGGGGCAGTGGGCACTGGCTCCTTAAGCCCAGGATCTAGAGCAAACAATATCACTTCAGCAAATCAATCCAGGAGGGCCCAGCAATAGGACATATTCCCACTGTCCCCTCCCTCCCTCAGAAAGCCATGTCAGCACTGAGTATCCACATGGCTCTACCTTACAAGAACCAGTGAAGGCACCGATCTTAAGACTGCTTAGATGAGGAGCTGCATAGACCCTCATCCACTGGCTTTGAATCTGGGCAAGTTCTTCCTCCTTCCTGAGATATCTGGTGCTCTATTTGCATCTGACAAATGAAAAGCGAGTGTAACTGTGTATCGGATCACAGTCTGTCAATCTCAGACTGCACATAGGTGCTGCATAAGAACATCACAGAGCTGAAAACGTCTGGTCGCACAGTTGTTGCGATCAACCGGTATGAGCAAAGCAACTGCTCTCATTTGGAGTAGTTGTACTATCATTGTACATCTGGGGTTCGTGCGAGTACATTCTATAACGGCAACACAGCAATGATACCACACAGTATAACGTTTCTCAGGAGGTGTCCCTAACATTACATAATGCACTACAGTCCTTCTGGTCCCCCAACATGGGATGAGAGCCAGCTTAAGCTAGGCTCTCACTTGTTGAGATGCATAAATTACACCACCACACGTTATATTTGCCAGCAGCTATGATTTAGCAATCAGAATAGGATTTAAGGCAGGAAAATTAACTAAATCTGTATAACCTCAAGAAGTAATCCTCAGACCTGATGCTTTCTAACTCCTAAGATCAATATAAAGCAACCAGTGAGCCCAAAGTCCTGTGTGTCACAGAGGAGGAGGTGCATTGGATACAGAGAGGAAATGGATCCACCCCTCTGGTCTCCCCTGAGATGCCCAGCTGTTTCTACCAAGGAAGGTTCTGAAACCTAGTGTAGAAACTCCTTTTTGCCTTCTTCATGACCCAAGACTGGATGTGTTTGGTCCTGTCAAAGAGTTATGTGAAAAGATGATATGGAAACCTGTTCACCCTGACCCAACGCCAACAAGTGAAAGAATGCTACTTCCCCTGGAACATGGTGAACACTTCAGTCCAAAAACTTAAAATCCAAAATATGAGACTTCAAAATATAAAACTTTTCAAGTCCAACATGATGGCACAAAGGAAAACTTGATACCCGACTTCCTGTGTCAGGTCCCACTTCAAAGGCAGGCACACGAGGACTGTTGCAGGAAATGACCTTCAGCTTGTATGCATAAAGTATGTACGGATTATAACGAATTTCACACTTGGGTTTCATCTGTCAGAGATTTCACTATGCATCTTAAAGAGACTCCAAAGCCTAAAATAGAGGTCCAAAACTTGGAACACGCTTGGTCCTAAATATTTTGGGTAGAGGCTATTCAGCCTGTATCGTAGCCTTGGAGGTGCGTCACAGAAGGTACCCTACACAACGTCACTGCTATGTGTCTCATGAAAGAATAAGTTGTTTGATAATTCAGTTTAAGTTGTTTGATAATTCAGTTTGGGAACAGTTTAGAACTAATCATGTTCATACCCAGACTGAGTCTTGAATACATTAACATGGAAGAGCCTTCCCCAAAGGGCCATGGCGGGTAGACCTCTCAGAACTGCGAAGACTTATGGTCATTATAACTGACTAATTCTCTTAGCAACTTTAAAATACGTGTTCAGTTCTTAAACTCCCCTAATATGAACAAGTTAGGGAGGGGGATGGCTGGGCTGAGGAGAATATAGAGGTAATATAAACAACAGGGTACCCAGGATTTTTACCCTAAAGAACATGGAGGATGGCTCCACAAGGAGAGACTCACCTTGCATTTCCTGATTCTCCGCCAAGATGATCATTTTCTTTATGTGTGGCTCCTTCAGTGTGGAGAAGGGCTCCAGTGTCTTCCTGTTCCACAGCACAAGAGCTGCCTTGTCTGCGGTCACCAGGTAAGGTGCATGGGCCACCATAACCACATCGCTCCAGGATGGGTTCAATGAGCGTGTTTGGTTTTTTAATAGACTAAGACTGTGCAACCCTAGGGGAAAACGAAGGTTGGTCTGTGACCTATAGTGAGGTGAGATGAACGTGCCCAATGTGATGGAGGTCCAAAGACCCAAAACTCCAAGGAAGTTCATTTCCCAAAGGGTCACAGCTTTTAGTTTTATAGGTTAAAAAATAACTAATGAGTGTCTTAAGCTCCTGGACAGTGGGGATCTTAGTTCTGACATGCAAGGACAGCAGCTATGTCTTCCGTGTCTCAATGCACCTTGTGTTTGGTTAGCTTTATTTATTTATTTTTATCAACCTGACACAAGCCAGACTCATCTGGGAAAGGGGGACTTTAACTGAAAACTCCCTCCATTAGATCAGCCCATCGGCAAGCCCGTGGGATATTTTCTTGATTCATGACTGATATGGGTCCCAGTTCATGGTGGGTGGTACCATCCCTGGGCAGGCGGTCCTAGGTTATATAGGAAAACAAACAGAGAGAGCCAGGAGGAGCAAGCCAGTAAACAGCCCTCTTTCGTGGCTTCTGCTGTAGCTCCCTGCCTCTGTGTTTCTGCGCTAAGTTTCTGCCCTGACTTCTCTTCCTTCACGATGAACCATAAGTTTAGTTAAACCTTTCCTTCCCTAAACTGCTTTTGGTCATGGTGTTTTTTTCCCAGCCATTGAAAAGCTGCATGTATTGAAAAACATGGCTATCAGCGCGTTGCCACCAGACCACAAGGTTGCTGTTAGGTAAGACGGTCAGAATCGCCGCACAGTTACGGCCCACACCTGGTACCAACGTCTAACCACAAGCCCTGGCACCCCCTTTGCAAAGAAAGTTTGCCTCTGTTATTTCTAGTTGGGAAAGGAAAAACACATTTAAAACAAGCCTTGGGAAAAACAACCGTGTGTATCTTTTTGAAGCTCTTAAGTCTATTATTTCTGAAAGTGTTTCAAGTTTTTAAATTCCTAAACCAGGGGGTTACGTAAGAGGTGGGTTTGAAGTGCCTTGCATTTACTGTCAAATTTCAAGTCAAAGTCTTTGTTTAAGCAGTACTCAGAATAAGTAGGACAGCCAGAAGAAAGGTTTGGAATATTCTCTATACAAAGTAAGAGTACATGCTTGAGGTGGTGAATACACTAATTACTATAATTTGCTTGTTATACATTATATATGGGTGTCAAAATATCATCATTCAACCCACATGCAGGTGCAACTATTTTGTGTCCATCAAAAATTTAAAACAAAAATTTCCACCATAGCCCAAAACACAAAAATAAATTTAAAGTTAAAAGAAATGACTAGAAGAAGCATGATGCTAAAATGAAACTTTGGCTTGTATCCTCAGGTCGCACTCCCCACCCACACACTGTACTGTATGTTATACAGTACTTACCAAGCCCTTTGGTGGTCCAGAGGATGCTAGCAGACCCCAGGTCCAAAGCCATCCGAGTATCTGCTGCCCAGGTGCCTCTCCAAACTTCCTGTCTGTTTTTGCCATCGAGGGTCATGCTTTGTAGGGGCTTCCCATTCTCCACCCAGTACAGCACTCTTCTGGGCCAATCAAGAAGCAGCTGCACTATAATGTTTCGAGTACTGTAGAGAGTGTGTGACTCAGTGCCAGGCATTCTGGTCTTCTGAATAGTACCTCGGTTGCAGGGTACCCAGAATAGGTTCCCGGTGGATATGTCCACACTTGCTGAACAGACTGTAGGGGGAACAGAAGCCACACTGGAAAAGGCTTCTAGGTATATTAAGGTACTGGCTCTAACGGGTCAAGGGGAGAAGGAGACCGGCCCCCTCACAATGCCTAGTCTGGATCCAGCAGCTTGTCACTTGAGCTCTACTGGTCCTCACAGCCACCTAGAGAGATGTACTACATCTAGAAGGAGATGGCCAGGTGGCCTGCATTTGCATGCAGGCCTATAACTTCGGAGTTATGTTCCTTCTTCTCATGGGTCAATATGCAAATCTATCAATTAAACTTCAAGGGGCTAGAGCTGAAATTGCTTTAGGAAAACTAGGACAAGTGACATCACTTCAGATAGGATGAAAAGTCACCCAGAGAACACAGACGGTGAGAAAAATCTAGGATGAGAAGGACCACGTTCATAAAAATCACGGGTATTTTGAATGAAAATGCTCCCCCACCCAAGGTTCGTAGGAAGTGGCACTATTAAGAGGTGTGGCCTTGTTAGAGTAGACGTGTCACTGGCGGTTGCTTTGAGGTTTCAGTCACTCAAGCTAGGCCCAGTATCATTCTTTATTCTTATTGCCTTTAGATCAGGATATAGAACCCTCAATTCCTTCTTCAGCACCAGGTCTGCCTGTGTGCCACCATGCTTCCTGCCAGGATGGCAATAGGTGAAGTCTCTGAACTGTAAGCCAGCCGCAGTTAAATTTCTTCCTTCCTAAGAGTGGCGGTGGTCATAGTGTCCCTTCATGGCAGTAGAAACCCTGACTAAGACAGGTAACCTTTTTCAGATGCAAATAGCTGAGTTATGGGCTAGCTCCAAACCCTCTTCCCATCCTACTCAGGCTCAGGATAGCTACTGGACAGCTGGAACTAAGCTGGAATTCAGCTACTGTGGGATCTAGTCTACCATTACGATTCAGAGCCATGAATCTAGCTTGAATATCAAGTTAGAAGGTCAGAATGCCTCCCTCAAAACCCTGTTTCTGTGCCCCAGTGTCCTCAGATGCATTATAAGGATGCTCCTCTCATGAGCTTGTCACAAGCTTTATTAAAATAGGCAAATATCTTAAAATACTCTCTGCTATTTTATGGTAAGTTACTAAAGCCAATCACACAAGTTCACAATAGTCAACCATCGGGAACTCTGCTAGTTGGTGGTTTAATAAAAGTAATTAAATTAATTATATCAATTACTAAAAATAATACTCAACTAATATAGTTATTATTATTATTTTAGTACTATTTTCTATTACTGGCTTAGGATCCTTTATTGTGGAATTGAATGTGGTTCTGAATTTGGAATTCTTTCTGGATTTTTGCACATAGCTTTGAGAAGGGGACTCCAGTCTAAACCCAATATTCATCTTTGTTTCCTATATACCTTATACATATGGCCGCAAAGTAGCTTTATAAAACACTACCAGTATCTGACTCATTGAGAACAGATAATGGAATTTCCCTCCTATTGCATCATGGAGGTGGATCAAAACCATTGAGATTTTGGTATTTTGGACTTTGCAGTTTCAAATTGGCACTGTGTACAAACTGTATCACATTCCTGTTTACTTTAAGTCAATCATTCTTGGATGTTGGACATGATCCTACACATACTTTTCAAATCCATTTTAACCATGTAACGTGGTAGCTTGGAGGCTGGCATTGTGGGTGTATTTACACCCTGAAAATTGTCAGCACAGCTCATGGGAGAGGACTTCTTTAGGGATTGCTTGTTTGTGTGTTTTGTTCCTTACACCAAAGATGGATAAATAATTGCCTTTGGGCCAAATATGATCCACTGCCTTTCTATATGGATAACCTTTCAGGGAATATAATTAATAAGTGATATATTCTATAAGGCTGTTTTCATGCTACGATAACAGCCACCGAGCATGGTGGTTACTCTTTGGGCTTTCATACAAAGTTTGTGACCCCTTAGTTGCTACATAAGAAAAGTGATGGCTTGGTAAGTACAGATGCTTGCCACCAAGTCCTGTAACCTGAGTTCAATCCCTGGAACACACATGGCAAAAGCAGAGAATTGATTGCTAAAAGTTGTCCTCTGACCTACTCACACACATGTGGCCCATGGGTACATGAGCATAGACACACACGTGCATGCATGTACACACACACACCACAAAATAAAATAAATGCAAAGAAAGTAGAATTGTTAAGAGTATATATACACTTATCCACTTATACAAGAAATTAAACTCTAAATACCTAAAAAGTCCAAGATCATTGTCTAGTACTTATAATGTATTATTGAGGTCATCAAAGCCATGTTTTAGGACACCAGATGACCTAATCCCCCGTGTCTTCTCCACTTCACCTTTGTTTCACTTTTCTATTGAACCAAAAGTATGAAAGCCAAAACTGTACTTCTGCAGCAACTTTACCAGATACAATTAACCTTAGCTTTTAAAAAAATAATCATAGATTGTGTATTGCTCACTTTTATATCAGTAAGCTTTATTATAAGCATATGTCAGGTAATATATACACAACATATTTTTCCTGTTATGTTAGTCACTCTTTGTTTATGCTTTTGTATTTTAACCTTTCATATCTGAGGTGGGATAAAGGATCTATTCTGGTCCCTGACTTCAGGCTACTGACAATTGTCTCCAAGGCTTCTGGGCCTGTATGTGGTTAGGCAGGACACCGTGGCAGTGTGCATATAGTGGAACAAAGTGGTCACATCCGGGAAGTTGTTGCGGAGAAAACAAGCTGTCCTCTCCCAGGCATGGCCCCAGCAGCCTGCTTCCCCACACCAGGCTCTGCCTTCTCATAGCCCATTCATTTCTGAACTCCTCACTGCCTTCTCATAGCCCATTCATTTCTGAACTCCTCACTGCCTTCTCATAACCTATTCATTTCTGAACTCCTCACGGGTCTACTCTATGGATGAAGTTAGCATCCTAATGATCAGATCTCAGTGACCCTACCCGGAAACCAAGTCTTCATTGTACACATGACTGTGCTAATGGTGGGGTTCATTTCCTATCCAAACTGTAGCATGCAGAGAGACAATTGTCAAGAACTTTGAAGCACAGACACTTGGCATGACAGTGAGAAACTGATGTTAAATACTGAGGGAGAGGACAAGGGTGGTTTTAGCTGGATCTTTTTCAGCCTCAGTTTTCAACTTTAGCATAAGAACATGGCACCCAAAAGAAAACAGTGGCATCAGGACACTGAGGGGTTGTTAGAAGAAGGCCACATAAAGCAGGTCTCGCTAGCAGGAATGATGTCATTGCTTTTGCCATGTTTAACCACTGCTACAATTCGTTTGGCTCTCGAATATCCCCATAAAGCTTATGTTTTAGGACCTTGATGGCAAGCCTGTGGTGCTATTGGGGGACTGTGAAACTTTTAACAGACAAGGATCAGTGGGCGATAATCTGGTAATTGGGAATAAGTGTCCTCAGTGGGTCTGTAAGTACTTAGTCCCTGCCCCCACGTCTCTCTTTCACCATTGAGGTGAGCACTTTGGGTCCACAATTCCCATCCCATTGGCATCCAGTAGTACCATCACAAGTGTAAAACCAGCGAGTCAAACCAAATGGATTAAGAGCCCAAGCTAACTTTTCCCCTTATGTATTATTTATATATTATTCGCTCAGTTAGGATTTGCTTTTTACAAGTTGGTCACCTCAGGCATTTATTCTAGTTACAGAAAGTTATCACCACTCCACAATAGAGCCAGCTTAGATGAATGAAGCCAGCAATCCTTGATATGATAACAGCCACAGGAGCTAACTAATATGCCCAGCCATGGGGAAGAAGATGGTGCTTCACATGAAGCCGGAAGACTGCAATTAGGCACCTGACAGGCAGCTGTTAGATGCTGTCATGGTTAGTTTGTCCTGAATGTTTTCTGACTGGAGCGTTAGAAGCTGCTGTTCAACCACCATTGTATTTACCTTGCAGCCCTCTGGGTATCCTGTCCATCCCTGAGAAAAGTGTCCAAGGCACTTCTCACAGAGAGAAGTATATAGCCTTAGCATTTGGCAGAGCGCGCAGGTACAAGGATTTAGAAATCTGTCCTTTGTAGCAGAGATGTTTGCTGCATTTAGACAAAGTACAGGGAACTTGAGGGCGAGGTGCAGCATTTAGGAATGTGGGAAGGGAAAGTATACATTGCCATATTAAGAAAATATCTTGCTTTTCCTCTCCAAAATCTGCATTGCAAATGACTTTTAAATTAGAATATGAAAAATCTGCAATGCAAAACCAAAGAATAAAAGGTCCTTTTTTTTTCTATTCTTCCCTGACTTAAGGCCAGGAAAGCAAAATTTAAAAACTCTTGTACCTGTATTTATCCTCAGGGCTGTGGTCATGCCTGAGAACAATAGGTCAGTAAAAGATATCACATTCAATTAGTCACATCTAGTCTTTGCCCCATGAAGCTACACTGAGATTAGGCATACATTCGCTCCTTTGGCCCTACACATTTTAGAACCAGAAAATAAAAGAAGAAAAGCAGATGCGCCTACCACAGCTCACCTGTGTGCTGGGTCCAAATCTCTTGCTTTTCTCCTGAATATCCAGCTGAATAAACAAGATGTCCCTGGGTATTTGACCAATAGATGAAGTTCCTTCTCCAATCAATGTCCAGTAAATAGAGGTTCCCAGCATGCTCTTCAACTAGAGTTCTCTCTATAGCACTTCCCATAGAGCTGACTTTCAGCAAGTATAGACGTTTGCCAGAAGAAAATACGACTTTTAACTCTATGAAGAGAAAGGAGAGATCTGCTATTTCACGGTCTATCAGATGATTCCCAGGCTCCCTTCTGAGAGTAGCCGTATCTCAAGCTCAGGCACCCATACGAACGTCTTACATCTCTCTGCAGCACACACACATGAACACCTCTAAAGACACAGGCTATTTGGGCAAATGCCAGTGTTGCTTAGCTTTCCCAAGGCACTAGGTCTTCCTGGCTTTTGATGAAAGCCTAAGGCCGAACCAATGGGACGCTGTTCTTGATTTAACAATGTCTTGCTGCTAGAGTATCTGTTTATTTGGTTGGTTGGTTTTCATTTTTGTTTTTCAAGACAGGATTTCTCTGAATAGCCCTAGGTGTCCTGGAACTTGCTCTGTAGACTAAGGCTGGCCTTGAATTCAGAGATCTCCCTGCCTCTACTTCCTCTGTGCTGGGATTAAAGGTGTGTGCCACCACTGATCAGCTACTAGAGAATTTTTACTAATTTCTCTTATTTAAAGAAAAATTTGAGTATGTTGGTTTAATTGCACACTATATGTAATGCTCAAAATTAAGTCTGAGCTGATTACTTGGCAACAACTGCTTCTTCCATCCTGGTTCCATTCAAAGCTGTTCCCATGAACTGTGTTTTTAAAAATAAGTTGGAGCACAAAAATATTTACATGAGTTATTCTTCTTAAAACTTTCATGTTCTAGTTTTTAAAGCCATATAAGTTGGGTAGAAATATTCAAGTGATTGAGTAGACTTTAATATTTTGGAGATAAAATAGCAACCCGGGGAATTTGTATTAGCAGTATTGGACAAAAAACAGTGTTCAAGAGAGACTTTGCTTAAAAACAAAGTCAGGATATGTGATAGGGATCATAGAAGACTTTTCTTCGATTAATTTATGTGTAAGCTTTTTTCATGTAAACCTGTAGAATATCACTTAGGCTTCAAAAGGAATAGAGTTAGTAAAATGACTTAGCAGGTAAGAGTGCCTGGCATGTAAGTCTGAGACCCTGGGTTCTATCTCTGGAGGAAGAAAAAGTAGCAGGACAAAACCAACTCCAAAAAGCTGTCCCCTGATGAACATCTGTGAACAGTGGCACACATGTGTTCCTTGTCACAACTATAATAAATGAAATGGAAAAATAAAAGAGAATGAAGTCAGGAGATGTGGTACACTCTGGTAAACACAGCACCTGAGAAGCCAAGGGGCAAAGATTGTGAGCTTGGGGCCAGCATGGGTCACACAGTAAATTCAAAGCCAGCCAGACTCCTGTTTCAAAAAGTCAAAAGTGTGTGTGTGTGTGTGTGTGTGTGTGTGTGTGTGTGTGTGATTCTATCATGTGCTAGAACATAGAGATATAACATTAAAGATATTATTCTAAGTGAAATACAACAGAGCCACAGAACCCACAATTTCACCAAATATGCTAGCTAGAATAGGTAAGTCACAGACAGACAGTAGAATGATGGTAGACAGGAACTACAGGCAGAGAGTAGAATTGATGCCTAAGATGTAAAGAGCATCATGTAGGAAGATGAAGAATTCTGGAGATGCTCTTGATGATAGTTGCACGAAAACATGAATACTTCTTGTGTCACCATACAATTCAAAATGACCAAATGTTAAGTTTTTGTTAGGTCACGTTAGCACTATTTATTATAAAGCTAAATCAAGGGGATGGGGAACTGACTTCAGCCCTTGAGAGGCAGAGGCAGGAAGAACTCTGTGATTTCGAGGCCAGCCTAGTCTATATAAAAAGTTCCTTGCCTCCCAGAGCTACCCAGTAAAAGCCAATCTCAAAACAATCAAACAAAAATGGAATCACTGTGTGTTGACAACAAACTGGTCATCAAAGGAGCTTGTTGGAACAGATGCGATTGATTCAGAAGAATCTGCCTTATTTCTAGGCTAACCTGGAGCAAGCCTTCTAGGACTGTAACCATTTCACCAGAAAACTTACCACTGCATGTACCAGAAGGTAAAAGAAAGAGCCCCTCTGGACAGACACACTTGTAACCCTTGGGATGGATGGGGGACAAGAGGCATAGGTGGCTGCAAGAACCTGGAACACATGCTGAGTGTCTGCCTGTTTAAACAGAAACAGTAGACATAGTTTAGGTTCCCTGTCCAAATCCATTCAAAACACAGAACTGAAGAAGAGATAAGATGATCTGCCTTCAGAGGAATCCACATATACTCGTCACCTTCTACTGGGTGTGCTAACCTTTGAACTATGCTTGACTGGCTGTCAGGCAAAAATCTGTGTGTCTTATGCTAGGGCCAACAAACTTGAACCAATTGCATTTTCTCCCTTGAACTTAATGCAAAATGAGGATTCCATTGGTTTACTAGGAGATGCCCTTTAAGAAGAACAATAATATCAACCAACCAGATCCCCCCAGAGCTCGCAGGGTCTAAACCATCAACCAAAGAGTACACACAAAGGAACACCTGGCTCCAGCTGCATATGTCGCAGAGGATGGCCTTATCTGGCATCAAGGGGAGGGGAGGCCCTTGGTCCTGTGGAAGCTTGATTCCCCAGTGTAGGGGAATGCTAGAATGGTGAATCAGGAGTGGGTGGGTGGGAGGTTGGGGGAGCAAGCTGATAGAAGCAGGGTGAGGGGGATGGTATAGCAAGTTTGTGAAGGGGAACTGAGAAGGAGGACAATATTTGAAATGTAAATACATAAAATAACCAATAAAAAATAAATGTATGGGGGCTGGTGAGATGGCTCAGCGGGTAAGAGCACTGATTGCTCTTCCGAAGGTCCTGAATTCGGATCCCAGCAACCACATGGTGGCTCACAACCACCCATAATGAGATCTGACACCCTCTTCTGGTGTGTCTGAAGACAGCTACAGTTTACTTATTTCTAATAATAAATAAATATTAAAAAAATAAATAAATGTATGAATATATAAATTAAAAAAAAGAGGGGTCTGTATTCTCCACCATGATTAGTTTCTAAGATACACTCGTGGTGATTCATTACTTTGATTCCTTCATTTGGGACAGAGATGGGAGGATCTGTGTGAGTTTGTAGCCAGTGAGTTCCAGGACTACATAGAGAGACCCTATCTCAAAAACCTAAACAAACAAACAAACAAGACACATCAGACCAAAGCCTCTGAGTTGAGTATTGTCACGAAGCACTCGTCTACTTCAGTAGTGTCTGTGTGTCAGGTCTGAAAACCTGATCATGGACCTGAGGCATACACTTCACATAGAGCCAGTCTCCTGGGGTATTCAGTCGCTGACATCTTCTAGCTCTGATGTGTTCCAGATTGGTCTCTGCTAAAGTCTGTGGAGAGATCTGCGTGCTTTCTTTATTCAGGCATAAGAAATGATTTCATTATTAGCTAAACTGAGATTAAACATTATTTGATGGCCTCCACAGTGTTTCAATAATCCTAACTGATTTCCTAGCCGGCACATCAGTGAACATGATCTGAACCCTCTGGGGACAGCTTGTTTTCTTTTTCTTTTTCTTTTTCTTTTATTCTTCTTCTTCTTTTTTTTATTTTTATTTTTCGAGACAGGGTTTCTCTGTGTGGCCCTGGCTGTTCTGGTACTCACTCTGTAGACCAGATTTTGAATTCAGAAATTTTCCTGCCTCTGCCTCCCAAGTGCTAGGATTAAAGGCATGTGCCACCACCGGCTGGCCTGTTTTCTTTTTCTTAATTAATCTTTAAAGTTCACTTATTTTATCACTTTTTGTGTATAAGTGTTTCACCTCCATGTATGCATGCATATCATGTACCTGCCTGGTGCCTCCAAAAGCCAGGAGAGGGCATTGAATCCCTGGGATTGGAGTTACAGACAGTTGTGAGCCACAGTCAGGTGATGAGGATTGAACCTGCCTTCTCTGGAAGAGCAGCTAGTGCTCTTAACTGCTGAGCCAACACTCCAGCCTGGAGCTTGTATTTTCAATACTCCAGACCCTAAAAATCCAGCAGACATTTTAGCCAGGCACAGAGCACAGGACTTGGAGCGGGCTTCTCGATCTGCCCAGCTTACTCAGAAACTCTATGCAAGACTGGAAGGAACAGTGACTAGAATATACCCATGCCTCAAGGCAGCAAGTGTCAGTCACAGGCTGAGGTCACATCTCGGGTGGTCTCCATCTCAGCAATTGAGAAGCAAGTGGCTCACTTACTTTTGGGTTGCTGGGTCTTGTGGAGGACTGAGAAAGCAGAGATGGAGGCAGGGAGCAGCACCTCTCTCTCCTTCGGGCTGCTGGGTGAGGTACGAATCAGTTGAGTTTGATTTGCCCAGAAGAAAGCATTTTCAAATACAGCCAAGCCAACGGGGTCTTCGTCTTCGAAAAATACCCGAGGAAACGTGTACCTCCCACTGCCGTCCACCTTCACTGTCTCTATGGACTGAAGGATTAGAGTCCCGTGAGATAGAGGTACCCTCAGCAAGTGTGACTGATGCATGCTATGGTCACCAGAGATTTATGGACACTGGTTAAATATCACTGGGACATCAAGCCCATAGGGAGGAATTCATCTAAGATCATAGAGGCCTCTGTTAAAGTCATCGCACTGAGTTGTCCTTCTTTAGATTTTGGTTACCATAGCATCTGCTCTACCTCCAGCCGTAGTATTCACTGTATTCTGTGATTGCCTTAGAAAATAGGCATTTTATGTATTCTCAGAGAGAGAGGTGAGCTCTAATCTCTAAGACTAATTCTCTCACAGGAGCATCCTAATCAGCTTAAATCACAACTTGGGGAACGGGAGACTTGAGAATGTGACTCATCCGGCTATGAGTTTCTGCTTTTAGCCACTATGTCATAACGACCTTTTAGTTTGTCATTTCCCATATTGGGATATTATAAACTGCATCATTATGCCTTGGGAATCTTGAGTACAGAACTCAAAAGTGTCATGGAAGTTTCCAGAAATCTTAAAAACATCTTGTATCATGGGCACAACATAAACTACAACCTTTGGTTTTTTTTGCAAAAATTTAGTGCTGTTGGACTATAGAGTCTGTTAAAGCAACAACAACAACAGCACACCAAGTCTCCCAAGCTGTTGGTACAGTCTGCTCTACTCAAAGATGCTGTGCAATTAAACCTGGCTGGCTCTTCTTGTTTTGCTCCACAAGTTACTTCATGGAGTTAATGCTAGACATGAGAGAAGAGTGTACCTACCCATAGACCCAAGCCCCTGACAAAAGAGAGCTCCCATTCCTCTGGGCATATCTACAGTACCTCTTTATAGCCACCGATCCAGTAGAGTCTGCCCGTCACATGATCAAGTGTCAGTCCTAGGGGCTCCTCTGTGGTCACGACTGCTAGCATCTTCCTGTCCGAGCCATCCATTCCTGCAGTTTCAATAGTCTTTAGCCCATTCTCACCTCGATCTAACCAATACAGATACCTGCAAGCAGCACGAGTACACAGTTGTTTAAAATGGCCTCACTTGTGCACGCACATTATTCTCAACAACTCCCTCAGTGCTCTCCTATGAGTTTTGTCTCTGTACTGCTACCCAAGGGTGGAGAGCTCAGCTCCCATACTTGTCAAGCAGGGAAAGGTTTGGCCACATGAAATTCAGTCTAGGATGTCCAAATATGGATTTTGTGGAGCAGAGGAAATCTAAAAGCCAGCATGCTCTCCTCTAAAATGCCAAGGGATTTTTTTTTTTTTTTTTTTTGCATTTATCCTAAGAGATACACTACACTACTTACCTTTTTTCAGGAAACACCACTAGCTCCTCAGGCACAAGATCCTTTTCCAAGATTTTGACATAGCCTCTGCCGTCACTTAAGCCAGCACAGATGACTCTTGCAGAGCTGCTGGCCCAGTACAACTGTCCTGTGACCCAGTCCAGAGAAATACTGCTCACCGGCGGAAGTTCTGCTGACCCAGGGGACAGAGTCATACTGTAGGTAGTCTTTCATGTCTATGTTTATGTTGGAAACGATACTTGACAAGACTATTCAATACCTGATTTGGATCTATACCATGAGGCATACAGGACCCAAGGAACAATGGCCAGAGTTAGTCCACAGAGTCTCCAACATGTATGGATATATGGGAATGAGGAGAATCACCATCCAAGGAGAAGCATACACCAAGAAAATGAGGGTATGTGGCCTCAGCTCAGACACTGCTCACCACAGATGCCTCTGGGAGTTGTAATGAGCTCTGTCTTGTCACTATGCCTGCTGGGCCATTTCCCTTTTTACTATGCTGTCTGGTTCATGCCTGCCCTCACCCAGTGAGACAAATTTCGGCTAGCACCCTCATCTGAGAGAAACAGGTCAAAGGACTGAGGACACAAGTTCAAGTATCTAGTGGTGGAGACTTAAGGCTACACCCTAAGATTTGTATTCTTCTTAAAAAGTACTTTTGTGTAGCAAGCAATGTTCTGTGATGCTCTAACTGAACGAGCCTACCACACGCATGTATCACATTGGGATTTTATATACTCTGATGCTTCATAACAGGGAGTCATAAAAGCTTGCCCATACAGATGTAGATATACATAGATACAGATATAGACATATAGATGTAGATTAGATATAGATACAGACACTTCTTACAGTATGCTTAAGTAATCTTATAGATTGAATGTGGGGTGTATCACAAAAGGCCAATAGATTAAAAGTTTGGGCTCCACCCTGTGGCATTATTATTGGTGGGTAGTAAAAACCTTGAAGTGAGGGGTCTAGTGGGATGTTTTAAGGTCATTGGGGGTATGCCCTTGAAGGGAACTGAAGGGTGGCAGTCTTGTCCTCTCTCCCTCTGCCATGGAGTAAGTAGCTCTCCCCCACCCCCACCTTCCACCATGACATGCTGCTAATTGACTTCCCCCAAAGTTTTGACACCTCCCAAATACTTTCCTCTTGTTTAAGGTTGGTAATCTCAGGAGTTTTGTATCAGTAACATAAGAAGCCTTAAAAAGTTAAATCTTAATGCTCAAAAACATACCTGGGTAGAGGGGAACAGAGTTTGGTTTCCCAAAGACAAACACATTCAAGACTTTATCCACCCAGAAGTACATGTTTCTGTGCAGGTCATACGCAACAGAACTGGGCCTTGACTTTACAGGGATCAGCATCTCAGGGATCCCTGTTCTGCGGTCCAGGATTCTAAGCTCCTTATCTGTTGCTATGAGAATCTTAGCATCATCATCTGCAGTGGAAGGAAAATAGGAACATATTACTCAGACACTTCCTTGTGTGCCTTCCCTTTCAACTGAAGATGCTATTCTTTCTTCTATATCCAAGTCTGCCTATCCCTAAGGCATAGGCAAAGCATACTCTGAAGAGATCTACTGGGCCATCTTAGTCCCTCCTCCCCCCGCCCAGGTTCCAGCATGTGAAAGCTCATCTTTGGGACATCATTGCCTTATCTGATTTCAGACTCAGCAGCTCTCATCTAGACAGAACTCTAATCAATGCTTGTCACATAGCACCCACATGTGAGCGACCCTGAGGCAAAGAAGCGCAGGCCAGGTTAAAACTCTATTGGTTGAGTCTCTTGAGCACCTATTTCTATGGCCTGCAGAGTCACTATGTTATTTTAAAGACACTCAATGCAACTGGCACTCCGGTTAGGCAGTGCCTGCCACAATAGCATCTTCTTTGGAAAGAAAAGAATCATCGTGTCTAATACGAGGCCTTAAAATAAATTGCCTGTGTCACTTTTCTCTATAATTACTATTAAGAGTAGAGCAGAAGCTGGGGTTGCTTTGCCTGTAAAGCTCACCTGTAACTTGGCAGTCTGTGCCATTGTAGAGCCGGTGACCTTGAAGACAGCCACAGGTATAAGATCCTAGTGTGTTATGACATAGTTGGCCACAAGGACCATATGGCAGAGAGCACTCATCTACATCTGATGACAGAGAGGCGTAAGTCAGAGATGACTCAGGAATTATAGCTCCAGTATTTCAGTGCATCAAAATTACTGAGTCACCACGGAGTTCCCATTTTTGTGAATGGGAGGGAACTTCAGGATAGGAAGCCCCGCTGTTTGGGTGGCATAAATTACAAGCTGTGCTAATCTAGCAATATCCTTGGGCTATCCCATTTGGTAGTCACACCCAAGTCTATTTCAGAATGACAAGCGTCAGGGCCTAGAAAACAATGATTCAAACTACAACAGTGCTAGTGTTGTTTATAATCACACACACACAAAAAAGCAGAAACAACCCAAATGCACCATTAATAGCTAAGTAGGTAAAATGTGGTACAAACAGATAGTAAAATTCTATTCAGCCTTTAGTAGGAATGGAAGACTGACACATGAACCCAAGAGGCAGGTCGCGCCATGTGGCACTCAAAAGGACAAGTTCTTTTTAGTTCACTATCTGTGCCGCAGAACACTTCATCTAAAGGGATGGAAAGGGTCGTATTCACAGCTATAACACAGGTACAATTGCTTTACAAAGCCTGTGGTCACAAACTACGCCTGGTGACACATATCCATTAACCTACTACTTGGGGAGATAGAAAACCGGAAAATGAGGAGTTTGAATTTATCCTCAGCTACATAGTAAGATCATATCTGCCCAGCACTATATGAGACCATGTCTCAAACAAACAAACAACAACAGACATCAAATAGGACTCTCCATCAGATAAATGCCAAAGTTGTGAGAGATTTATTGATTTGTAATAGGAAGGAAAATGATTCCTTGGGAACATTTCTTGGAAAACATTATTTTTCCTGAACCACACAGTCCTAGAGTATAACAGTAGTCTTCTGTGCCAGGAAACTAACTAATGCATGGCCACTGACAAGCTTTTGGCCAGCTAAGCCCTGCCACGGGTCAGAGACCAGAAACTGGGCTACATCCCTACCTAGACCCTTCTGAGGGCCATGACCAGCTTCTAATGAGGAGTCAGTAAATTTAATAATGTAACGTCTTGCTTCAATTTAAACAATAAAATGACTTAAATTCAATTACTAATATTTATTAAAATGTAATTATATGTACGGAACCTCCAAGTAGGTTCATAGCATCCCTTGATGAAGTCTTAATATAAAATCCACTGTAGAACATAATTTTAAAGTTCCTGCATAGCCTTCCCAGGTGGATAGGCCTGCAGGTTCATCATGAAGAGAGTATTGAGCACTCGGATGAGGCTCAGAGCGGAGCTCAACCTTTCCTTTGGGTGAAGACATTATTCTTGTATTACATTTTAATTGAACTGTATTGTTATAGATAAGTGCTATAGCTTACCAGTCATACAATTTTCACTTTATTAATTATAATGAAGTTGTGGATATTTTACTTTACTCCTAATATTTCCATAATCCCGTTTTATAAAAGAGAGAAACGAGACTTGAAGGTTGACTAGCCTGGGGAAGGCCAGCTAAAAAGACCAAGCAAAGGCAAACGTATTATGGCCTCTAAGTTCAGAATCTGTCCAGACCTGGGTGCAGAGTCCTAGGCAGAGGCTGTGAAGTGACAAGGATATTTGTTCAAGGACAGAACCCAAAAGCTCCACAAGATGCTCAATTTAGTACTTTGTCTTTGGTCAATAATTGACTTGTAAGTCTCCCAAGCTAGAATAATAACTAGGGTTAAGGAAGGAATGAGAATTGTGGTCCTGGTGGAAATGCAGGTGCTCCAGGAAGTCCACTCCTGGAACACAGCCAAGGGACTGAAAACAATGTATCAAACAGCAGCCCCGCACCATTAACAGCTAAATAGGTAAGATGAAGTACAAACGTAAAATGGAAGTCTATTCAGCCTTCAATAGGAAAGGAAGGCTGACACTTGACCCTAATGATGTGCGGCACACAAAAGGACAAACGTGTGATTCCACTGGTGTGGCGGTGCTACATAGAATATACAAATCCACAAAGACAGAAAGCCAGGAGGGGTTACTAGAGGCTAAGGGTGTGACGCCTAAGGGATTATTGTTAAGTAGCTAGAAAACTCCTGTTTGGAATGATGAAAAGAGCTACAAATGCATGCTGGTGATGGTTGTACGTTATGCGCCTAAGCACCAACTAACAGGAAACTTGAAATGGCTAAGATGCTAAAAATCTATGTTGTGTATGTCCCACCACAAGAAGAACGTTTCTAAAAGACAAGCCAGGTGAGCTCTGACCTCCACAGCTCCATCCATCAGGCTGTAACCGCCATCCTGGTGTGCAGGAACATCGGACACCCCAGGGAGTATCGCTGCATGGGCCCTCACAGCCCCCATTCAGCAGGGAACAGTTTTTACCTGTAGGGAAAAGACAGCTGTCAAAGCCACTGAACTCAGTGGAGATTAATGCCTTACAAGCCATGTCGTATCATGGACTAGGAACAGATGGCCCCTAAGAGACACCCTTTGATCCTAGCTTCTTGCCTGAGAGTATAAAGCAAGGCGAAGACTGTAGCACTGGAAAGATATGAAGCCGGAAAGCTGGGCATGGGCTTTTCTTTCCAAGCTAATGTGTGAGCAATTTCAGGTGCTGGTGTATTTATTTTCCTTCTACAAAGAGGCCAAGACCCTCTCGTGTGTTTCCTGTGGGGGTGTATGGATAATGAGGACGCTTAGTCCTGTATTTTGTGTTTATGAATACAATGAGTTATCTTTCAGACACAACGCCTACACTTGGCCTTGTCATCAATGTGTTTAACAACCTTCACTTGAACTCCTGCAGTACAAAGGTTCTTCAGAAGCCTTTTGGGGAGTCTTAGGCAAGGGGGACAGGAGGCAGCTGACCAAATGACTTGACGTCATTTGAGGTGATGATGCCCGCTGTCCCTTCTCTAGCTGATCCAACAGTGACTCCTAGTGAAAATCAGAAGGTTAAAAAGACACAGTTACAGGCGGCTGGTGGTGGCACACACCTTTACTCCCAACACTTGGGCAGCAGAGCCAGGCAGATCTCTGAGTTTGAGACCAGCCTGATCTACAGAGTAAGTTCCAGGACAGCCAAAGCTATGCAGAGAAACCCTGTCTTTAAAAAAAAAAAAAAAAAAAAGTCAGAGTTACTTTTCAGCAACCCCTCCTCCTCACCAGAAAACATGCTTTCTGAGGTCTTTCTCAATTAAATCCATGGAGAATTCTATTTTTTTTTCCTTAAACAAATTGATTCATTCCTCCCCCAGACATTTGCCAAATGGTTTCTATTGCTTTAATTGATTTTGTAGTTTTCTTGTACTGGATCTGCAAAGTCGAGTCGGGTCATAGAAAACCTCCAGGCTGAAAGCTGTACACAAGCAGCTGTGTGCACCAGGCATGTGCACCGGGCTCAGCCAAGGCTCTCTGTAGAGACCCTGTAGAGGGGTCTCTAGACTGCTAAAGTCTCGGTATGTTGCTACAGATGCTTGAGCCTTGGGTAAGTGTCTGGCTCTTGTTGAGACCTGTGACATGGATGCTACCAACATTAGATGATGCACTCCTGGCTTGATTCTAGAATCCAGAGGCAGTGTAGTAAGTAATATAGGTTTTTAGCTAGCTAATCTCCCTAAAGCTACAAACTCAGAATCACCCTTGAAGTTTTGCAACTTAGAAGATTTTGCTCAGAGTCACGAGACCAAAGCCAAGAACTTTAATGTAATAAGCAAAAATGCAATGTACTTAAATGTAAGGGACAAAGATAACTCTGTGTGTGTGTGTGTGTGTGTGTGTGTGTGTATGTGTGTATGTGTGTGTGTGTGGTGTATGTTTCATTTCAAGCATTCTCTCAAGGAGTTGGCCCTGATGATAACCGTTAGGGCTGAAATCTGAAATGTCACCTACAGACTCTCACGTCTGAAAGCGTGCTCTCCAGATGATGGTGCTATCTTAGGAAGCGTGGGACCTTTGGGATATGGGAACTAGCTAGCAAAAGTGGGCCACTGGGGGCAGATCTTTTGGCGTTTCAGCCTCAGTCCCATTTCCAGCCTGAATCCTCTGCATCCCACTCTGCAGAGACGAGAAAAGCAGCAACCACACACCTCTTCTGCTTTGGACAGCACGCCTCAGCCATGGCCTGTGACTGCCTACCAAAATAAATCCTGCTCCCTTAATTACTTCTGCCAGATACTCTGTCACAGCCAAGCAAAAAGTAATTAATACTGTGACTAAAGCATTAGGCCATGTCATATGCTCCCCCAGCCTCCCGCCTTAAGCCGAGGAAGCAGTTTCTTACCACAGGTCCTGGGTTCATCAGCACCATCTGCACAGTCAGCTCTCCCATCACACATCAGAGACTCTGGGATGCATT
Organism: Mastomys coucha; assembly: GCF_008632895.1. Taxonomy (NCBI): domain Eukaryota; kingdom Metazoa; phylum Chordata; class Mammalia; order Rodentia; family Muridae; genus Mastomys; species Mastomys coucha. The sequence goes on along the minus strand of NW_022196905.1, from coordinate 176,817,987 downwards.
TCCCACCATCGCAGCTCGCAGCGCCTTCTGGACAGGAGACTGTGGAGAAAGTTGATCATTCTTTTTCATTACTGTTTATAGGGGAGGAGCGTAGAGAGAGACAACTCTTTCAATAGGTTACGTGGCAGTATTTCCATAGCCTATAGCAATTCAAGGTTGGAAAGTAAAGCTTATCGTTTTTGAACTTTTCTTTTTTTCTTTTCTTCAGGGAATCAGGGCTTTAGACTCAATCACAAAAATAGCAAGACATCTGGGCACTCGATTGAAACTGTGCTAAACTTGACTGATCTGGCTTTAAATAGTTGGAATTAAAACGGCACTAGAGCCAGCCGCTTGACCCAAAATGAGTATTCCTTTAAGAAGTACTTAATTTACAAATGTTAGAAGCTGTGCTACAATATGCAGCCTTAACTCCAGGCAATACTGAGCAGGATTCTGGTTCACCAACAAAGTAGAGGTACCCCTATCCTGGGGCTGGGGTTTGTCTAAAAAAAGAATGTGGTGTTCGCCACACTTTGGGGTTGGTTTTGCCCTTTCTAGTGGGATCTTTTCTCCATCACTATGTGAGAATAGGAGTTGTCGGTTGTTAGGATTCTTTCGTAGACTGATGCTCAGGCTGTCTAGGGATTGCTCTTTATCACTGGGAACATGCTGGGCAATGCTTATTCAGCATATTAACAAGAGTTTTTTTTTATCTAAGCAGCTCTGTGATTCCATGGATAACCATACATTGGCTATTGTTAGGAAGCATCCTCTTCTTAAAGAATGGATGGCAGCCTCTGGCATGGGGATTAAATGCAGATTACATAAAGCAGCCTGTGTACTACACCCTGCCCTTGAAACATTAGCAGGGAAGCCAGACTTACCACAGTCCTGCTCATCCGAAGCATCACCACAGTGATCGATGCCATCGCACCTCCAGCTGTCCAGGAGACATGCCCCGTTTCGGCATTGCCACTGACCAGTCGAGCAGTGGGTGTGGGGACAGTGTGGGTTTATGGACCCATCTTCACAGTTCTGATGGGCATCGCAAGGTTCCCCAGCATCCAGACACCGAGCCTTTCCTGGACAGTAGATTTTGTTGCCCGGGCATGCCGTCAAGCTCTCTGAAAGGCAGGAATTATATGGGTGGGGGAGAACTGCAGGATTGTGAAGGACATGTATATCTTAAGTGGGTGCTATAGCTGTCCTGGACTCTGTCTACAGAACCACTAAAAGAGGCTAGTTAGAGATCATTAGTCATATGGGTGTGGCTTCCTGCACTGAGCTTTCTCTCCCAAAACGTTTTAAGCCTGAGGCTATTCTGTGGCCTACCTTCACTTAGCGCTGTTGATACTGATACAAGCTGGGAGTGAGCAGAGAGATGACAGACTGTTGAAAATAAGTTTTACAAGGCTGATAAAATGGCCTCTGTCCCTAAGCCTGCTGACATGAGTTCAATCCCTGGGAACCGGAGTTGTCCTCTGACCTGTCCACACACGCGATGGTGCATGGGGCGCACGTATGCGCATGCACCCACACATAAGTAAGTTAGATGTAATTTAAACCTAAACTGTACCTACCACAGTTAACCTCGTCGGAGCCATCTAAGCAGTCACTGGCACCGTCGCAAAGCCAGCTAGCAGGAATACACTTCCCATCGTCACACTGCCAGGTTTGCAGGTATCCGAGACATGTTTGCTCTGCGGACCAGGGTGGGATTCAGTAACAGGCATGGAAAGAGATGAGTTTGTCAGAGATCATCGGTTGACTGGGTTTCATGTCATACGTTTTAAATAGCAAAGCAATAACTACTTCTCAGTTGGACACTGATCACAGCCCTGAACTTGCTGGTCCCTTCCACACTCCTGGCAACAACCCATGGCATTACTTCCTTCTCCCATCACTGGGACAAAATGCTTGACAGAAGTGACTTGACAGAAGAAGACATTCTTTGTGTTCACAGTCTAATAAGGGATACAGTCTATCGTGGCAGAGAAGGCATGGTGGCCAGAGTGTGAAGTGGGTTGTCACCGCACTGTCAGTAAGGAATCAGAGGGAGACGCAAATTCACTCATTTTCTCCTTTTTTCCACTTTATTTATTCAGCCTAGGGCGTCAGTACACAGGAAAGTGCCACCTACATTCGGAGCGAGTCGTTCCTCCTGTTAAACTATGGAAATACCATTGCAGACACACTCAGAAACATGCCTGGTAGATGACTCTAGATCCTGTCTAGCTGAAAGTCAACATCTGCCTCAACAAGGAGCAGTGACCCAGTATCCTGCAGAGCTTACTTCCCATCATCCCTTAGAACACTGCTACCTAGCAAAGCATTGACAGCGAAAGTACTTTGTACATGTTCCGTCTAAAATAATAGCTGATCACACACGACTAATGAACACATGAAGGTGGGTTTTGCAGGCAGACTTTGACCCCTATAGGTGGCTGGAGACCAGGGCGGTCCACCTCTTTGAATTCCTTTGCTATCTGAGACTACAGGCAGAATTAAGACAACCTGAGAACTAGTTGATTTTGCTTCAAATTATTCCGCTTAAGAAAGGAGACTTGGAGATCTGGCTCAGCATGTATGAAGGCCACACAACAAGGCAAGTATGAAAGTGTATTCCACCCTGGGAATGTGCACAAGCTCCTGTTCGTTCATTTGCTTATTATTTGATTCTGGGGCTTTAACCCTGGGCCTTGCACATGCCAAGCAAACCCTCCACCCTGTTTCTGCACCTTGAGTCCTGAGGGTGTTTGGTATTTCATGTGAAGTTAGAGAGAGCAAGTGGCCATCCAGGAAGAAGCATGTGGGATAGAGAAAGAAGGGCCCGATCACCAATACATTGGGATTTTCCTCTGTCCATGAGGACTTTATTCTCTGTCTTATACTAATGACGCAGGGGTAGGACTCATCACTTAAGAAGCTTTCTGCCTGTGCTGGCATTCAGATGACCTATCTGTGGCTTTGAATATTCTAAGCACTGAGAGCTGGAGTTTAATAGCAACAAAATATTTCCTAAATAGTTAACTTGGTTTCTAACAGTTTTATACTCTTTTTTTGTCTGATTTGCATATAAGAGAATTTTTTGAGTATTAATAATCTGTAAGGCTTCCCTACAAGCCTCTGGATTGGTCTAGTTAAACTAATATGTCTAAGTTTCAACCTAAGGTGCAAATGTCACTTTTATTGTGGATTAGTCTTTAAGAGCCTGTGGCCACTCTTCATGTTTGAATTTCTCCTCAGGGGGCAAAAATCATGAGGATGGATACTGTCAACCAAATACACAGTATTGCAAATTAAAGGGCTTTTCATTTTAGTTTTGCATATGTGAATACATAAGCACACACACACTCTAAGGCAGTAGTTCTTAACCTGTGGGTTGCAATCCCCTTAGGGATCAACTACTCTTGCACACTGGTTGTCTACGGCCATTGGAAAACATATGTATTTACATTATAATTCATAACAGCAGCAAAAGTACAGTTACAAAGTAGCAATAAAAATAATTTTGTGGTTCAGGGTCACCAAAACATAAAGAACATGTGTGTTAAAGGATCACAGATTAGGAAGGTTGAAGACCACTACATTAAGGTACATGAGGAGGGGATCCAAATCTAAGTAATTGTAATTTTTTTTGCTACATTGGGGATCAGCCTAGGGTCTTGCCCATGCTATAAGAGAGCCCCTCCTCCTTTTTTTCCATTTTGAGATAAGGTCCTGATAGTTTTTCCAGGCTGGTTTTGAACTCAGGCTATAGCCTAAGCTGGCCTTGGACTTGTGATCATCCTGTCTCAGCCTCCCAAGTAGTTTGTGTTTCAAATATACTCCACACACACAAACTGAAGGTAATTTTATGTGATATTTTCAGAGAACCTGTCTTTTGGCTGAGACCCATCACATAAAGTCAGGTATGAAGTATCCCCCTGTGGTATCTCATGTTTGTACTAAGGCATTTTGGATTTTAGAGCATTTCAGACTTTCAGATCACGAATGTTCAACCTGAATGTGGGAACCAGAGCTGGTGCCCATGAGCATCTCGTTAAGTGCTTACCACAGCATTCATCGGTCCCATCAGGGCACTCTTGCTCTCCATTGCAGAGCCAGGCCACAGGAATGCATTTCTCACCACAAGCCACTTGCTGTGTCTTGTTACACTCTAGTTCACCTGCAGTCAACAACCAAGAAGCAATGTCAGGAGGGTTTCTGGCTTCCACAGCACAAGACAATTCCTTGGACTATGTGCCTGTTCTCCTGTTAACTGAGGGAGACTTAAGGCTGAGCACAAATAGACATGTGTGCGGTACTTCCAGCTCTGGCTTGGTCATGAAGCCATGGAATGTGAGCACTGATAGGTTTGAGGTCTAGGTTGTAAGTACTTTCATTTAATCTTAGAGATATATACAGACCCGTGTTTAATGAGAGTCGAGTTTAGGGTCAAAGATGACATCCTTTTAAGAATATTTCTCTAACAGCTATGCTATAAATATTTGGAAGGTTTCAGCCACTTGCAAAACATTGAATTTGTATTGTTCCTTTCCAGTCACGAACATCTATTTATTAAGCTCAGTGTTCAATGGTTAACCAAGAAGCTTGATGGGATGTGTTCTCAGAGGGAAGTTTCCGGAAGGTCCGACTATTACTTTACTACATTGAGCTAACTCTTAGAGAAGAAAAGCCAATGGCTGGTTCCTAGAAAACATAAGCTATATGGTCTGTACCCACTGGGGTCTCTACACTCGGTAGAAGACTCAACAAGGTCTACTCTCTGTGGGTGGCTAAGTGATTGAAGTGGACAAAAATGCTGATGAACAGAACGCTCCTCTCAAGAGACTGTATCCCAGCTGTACTTTCATTCTTCTAAGACTGCGTTATCAGTTTCATTGACTTTAAAACAAATTCGGCTCACAAAAAGCAGTAAAACCACGCCACCCCCACCCCACCCCAGCGAGTACTGTTTATTCCTGGATTAGTGGCCACCTTTGGCATCTCCTCGAATTCCATCTAGGCTGTAATGTATAACTTGAATAAAGCTGTTGAGACCAATCCGTGTCTGGAAACTGCTACTATGGGAACAGGCTCAGCCAGCAGATCACCTGGCTTGGAACGTTTTCATTGGACTACTTTACTGACTGACTAGTAGGTCTCAAGCTGTCCACCTACCCAGAAATGAGCTCAACCTGGGCTATAGGAGGATTCATGGTGGTTAGATAGAAGCCAGCCTTCCTCAGGAACTTGTGAGAAAGATTCCTGTCTTCCAGAGGGGGTCACTTTCCTTACCTCTGGCAGAAGGGACTTACACAGTTCCATTGACGTGCACCTGTGGCTGCATATTAAAGCTTATAGTGGCCACCAGGCTCCTTCAGTCCCCATTCACAGGTACCTGTTACACATTCCAAAGCCCCCACACCAGTCTCCCAACCCTTGTTTCCCTACAGCTACTCACCTTCTTCGTAACTGGCCATTCTCTAAGACTCCAGCACTTACTCTCATGTCCTCTTATTCTTTTTTACTGGGCCCTATTCCCTATCTCTTGCTATCTTGCTAACACTATTTTCTCCCACTTTGCCAATTCCCTAGCCCTGGCAAAGCCCAGTCTGCTGGCTGTGTTCAGGCTACTAATTTTTTTCTCTCTCTTTCTCCCTCTGAACCCTTCCAGGTGCTTCTGGCTACTCTCTCCTCCTCCTCCTCCTCCTCCTCCTCCTCCTCCTCCTCTCCCTCCTCCTCTTCTTCCTCCTCTCCCTCCTCCTCTTCTTCCTCCTCTCCCTCCTCCTCTTCTTCCTCCTCTCCCTCCTCCTCTTCTTTCTCCTCCTCTCTTCCTCTCCTCTCTCTCCTCTCCCTCTCCCCTCCGCCTCTCCTCTCTCTTCCTCTCCTCTTTCTCTTCCTCTCCTCTCTCTCTTCCTCTCTCCCTTTCTCTCTCTCTCTCTCTCTCTCTCTCTCTCTCTCTCTCTCTCTCTCTCTCTCTCTCCCTCTCATATCTACAATAGAAATCTTAACCAGCTCGTAAAGTGGTCACGTCAGCAGTTTCTTCACTGTGCCCTCTCGCACACTGATAAGGTGACCTCAGTTTCCTTGTGTATACCGTGAGTCTAGGCAATAAGTGATCCTACAAAGGAGATTGAAGGCTTAAGTGGGCACATAGCTGCCTGACACAGAAGCTGCTAAATCGATGCTCATCAACCAGCAACTCCTTTGCTCCCTCTTGCAGCAGATCCTTCCAGAAGGATCTCTCGGGGTTGCAGTCAATGCTCAAAAATCTCAGGCCATTAGGTGAGTGACAACTGAAAAATATTTTGTCTCAGAGATGATTTTGGAACCTAAACTGCCTATGTATTATAAACAGTACCTGAAGACTGGTTTCCAAAAATTTTTAAATATAGGTAGGTGCTATAAGGGCACTTATGTCATTTACTATCATTTATTGATATTAAATTCACAGTAACTTTCTTATAATCATGGTGTCAGGTACACTGATAAATGTTGTCCTAAAACACATGTAATGGTACCTTTGTATTAAAAGATGTAAAAAAGCTACTTAGTTTAAACAAACAAACAAGTAACCTTAACTCCTGCTCAGAAGGAGTGTGGGAATAACAGCCAAGGGCTAGAAGCTCGTGAGGTTGGTTACAAATCCTGGGAATCGGACCCTTGGAAGGACACCTCCAGAGTGAAACTGGCTTAACCGCGAACAAAGATGCAAAGATTAAAATGACTTCACCCTTGCCTTTTGTACCTGGTTGGATTAGAACCAGGCTCACCTGTGCGATGGAATTGCTAACCCCCCAGGCAAGTGTTTCTCAAATGCTGGGTACCTACAACCTCTGTCGACATCAGCAGCCAGAAACTTGACCAACTGACAACTGTGCATGTCTCAGCTCCCCAGGGAGACGTCGTACTCCCCCTCCCCCACATCACAGACATCTTTGGATCTGTCTAGGAGAGTGGTGGCATCAACAGGTGCAGCAGGAGGTGCTCCCAACCCTTCCTTCCCAGGGGTAGTTTTTAGAGGGTGGCACCTCTTAGCTATACTAGGTGCCTATAACCACACACCCCAACCGTGACTGGTAGAAAAAAATCAAGGCTAGAAAGCGAGTCTCACCAGGTCTGGACTTCGAGGATAGAAGCATTCATCTAAGAGGTAAAGTGATCTAGGCGGTGGAGAGAGCTCTCCCTTGGCACTTGCTGGATGCCTCCAAGAAAACCTTTGTCCTCGATCTCCCCTCTCCTCCTATCCACAGGTTTACAAAGGGCCTCGCAGTCATCCAGGCCTGTCTCTGCAGGATGCTCAGCCCCACCCTTCTACATCTTAATTGCCACACTGCCCAGCTAAGGACTGCACACTCAGCGAAGGCAACCGAAGTTCGCCTTCTTTCCCCGCAGCGCGCTGCTAGTACAATACTGCTACCCCGCACCCCACATCCTGCTCCCTGCGAACCAGAGCTGAGACCCTTCCGAGGGAGCCCCTGACCGCGGTCCCCACTTACCTGCCTCTGAGCGTCCGACGCTGCCGCCCAAAGATACCAGCACCAAGGAGAAAAGGAGCAAGAGCATTCGGCACCTCATGCCTGGGAGGGACAGACGGTGGGATCTTGCTCCCGCTGGGCGCCTGAGTGAGGACAGCCCAGAAGGGAGGAGCAAGAGGCGAGGGGCGCGGGACGCGGGCGGGCCCAAGTTCCTACGCCTCTTGGCAGGCTGCTGAATGGGAACCTAGAGTTCTCTGGTGCAAATCTTGGGCGCCCGATATCCTGGGCAAGACCCGCCTCTGTCCAAGAAGGTCTCCTCGCATTGTAGCTGGGGACTTTGTGTCACCGATCCCCAATGGGACTAGAAGCAGAGCGCTGGGCTCACCCAGAGCTGGCCTTTAGGAACCCAGAAAGGGTTAGTCAAGTCACACTTAAGCTGCACAGGAGTCACCTGGAAAACTATGCAGACGTTCTGCCTTTACAGAACTGGGACATGTCTGTCATCCAGGTGTGAATGCGGTGTGCCTGCTGCTCTGACCTGACTTTGCAAAGCATAGAATTTTCTCTGTGTCTCACGGTCTCTGCTGTCACTCTGTCTCCCTCCCTCCTTCCTCACCCCCCACCCCCGCCCCTCAGGGTTCCTCTCCACTCAGGATTGTGGTGAATACTGCACAGTCTCTATTCCTTTCCTCTCCCAGCCCTCCCTCCTCCCTAGGCACATAGGCAGAATTGGTCCTTTCAGTGACTCAGGTTCAGTGATGGTGACGAAGGTTCTAGAGACACCATTTTTTCACGGCTAAAGTCTGAAAAGGACTCTCCTGGTTCAGTCCATATGGCTAACTAGGCAAGTCAAGTTTGAGCAGACGTAAGCATAAACCCAAGAAAGTTGGAAGGACATAGCTAGTGGTCATCTTACTCCCCCTGACACTGCTGTTCAGAAAGGAGATGGAGCAGCAGGTGAAGGTAAGACTGACAGATTTTCACAACTTCCTCCCACCTCGCACCTCCCACCTCCTGCCTCTGTATGGTCAACATTCTTTCTCCTGAGCAAGCCAGCAGAGATGAACGCCACCTTCTTGGGAAGAACATCACATCACGGAATTAAAATGTATTATGCTCAACAGGCAAGCAGCGTTTGTAATCTCTGGATATGAGAGACAGCAAGAAAACACTAGAAAAAAAATAGAGACAGAAAAATGAATCGCCAAGTGCCTCCTGAGATGGCGTCTGCAGCGTCTGCCATAGTCCACAGTACGACGGCTTCGCTTTAACTTGTCCCTCCTCTTCATGTTCACGGTGGGCCCATCACACAGATCTGAAGGCACCACAATGCCATATGCTCTCGAGTTTTCCTTGAATGTGTTGTATGCTCTGATTGCATAAGCCAACTTTTTTTTTCAATGCCTGGTTTAAACAAAAATTTTCTAAGATATTATATTGGCTTCTTCTGAAATATGTACGTTTTGAAATCCAGTTATTATAGATGCTTTAGTATGTCCGGTGACAAAAAGAACCAGCAGCGTTGTGAGAGCACAGACTTATCCTCACACAAGGCTGACAGGGCAAGTATCGAAACCCATACACCTAGGACCATGCCTCAATTAAGTGGGACTTTATGCCGCCTTAGACAGTTTGGCCGGTGACAAAAAAAGTTACCATAGAAACAGTGGCCTAACCAACAACCATTTATTTTCTTCTATGTCTAAAGGTTGGAAGTCCAAGATGAAGGTGCTGGCAAAGTCAGTTTGCTGAGGGGCCATCTCCTACTTTGCAGATGACAGGATTCTTGTCCTGTCTTCACATGGAGAGAAACAAAGCTAGTTCTTTCTTACTCCCCTTAAAAGGGCACTGATCCCAGGATGGAAGCTCCACCCTCATGACCTAGTTACAAACCCCATGGCAGCTCTCCACCCTCCTTACCTGGCTACCTCACAGAGTTTCCTGCTCAAGAAGTTCAACCCTGTGAACTGCAGGTGATACGAACATTCAGTCCCTGACGCATAGCCACCTGAATGGCAGCTCTATTATTTTTATTATAAATAGCATTGACTCTTAAAAGCTCTCAGCAGCTGTGAGACCACAGACTTAGGTGATAGAAATAAATAACTTAAATAGCATTTACATTTTGTTTTTAAATCATTTTATTCTTGGACCTCATTCTCTTTAGCCATATGTGTTGTCCTCCCTTTTTGCCCCACTCCCCACGTGTGACACTTCGCCTCTTATGGTGAGTCTGTGGCAGCCAGAATTTTTCCCACCCAATAAAAATAGCCTCTATCTTAGTACCCACAACCTATAATGGCTCACATGGCTAAAGCACTTTCTCCATGGGCTTAAGTTAAGGAGCCTAAAATGGGAGATTACCCTGAACTACTTCCAGGTCATCACAGAATCCTTATGGGAATAGGAAGGGAGTGTGGGCAAGGACTGGGGAGAGAGCAGTCTGATAGATACCCAGGTTAGAGTGATGCTGGCTGGGTGTTAGGAGGTAAGGAATACAGAGAACTTCTGGGAGCTCAACATGTAGACAATGGATTATCCCTAGTAGACCCCAGAAGTGTGGCAGTGACAAGGCTCAAGTCTAGAGATTCACATAATTAATGAGATATATGAGGTAACACCCCTGAATTGTTCTTTACTGTTAACATTCATAGGAGCCGTCACAGCCATGACAAACTGTAGTGGATCCCCCAGAGAGCTTACTCTTGTCTTTAATGTTATTATTCCTCCACTGTTTTCATCACTGGCTGTTCTATATATCTGCATATGTTCTATGTGTTCTCCAAGCAAAAGATCGGGATGTGTAGGTGCTTAGGGACCATGGAAAGGAAGGGTTCAGAATATCTTTCCTGATCTCTCCTGGTGCCAAAGACTCATAGCCATTTCAAAACATACACCTCCTGCAAGATCACCTCCTGCAAGATCACCTCCTCCAAGATCTCCTCCACCCTCTCAGCAGGTAGTGAATGCCTGCATGACACACACATCTCAGCACTTAACTCCATTTGTCTTCAGAATCTTTTAACCTAATATGGTCTCTTACCGAAATCTAAAAATTGATTACATTTACTTTGTTTATTCTTGCACAAAGGGGTTGGCCATGTAAAGGTCAAGAGATAAATTGCGAGAGTTGGTTCTCTCCTTCCGCCATGTAGAACTCCACCATGTCCTGGAGATTGAACTCATGTGTTCAGTCTTGGCGGCAGGTGCCTTTGCCTGCTGAGCCCTCTCACTGGTCCTTAACTGACTTTTTGAGTTCAGAAACAATGTTAAACTGTATTTCTTGGTTTTTGGTTTTGTTTTTTGTTTTTGGGCTGTTTTGTTTTGTTTTGTTTTGTTTTGTTTTTTAATGTTCTCTTTTTTTGGTGTTAATTCTCAATTCCTGGTGCCAATCTCAAGAATGGCAACCAACCTTAGATTGACTTTGCATTAGTTAATTTTGCTTCACCATGACCACCCCTGACAGAAAAAACTTACTGGAAGAAAGATTGATTTTGGCTCACGGGCTTAGAGGCTTTCAGGCCATCTGGTGTTGATGGCCTGGTGGGAAATATGAAGCACAGGCTAGACCTCTGACAGTATGGCTCCTGACCAGAAAGCAAGAGAACAGCCAGAGCCGGGCCTGGACATCACCTTGAAAGGCCCATCCTGAGTGATCTACACTCCAACCTGGGCCACAGTCCCCAGATGGTTCACAGCCTCCCAAAGCTCCCTCACTAACTGGGAACACAAGTTAGAAACATGTGCATTTGGGGAATACTTCCTTTAAAACTCTAACATCACTGATCATCATTGATCAGAGTGCTGATTAATATTCTGAGCACCATTCTAGACCCCGGGGAGGCACCCATGAACAGCACAGACAAAATATCTCCCTGGAGAGAGTTAGTTTGTAGTAAATATGGCTGGTGAGACTCAGTAGAGGAAAAGACAGACAATAAATGGAACCAACCAGCATTATGTCATAGGTTATTACAGGGTGGTAGCTATTATGGAGAAAACAAAGTAAGGAAGAGGGCTATAGAGTGCTGCCTGCGAAGGAGAGGGAAGCGTTTCAATATTCAAGAATGCTACTATGAGACATTCATGGAGAAGGTATCACATGGCTGAAGACTTAAAGAAGACAATGGGAAACCTCTCTTTGGGAGAATATGAGGCTGGGAAACACCCACCACTCAACACAAGAAAATTGGACGGAGTACAGGAAACATCAGGCAGTTCCCAGTGGTGACATCTGAGAGGTAACCATTGGCCTACCATTCCCCTCAAAAGAGCTTCTGGATTGGATCCCAGAAAAATACCACACAGATCTGGGGACCTCTATATGTTAGGACCACATGAGATGAGAATTCAGGAAGGCTGAAAAGACTGGAATTTCAAGACAGAGTTCAAAGGGAAGGATGTAACTTTAATTTTTTTCAAATCTTGTTTTTTTTTAAAATGGTGGTTCTTTAACCTCCCTTGTAGCCCATCACCCACCAGAGTTAGTGGAAAAGAAAAGATATGGGGGAACTGGACCTGTTTAGAAAGGTTCTTTGGAGCAACTCCCATTTGTGTTGCCTGAAAATTGGGAGTTCAGTTCACAGGTTAGCACCAGCAGCTTGATCCATTTGCAAAAACTTCACAGATACACCAGCAGTCCAGTTCCGTAGAGTTGAGATACCAGCAACAGCAACAGGATCTAGCAGAGACAGCCAGGCCTCAGTCTCAGCTTGAGTCAGCAAGGAACGCCAGGAGAAGTTCTCAGCTATGCCTCTCTCAGGGAAGTGAAGATCAGCGAAGGTGCAAGACCCACAAACGTTGCACAGTTAGCTGGACCAGCAAGCCAAGCCCTGTCTCCGTCACTCCGTGGAATCCTATTTATACCCTCCAAACACCACAAGTTCTCCACGTCCCTTGCCTCGGCACGGGTCTTACCTCAGCATGTACACCTAATCAGCCCAAGCCTTTGGAAATGGCAACACACTGCAGTACACCACCAGAAGTTTTTTGGTGCATTTCTCCATCCATGGAGACCCAAAAAAGGCAGCTCAACCACACAATGTAAGGCAGACCAATACATGCATGTTGTTAGCAAAGAATCATTCATCACATGTCCTTTCACTTGCTTGCTTTAGTAAAACATCCTCTCTCCTGTGTCGGCTTCAGTGAAACATTCCTTCATGAGTCTGCCTTAGCCTTTCATACCTGTGTCCACTTTCACGAAACATTCCTTCATGCATTTGCCCCAGCAAAATACCATCTAACTGACTTTCCAAAGAACCTTTAAGTTGCCACTTCAGAAAGAGTCTATGCAAAGAAAGTTTTAGAAATCTGCAACATGGTAGGTACCGTTTGCGAGGATGCTAAACCAGTTTGCGTATACATAGTATAAAACTCTATGAAAATGGGCAAGGACAGGAACAAGAGGAGGAAGGAAAATAACTGTAGGACTGAAGAGATGGCTTGATGGTTAAGAGCACTTACTGCTCTTGGAAGGACCTGAGTTCTGTCCAGGGGATCTAGTGTCTTCTTTTGAACACCATGGTCCCCTGTACGCAAATGGTACACTTACGCCCATGCAAGCTCACACACATACACATGAGTGTGTAAAGTGAAAGAATGAAAGAACAACTTACTTTAAGCAATTCCAAGTTTCCCTACAAGGAGTTGAGTCTTCTCCAGCAAGAGTGAGGATGCTTCAACAACCATGAAGTATTGGTAGAGACTTCAGAGGCCCAGTATGTAAAAGCAAGGCAATAAATAACCCAATTGGGCACAGTAGAACATGCCTTTAATTACAGCTCTGGATAAGCATATGTAGGAAGATTTCTATTAGTTTATGGGAGGCCAGCCTGGTCTACAGAGTGAGTTTCTGGACAGCCAAGTCTACATAGTAAGATGCTGTCTCAAAAAAGAAAAGAAAAAAACAGCCTCTTGGAATAAATGATACTCTATTGCCTGTGTCCAACCTGGGAACAAGGCTGACTATGGAATAAATGATACTCTATCACCTGTGTCCAACTTGGGAACAAGTCTGACTATGAAGGTGGCCCAACACAAAATCATGAACTTACTTAAAGGACTACAAAATGTTTAACACCCGATCATTTAGTTCTTTAGGATGAATTTTGTAGGTAACAACATCATGTCACAATCTCATAAGGAAATGTCATTGGAAAAAATCTATGACCTTCTCTAAAAGAGCTTAAAGCAAATTCAACAGGATGAAAGTAACTCTCAAGTGACTTGATCTGTCATAAAGTCAAGCTTTCTCCATAGGAATATAACGCAACGAGAGATCCAACTTTGCAAACTGCAGAGTATCTGACATCTGATAAAATCAGTGGCCACAAAAGAAGCAGGAGGAAGATTCATAACAAAAGCAAAAGCATTCAGTAGGAATGGCAGAGATGACAAAATGGGAAGATAAGAATTCTAAGATGTAAGTACATTCTGTATGCTCAAGACATAAAAGAAGATAACAGAGCAAAGAGTAAAGAACCAAGTGGGATTTGTGATACGCAAAAGTTATAGATGCGAATCATAACCAATGAGAAACTGCAAGAGTGAAAATCTGTCAACTTGAAGGCATAAGAGTAGAATATAGCTAGAGTGAGCCACAAGGAGAAAGAAATCAAAACCAAGTAAGAGTCCTTGGGAGACATGTTGGATAGTATAAGACCGTGTAGCATACAACAGTGACAGTCATCAAAATTACACAAACAAATGCTTGAAGAAATGATAGCTGAAAACTTTTCTAGGTTTCAGTTTCTAAGTTGGGGGTCATGACTTCCAATGGAGTCCATGGGGCCATGAAAAGGTTGGCAACTGTAAAGGGATTCTAATAATATTTAATGATCAAAGCTTAATTTAAACGCAGGCCTGGGGTGTGCCCACGATGTTTCTGGCAGTGCTTCCCCTGTAGACTCTGCAGCCTCACTTCATCCTGGTTTCTGAACACACAACATACACACAGGACGTCAAGACACGCAACCCTGACAAACATTTCCCAAACTACCTCAGCCGTGAGTTGAGTCAAATCGTATGTTATAAACTGTAATTTTTGAATGTACACGTAAAGTTTTCTATTCCATAGAACTTTGATGGTTTAATTACCAAAACATAAACATTTCATATTTTCCTACCTTGGTGACTCAGTGTGTAAATATCAAACTACGATAGCATTGACTGCATTATGCTAGAATGTTTGGTTTTTAAATTGGTGTTTTAGTTGATTTGATGTTTTTACAAATTTGCTCAATGAAGTTTAGCTCAGGACTAGGACAGAATTTCTAGCAACTTCTAGAATTTCTAGCAACTTCTAGTATGCCACTTGTACTTCAGCCATTATACTACACATTTATGTGACATTGTGATGTCAGTATTGATGACTTACTCAAAGTATCAGTCAATTCTAAAAAAGGTTGAAAACATCCCATACCTGGTGGTGTCAAATATTCAGCTATGATCTAATTTTTACAGAAAAATAAACATGTATATTTATCAATATCTGAATTTGCTTTCTTTATTTTACACATAATAAAATTATATGTATATCAAAGAGTTACTTTAAGATAAATTTCATTATGATTTATTACCTATAAATATTTGCTATGGTGTATCCTTTTTGTATACTTATTTATCCATGACTATCTTAAAATTTCTTTGATCAAATAGGACTTGTAAGTATAAAAAGCTTTAAAGAGCCTGTTATGGGTTAGATATCTTAATGCACACATCCAGGAAACTCAACGACTCATGCAGAGTATGTATAAAATGCCTATATGAAGATGCTTCGTAAACAAATAGTAAAAACCAATGGCAGAGGACTAGCTAAGATGACACAGAGATTGAGAGTATTCGCTGCTCTTTCAGGAGACCTGAGTTTGGTTCTCAGCACATACATCGAGTGGTTCACAATCACCTGAAACTCCATCTCCAAGGAATCTGATACCCTCTGTACTTTTGGGGCACCCACATGTACACATGTATATGTGCTTACATGTCCATGGGTACACACACACACACACACACACACACAAATCTCCTTTGAAAAATAATAATTGAAAAGCTAATGATGAAGAGAAGATATTAAAAGACCACAGAGCAAAAGGATATGTGTGTAATATAACAGAGGCAGGAGCCCAGCAGTGGTGGTGCATGCCTTTAATCCCAGAACTTGGGAGGAAGAGACAGGTGGATTTCTGAGTTCGAGGCCAGCCTGATCTACAGAGTGAGTTCCAGGACAGCCAGAGCTATACAGAGTAACTGTGTCTCAGAACAAAACAAACAAACAAACAAAAACAGAGGCAGAAACAACCTGAGATACTCCTGGAAGCCAGGAAACTGCAAAGCAACACCTTTAAAGTGCTAACAGCTAAAAACCAAGGAACAAATGTCAACCTAAAATTATGTATGTGTACGTGCACACGTGCGCACGCACGCGCGCGCGCGCGCCTGTACACACACACACACACACACACACA
Organism: Mastomys coucha; assembly: GCF_008632895.1. NCBI lineage: Eukaryota > Metazoa > Chordata > Mammalia > Rodentia > Muridae > Mastomys > Mastomys coucha. Next base: position 176,802,074 of record NW_022196905.1, on the reverse strand, counting down.
CACACGCACAACTGAAGATGAAAAATGGAGTGGAAGGAAGTGTAAAATAAATTTATCAGATGAGTGAAAGCTGAACAATGTTTTCAACTGTAGATCTGAATTATTAAAGACTATCCAAGGATGGATTTGGGCAGATGGCTCAGCTACTTTTCCAGAAAACCTGGGTTCAGTTCCCAGCACCCACATGGCAGCTTGCACTTGTCTGTAACTTCAGTTCTGGGGATTGGGGAGATCTGATGTCTTCTTCCAGCCTCCTGAGCACTAGGCATACATGGTGCACATACATACATGCAGGCAAACCATTCATACATATAAAGTAAAAGTAAATAAAGTCAGTTTTTGAAAAGAGAGAAACGATTAAGAATTTTGTTCCTCTCAGCTTAGCTACAATGGAGGTAAAATCCTTTGGTGATATGAGGGTCATTGAAGTACAGCCTTTT